>NW_016804792.1:512088-521563 GCF_001698545.2 Rhinopithecus bieti | reverse complement strand
AGTTGAAAATGCAGAAATCACCGGTCTTCTGTGTCACTCGCACTGGGAGTTGGAGACTGGAGCTGTTCCTATTCGGCCATCTTGCTCCGCCCCTCCATTATTGAATATTTAAAACATATTTGTAAACTCCCCAATTCGCATGATTAGCAATTTCATATTAAAGTTTAGAATTATTATCAAACTTGGGGAAACTTTTCTTATTTCTTTTCATTTACGAGCTATGAGATTTCAGGGAATTTCAGTTTTTCTGGAGGAGTGAAATATTCTTTGACATCACTCATTAGCAAGGAGTTTGCCTCCAAGGGAAGTGAAGTATCATTCATAGCTTTTTCAACATGAATGTTTTATGTCAAATCCCCAAATATAGAATTTTTTCCAATGTATTGACGTGGTTCGCAACTTGTGGTTATTTATAAGAGCGTACTTGAAGCCATTCCTTCCCTGGGATTGCTAACAGTAAATTAACCAGGCGTAGAAGTAATAGTGAACCATATGACTTTATCCCATAAAGCTAGACCAAACCAGACTAAATGAATTCCCAAGGAATCTTCTATGCTGTCTTAAAAATGCTGAGGATATTCCAGTGTGTTATTTACATAAGGAAAAATGTGAAAAGGGCACAATCAGAGAGGAAAGCAACAAAAGTCTTAACTCATTACATTTAACATACCTTTTGCAAATTTTGCAAAATCAGATGCAAACCCACGCTGAGGCCCCTCTCTGGGCTTTCCAAAGCTTAAACAAGTGACAGGTCCTAAGGTTTAAGCTTTATCAGTTTCCCATGAATCAGCCTCTGATTTTTGCCTGTATCTATGTTTTCATCTATATTGTCATCTATACACATACTAAAAAAAATCTATATTTTCATCCATATTTATGTTCCATAAATTGTCTCCTAACCAGCACAGTGCCCTATGCCTAAAATAGTTTCTGACTTATGGTAAGCACAAGATAGGAGCTTTTAGAATTAGTTGGATTGGACTGAATTTAATTGACAACGTGTAAAAAATTTAATTGGGTTGGTTCTTATCCTTTTTATGCCTTATGGCAAAATGAGAAGAATGCAGCAGGCTTTAGCATTACTTACTATATTTTTTAAAACTTAGGAAACGTTATTTTACCTCTTTGAGATTCTGTTTCTTAACCTGCAAAATGGGGGAAATAATACTTGGCAAGAGTCTGCAAATTATCTTCCAGTATTCATTCTTGCCTTCTACTATAGAAAGAGAACCCCTGGTTTTAGCTGGGCACATGGCTGCCAGAATAAAAGCTACAGTTCCCAGACTCTCTTGCCATTATATCAGATGAATGAGATGTAAATTGTCATGTAGTGACTTCCCAAACTTTCTGAAAAGAAAGATGACAGACGTCTTGCCTTCCTCTTCATCTTTTCCTCTATCTTGATGCTTAGAATGTGCATAAGATGCTAGAGCTCTACCCACCATCTTGGACTAGGAGGCAGAGGACCATAGCCTAGGGGGAGTGGAATAAACAGATTAAAGGCTCCTAATCTGGCAAGACTTTGAGGAGCAAAGCTACCATGGCAATTCGGGGTTGCCCACCTCTACATATTAAATTAATCACTATTATTTTGAGCTTCTGTTACTTGTGCTGAATGTAACGCAAATGGCTGCATTGCAGGTTTTGGGAAGGCTCTATATGCAAAGGACCCAGCACAGTGTCTGGCATAGCACTGATGTCTGTTATAGCAGCTGTTTAGCATTCTCTTATCTGGATATTTTTGCTTGCCCCATGAAGCAGCTCTCAAAAGTGACTACATTCCTAGTGCTAGCTAGTAAATAGTTTCATTCCTTAAGTTTCTAAAAATAAGCCTTCTCAATGTCATCTATGTATTAAATTCTGTAGCCTTATCTCCTTTATAAACTGTTAGGAGAAGAATCTATCAGGATGGGATTAATATTTTCCTGCTGTGTAGACTTTTAAGAATGTGCTGGTGTGTAATTTTTCCCAGCATATAATTTTCATCCTGCTTTCTATTTTTTCATCTTGCTGTTGTCAACTCTAACTTGGAAAATATCTTTAAATAGATATTGGAGCAAAAAAAGGATTGTGCTTAAAGAAACTGTGGTGTCTGTTTACACAGTTTACAAAGTGATCAAGCATTATCCTTTTAATAGAGGCCTATGGAACTGGATTGGTGAAAATTTATGCCTGAATTTCCATAAAACTGAATTAATAGGGAAAATGGCATTATTCTTTTTTCCCAAAAAGTGATCTTAATTCATACTATTATTATTTTTTGATGGAATAGACTATACACATTTTCATTTCCACCTTCCCAAATCCCCATTTTTCATGAAAGTTTTCCTTAGCTTCTGTGCAGTAGGTCATTTCTTTCCTCTTGGACATCTTGTTTGGCTTCATTATCTTGCCAACTTCTTTGGGTCTTGACTTACAGCTCTTTTCCACTAAAGATGCAAAATGCAAATAGAGTCTAAGGCAGAAGAGTGATTTTCCAGGAGCAAAGGAATGCTAAGGAAACTGAGTTCCCAGCCTTTCAGGAGTTAGTTCTTTCTTCAATTACAGCCCCTCCTCTCCCCTCCTAGGGAGCCCTGCGCGATAGACTTGTTAGGGGAACACACAAGGTAGCATCAACTCAGGAAGGTCCCCGAAATTAATCTCGCCTGGTACATTAGGAAACACTTCCCTGACATTTGCTGTCCCTGTCAGCCCTAATAAAGAGATTTTTACCTGTATTTGCCTATTCAACACTTCAGCCCCTCAGCCAATTTTGGAAATTATTTTTGATTTATGGCTCTCTCTCAGGCGGGTGTCACCCTGCCTGTCAATTATGCCTTAAAGCAAATGCTAAGTGAATGCTGGCTAGTAAAATTAATAAGGGAAACCTTTACTCAGAAACCCAGAAAGAGGCTTGTAAAGGGGATCATTCAACCAGGCAGCAACTCGGTGGCTGCCTGTGATATTTATAAGCAAGACAGAGGTATGTGGAGTTCAGTCACACACAGAAAGGAACAGCATTTTTCTCCCCTCAGTATTTAAGGCTTAGCCACTCTGGAGAACACAAAGACCTAATGATGAAAGTCTATTGATTCCAGTCTCCTCAGATGGGACCTGAAAATGTTTTCCTCCAGTTTGTGAATATACACTGCTCAATTTCACTACAAATCTAAGAAATAGAAACCATATAGTTCTTATTATTTTAAAGGTTTGCAACATAAACACGTGTTCCTTGGTTTCTGTAATTTTTACATATTTGATAGTAGATAAGTTACTGCTAGTTAAGTACATGGATGAATAATTAATTAATTAATGAAGCAAGTCCACATAATCTTGGGGACCCTTATTTCTGGCTACATTTACAGCGACCTGGCCCATTCACCTCGTCCCTCTGTACACTTCAGCCTCCTGACATTCACTGTGATCCTTACTTTTCCACTCTGGGTCCTCTGAACATTCTTCAGTTTCTACCAGGAATGTTCTCTCTTGGCCTCTTTCCCTGAAGAGCTCAAACTCATCCTTCAGGCCTTAGTTCTAATTGTGCTTGCCCAGAGAAATCTTCTCTTCAACCTATATGAGTTATCATTTGTAATCTCCTATTCTACCCTTTCCTTTTGCTTAGAGGAACTTATCACATTGAGTCATTATGCATTCATTTGTGAGATTATTGGTTCTGTACTTGTTGCCTAAACTAAAGTTGAAGCGAGAGGTCAGGCCCTCTGGTTCTTGTTTAGTTCTATCTGCACCCCCAGAATACAGCACAGTCTTGGCACATAATAAACTCTCAAAAGATACCTGTTAAATAAATGCAACATGAATGAAGGATGACTCTTTTAGAAATTTAGGTTATTACATTCCTCACCCTAAGCTGGGTGCACAATGCTCTCCAATACATTAATTTTTTTTCTCTCTCTCTCCTATAAGAATACTTGAGAATACTCTCAACAGATGATTTGAATACTCCCTAGGGATCGAAGAAAAAATAATAGTAAAAAGAGAGGTTTTAGTACATGGCCTAAGCCTCAAAGACAAGAAGGAACAATAAAACTTTATAAATTCATTCATTGGATGCTCATTTTAGTTACTGATCACTTACTATGTACAAAGGATTATTATAGATACTGGGGATAACAGAGAACAACATGAAATTTGTCTCTTCCCTGGTGGAAGTAAGTAATGGGTGCTGCTGAGTGCAAATTCTGAATTAATTTATTTCCTCAGGACCTATGGTTTTCTCCTGGTTCTCCCAGTTGCATTTTTAGTTGCAAACGCATCCCCTAAAATTGAGAAAACTGTGATCTTGGGCTGGCCAGACTGAAACGAAGACAGCGGTAATCATACAGATGAATCAAGCATTGGTGCTGGAGGGGAGTCGAAAGATATCTCTTTTTATCCCACTGCCTCATGGGAGAACTGAGGCCCTTGTTCCCTAATGCTATTTCATCCACATGAGCTGCAAAGGAACTTCAGCTTATTAAGAACAACTATTGATAGGCATCTTGATGTTTCTTACAATGTCCTGGAGAATATATCATGCTACGATTTATAGTTTTTCCCATTAAATCAAATCATTGTAATTATTATTTCTCAGAGTGAATAAGTAGATCTGTAATATATATGATTATTTGCAGAACGAATTTCAAATGTGTAATTCTTATAGATTCTAATCAGAAGCATTTAGGATTCAATTAGTGAGTCCTTTTTTATGACCTCATAAGACCCAGAACTCCCTTGCTGACCTTTGTTATAGAAAGAAAAGTCATGGGATTTGGTGTTGGACAGTTCTGGCATCAAATCTAGATTCCACTATTTTGTATTTCGTGACTCACAGGTAATTCTACCTGACACAGCGATGGGAGGACACAGTACTGGATAAGAGCATAAATTTTAGAATCAGATTTCTGGATTCTAGACTTGCTCTACCACTTTTTACCTTTGTCATCATTCAAGTTGTTCAACAACTCTGAGTTCTGACTTCCTCATCTGACAAAGGTGGCAATAATGATGCCTTCTCACGAGGTCACTAACACAGATGGTGTTTTAAAGCACTTAGAATACAGCCTGGAAAAACGTGAATATTCAGTAAATGATAGACCTGTAACTACTAGTCAGGGTTCTCGATTTCAAGTAATGGAAATTGATGTTAGTTAACTCTAGTGGAAAGGAGCTTACTGAAAAGGTATTTATTTGTCACAGATTCAAGGGGAAGGGTGTCAAAGTTGAGCTCAGAAAGGATCAAAAGAAACCAAGGCACAGCCAAGACACTGCCAGGGAAAGGGCCCCCTAAGGATCGCCTCTACCAGTGGTGTCCTCAGAATACTGGATTTATGCCTTGGAGCTCTGAACAGATCACTCAGCAGCAGCTTCCCCCAATCATGTCTACCCATGTCAGCCAGCTGCCTGTCCTAAGATGTTTGGCAGTTCCAGGCAGGAGTGTCTTTCTGGAGGGGCTTCAGTTACATGGCATATTCCAAGTGACAGGAACCTACAGCCATCTTTTATGAGCCACTCTCCCCCTCTTCCACAGTGCTGGTATTATCGTTCTTCTATTTTGAAAATAGGAAAGCTGAGGCATGGAGAGATGATGTAGCTTACTCAGCTATCGAATGGCAGAGCAGCCCATCAATAATTCAAATGCAGGACTAAGAACTCCAATACCATATTTTTTCCACTGCGCTGTGCCCCCAAAGTTGTGACCTATGCTTTACATTTGATATTTTACCTACTTTCGTATTTGCCATGAGGCTAAGTATCCTCATCCAATGTAAGCAAATTAAATTGCAGCCTATTCAGCTTTCTCACTAGGGCCATCCCCCAACTACAGGCTAATCTGGATTTGTATAGTTTTGCCTGTGTCCAATGCATTTTTGAAGGGAAAGGAATTTGGATATAGATGCAAATAAATAGATCTACAGATAGTCATTCAATTATTATAAATTGTAAGAGGAAGTTGGTGTGATCACATCCTTCTCATTGGATCAGTGAGGTTCTAAAGATAGGTTTTTAACATTTGGGGAAAGTTTATTTGCCTGAATATGAATACTAACATCTCTTCCCTCCCTAGAAAACAATTTTTAAGTTGGGCCCCTGCAAGTCAGCAAATTTCCATCTGGGGTCCATCTCTGTAACAATTGCATCGTTTTATTCCAGAACAATTAAGATTGAGTGTAAAAACTGCACAGTTAATAAGCAAAGATTTTGAATGATGCAGAGTAATAGAATGTTCTATTTCTGTATATTCCCGGAATCACAGATTTCATTTTGTGCTAAGCCTTATTTGTCTACAAAATCCAAAGCTCTGGAAAAACATACCTAGGGAGAGCACCTTCTCAGATTCTTGGCACTGAGAAACTACAAAATCTCAGCATGTATGTGGTTGTTAGATCCCACAGAACATGAAAAAGTAAGAGAGAATAAAACCTCCAATTTATGTAAAGTTTTAAATTAGACATCTTCTTTAGTTGTAAGACATACAACATAGCCAAAGCCTTAGAATATCTTGCTTTGTTGTTGGCTGTTGGTTCATTTTAGTCCTTTCAAATGCATAATTTATCTGTCCCCCCAAAATGGAAAGAGTACCATTTTCACTGTTTTATTTGAAAGGAAACTGGAAATCAGAAAAATTTAGTAGTAAATTCAATTCTAATGCGTATGTGACCCAATCTGGATTTGAATGTGTCTCTCTGATTCCAAGGTCTGTGTGTCCATGCACACGACGCACACATGTACATACAGAGAAATAACAGGGCCATCTAGAATTGAAGGATGTTATATCTCCCTACAAATTTGTGCAGTAGGGTAAGATCAAAGGAAATGAAAAAAAAAGAAAAGGGGAAGGATCAGATATTAATGGCAAATTAGTAAGAGGTTGGGGAAAGAAGAGGAATTGGGAAAAAATGACATTCCATTGAATAGTGTATGTGAAGCTTATCACTCAGGGATGATGTTTTCTTGGTGTGAACATTTTAAACTATTTCTACATGGTCCATGTTGCTTGTCAGTAGAGATATGAAAGGGATAAATATAACCCCTGGGGTTTCACAGCCTTGCACTTTGAAGAAATCAGCAATCGTTCTCCAGTTATCAAAACCCAGCATTCTTCATAGTGATGGATGCAGTATCCTTTGGAATTACTCAAGTGGAGGTAGCAAATGCTGGAATAAATTGGGGTTTTTTAAAAACTGAAAGCACAATTTCATGTGGTTCAAAACTGCTTATATGGAATTCCCCAAACTCTTGCCCCTTATTTATCAGAGTGCCTTCATCAGCACATTCACTTTGAATCACTTAGCCTATTCTTCCCTTAGGTTGGCCGAATGCCCTCATTGGGTTGTTCTCTGTTGGAAGGGGCAGTTTCTAAACACACTCTTGTTGCAACTTCTACCCACTCATACTAGACATGACGTCCAGGCTACCGGAGTGTTCTTCACTGATGGCTCTTCCAACTGGTCAGAACAACTTTCAGCATGAGTTGTTTCCTTAGCTCTCTATCTCTCCAGTAGCAAAGCCAGTTGATCTCCCACTCTTACAGGTTCAGTAATGTTCCCACTCGTAGACCAATCACACCCCTGATTCCTGGGACTATATGATGTCCTAGGTTGGTGGCTGATATGATATCAGCATCGATGTCAGTACCTCTCTGACCTTTTGTCTTACCTCCAAATACAGGAAAGAAAGGGTGGTGGTGGGCAAGACCTATGACACAGAAGAAGGTTATAGATCGTGTAGATTCCTCTTCTTCAGCCAAGATTATTTCTGTCTGAAGGATGTTATGGTCATTTGTTCTTGTTCATGCCCTACTTAGAATATTGTTCCCCTAATACTTGGGTGCCTCAGTCCCTCTTATCTCTTGGGTCCCAGGTCAAAGATGACTTCCATGGAGAGGCACTTCCTGATTATCCAATTGAAAGTAGCCTCTGGCTCTCCAGGTCTACTCATCAATATCACTCTGCTTTTTGTTCTTAGGGGTCTCATCACAATTTAGAATCATATCGTTTATTTGCTTTATGTCCATCTCACTATGAGATAAACTTCCTGAGAAGAATAAATATAATAAATGTATCTGTTTTTCAATGTTGAATTATATTCAATTTGGTGAATGAGTAATATCGAATTGGTTCTCTAAATGGTTCTTGTGACTTTTCTCATTTTTGTATCTATTGTCTCACACATGAAAAATAAACATGATTATTATGTAATCACAGAATACATGGAACCATGACTTAGGGTCACAATTTTGAATAGCTGGTGCTATTTTGCAAATTTCATGATGTTAAAATGATAGCATTGGGTAGTACTTTCCCCAACAAAAAAAGTCATGGGTCTTGTTCTTTTATTACATTTTCCTACAGAATTACCTCACTTCTTTCTCAGTTGATTGACATGATGATTTTATTTATTCTTGACATTCCTTTAAGAGGTTAACCTTGAGATAGGAGGGATCCTGTTTACTGTTGCTCCCTACTTCTGTACTTAGTGTGGTGCCTGGAAGCTCTCCATATACTTCCACATGCATGAGTGGATGTTGACGATAAGAACCCTAACATTTAGCCCACACCCTACTCATAACTGGGTTTCTGTTTTCAGCCAGGCCCCTGACTCGGTATTCTGTATCCTCATTCCATCCAAACCAGAAATTGACTGACCTTCTACCATGAACTTTGGAGAAGCCCTGTGCATGGATGGATCTCCAGGACCTATAGACCAGACACCATGATTTTGCCCATACCTTCAGGAACTCTCCAGTCAGACTCTGGAAGATCACAAGCTCCATTCCCTTTCTTGGACATCCACATGTTGGCTGTTGCTGTGTCTCCCTAAAGCAGACAGCATGCCTGGTGGGGAGATTACTGCTGCTCACTACTGGACTCCATGCCACCAGCTCTTCTGCCTGATAAGATAATTCTGGACCACAGTAGGTATGAGCAGTACTTCTTCTAAGAAAAGACAATCTGAAGTTTCTGGCAAGTGCCAGCCACAATGCTGTTTCTGAACAAATTCTCACTGGAAAACTTTCAGTTACAAATTAAGAAATATAACTTTATGATATTGATACCTATAGATTGAGATGGGAAAATAAAACCATTTGAAATTCTCATCCAATTTTTTTTTTTCTTTTAAGACAGAGTTTCACTCTTGTTGCCCAGGCTGGAATGCAATGGCATGATCTCGGCTCACTGCAACCTCTGCCTTCTGAGTTCAAGCGATTCTCCTGCCTCAGCCTCCCGAGTAGCTAGGATTACAGGCGTGTGTCACCACACCTGGCTAATTTTTGTATTTTTTTAGTAAAGACAGGGTTTCACCATCTTGGCCAGGCTGGTCTCAAACTCTTGACCTCATGATCCACCCACCTTGGCCTCCCAAAGTGCTGGAATTACAGGCATGAGCCACGCCACTGCACCTGGCCCTCTAAACTTTTTGATTGAGCCCCATCAGTAAGTGTTTTCTAAATACTACTCATATGTGTTTACTTGTAATATATATATATATATATACA
>NW_016804792.1:496030-511745 GCF_001698545.2 Rhinopithecus bieti | reverse complement strand
TATATATGGATATTATAAAACATACTTAATATACATTTTAAAACTATGAAATCAAAATAAATTTTAAAAAATTTTGTTTAGCAAAACATCATCTTCCATGATTCTGTGCATGCCTTCCTCCATAGCTCCATTTCTAGAGGAACAATCACACAGGGAAGTTCAAGATGCATTTGTTCTGCTGCTCTTTAAAACTGCTGTTTACACTCGTGTCACACTGCAGTTCCTGATGTAGTGGAGAGGTGGTGACCCCAACCTATTTGTGGTGTGAGATTACAGAAGCATTTAGAGAAGCTGACAAATTCAGGACACATAGTTTTAACACAGCAAAATGAAGTAAGTTTTGATGTTGTTTTCATTCAACAAATAGGGGACACCAAACAAAATCTGGCTGAAAAAAAAAAACAGACTGAGAATGTGTGTCTTCATGATTTGTGAGATAGTTATCAGAAAGACTGCAGAAAACCAGGGGGATATATACATATATAAGGCATGGCTTCCTGGTCATGAATAAGCAAGGCATGTTTCATTGGCAGCATGTGTTCAATAAAACCTTTGTGCACAGGCCAAAATTCAGCCTGCCGGTGATTTTCATGGATTGTGTCAGCCAATGTTATTAGCTAATTGTGTAGTTAACCTAGTGCAAGAATTTTATTGCAACTGTATATTTGGTACTTATATATCAGGAAGTTTTTGATACTCAGCCCCGCAAGCCTTTTGAACAGAAGAACTGGGTTTTTAAAAGCATGTTTACAGTTAACTGGAATTATCACCGCCCTGTAAATTCAGTGTGGGGGAGCAGTCCATCAGCTTCATTTTTAATTAGTTGTGGCAATTAGTTGGTATTTCCTTTTTTCTCCCAGGAAGAATTCATGAACAAAGATCCAATCTTTCATTCCAATTCAGAAACGTGTCATTTTGCTCTTTGACCAGAATGCCTCCCAGCTGCCCTCTCCTGTCCTAAGCTCAAACAGATCTCATATGGTTATGTTCAGTGATAGGAAGACATTCCTTGTCTGACATTCTGGTACTGGTGTTACGCTAAATGCTCAGGATGGCATGAAATAGCCACTGAGAAATGAAAATGCCCCAGTGACAACACAAAGAAATATTCTATTATCTAAGGTAGCAACTGCAAAAGAATAAAATACTAGATCCACAAAACGTGTGCTTCATCAGGCTGCACGTGTTTGCAATTGCCATCTGTGGTATGATCACGAAGGCAGGATTTCATTTCCCTCTAAATACTGTGCATATAATAATGGCTTTCAAAATTTCACAGCATGAGCCTATGATGGTCCAAGGCCAATAATTTACTGTTGATAACTTAAGAGAGCTTGAGTTTAGCAGAAGTGACTTTAAAGAATTTTGAGTTTGTACATAGCTCAGATGAGGCCGCAAGTTTGAGTGTGACCTTCTTCTATCTACATTTGTCCCACAAGTCTGCAAAATTGAACCAGCTATTTTTTTAACAATTCAACTTTAGAAGGATATTTTCTGGTCAGACTAGATGTTCAAGGTGATTCTGAAGCAGAATATATTTATGGAAATTGGTAAGTCATAAATTTTTGACCTTCCTGCCATCTCAGGGTAAGGTTAAATAAATGTGTTTGTTTTTCCCTCCTCAAGATGTATATTTAAAATCATGTAGAATATTTGTGATCTATTTGAGAAAAATAAGCAATGCCACAACCTTATTTTGCCTAAGAAACAAAAGAAAAAAGAAAACAAAAAATGCTATCATCAAGTAAGCTTAGAACTTAGTCAGGACAATTAGAAACTCACTTAGAAATATGTGAATCATTTTAGCATCACTTAAGCATATAGAGGCACTGAACATCGGAGTGACTGAAATAAATATCTTTGCCCCTACATTTCTATATTAAAGTGTAGAACAGCATAATAATATATATATAACATTAAATTATCATTGGAAAAATGCGTGATATGTTAGCATTTAAAATGCAAGACATAAACATAAATATATTTATATCAATATATTATCATTTCAGAAATGTATAAAGAAAGACAATTATAAAGACATAAGTTACTCTTTATTCCACTACCTGCAGATAACCCTATTAGTTTTTCTCATACAAACTATAAAGACATGTTTCCTAATATGTTTCTCACTATGCAACATAAGCCCCTGAACACGTTTCATTTTAATTGCTGCATGATATAGCATTATGTGGCTATACCGTAATTTATTTAATCAATATGTGTATCTTTGTTATCTGATTTCATTAATTACGTTACAAGGAAAATAATTTTAAATAACATCTCTTCTATCTGTAATTTAAACATTCCATATGATAGATACTTAAGATTGTAATTATTTGGCCAAAGGGTGTGGGTATTTTAAGGTTTTCATTAACAATGCTAAGTTGTTTTCAACAACAACAAAATAGTTTCCAGTGTAAGAAATAATTATTTGAGGGGGAGAGACTATAACATATTTGAACTAATGGTTGTACTCACTAAAACTCTGACTAATAAAAACAGGGAAAGTATGAGGAAAAAAAGAAAAAAAAATGAAGAAAGCTGAAACCATTTGAATTTCTAACATTTACATTTATCAGCTCAGTTTACAGTGAATCTCTCTGTTTAAGATGCAGCATATTTCCTGATGAGTTAAAATAGCCAATCGAGAACAAAGTCAAATGCTTTGTTAATGTTAGTTGATCACTCATTTTTAGTAAAAATACTTGATTCTTGATCTTTATCTAATTGTGAATATGAGACTGTGATGAAAGCTATAGATTTTCTTAGAACAAGCACATACAGTATTTTACATCTGTTATCAGGGATCCACAGATCCCAAAGATGCTCATTCCATAGTCCCTTTAGGTATTAGATAATTTGGGTTAATAAACCCTAAAAATAATTATTAGCTCATTTTCAAAACATTGTGAAAGAGAAACAAATGATGGCAACCTTTAAATGCCATATCTGAAGAGCTTACCACTTAGAATTCACAGAATCAAATGGCATTACTGAGAAAACAAATTATAGAGATGTTTAGTCAGGTGGGTCTACACATTTTGTGGGACACAGATTCCTTTGAGATCTTTATGAAAGCAAGGGATATTTTTCCCAGAAGAAAATGTTTGCAGGCACAATCAGCCATCATTTTGACATAGCATATCTGGGTTTAGGTGGTGAATTCAAGGGCATTCTTAATATTTTTCTCAGTGTCCACAGATTCCAGACTGAGAGCCCTTGAACTCCAATCCCATCACAAACTAAATTTTACAGATGAAAAAGATAACGCAAAGAGAAGTTACACGATGTATTTCGGGCCAGAGGTGGTAGCTCATACCTGTAATCCCAGCACTTTGGGACAAGGAGGGTTGCCTGAGCTCAGGAGTTCAAAACCAGTCTAGGCAACATCATGAGACCACGTCTCTAAAAAATAAAAAAGAATAATTTTAAAAACCAATGTTAATAGTTTTAAAAATATATATCTACTCGTAATAGGAATTGCTAGTTACATTGGTATTATAATCTGTATTTTCTAATCTTCCATTTAGTACCATTTCAGACCCATTTTACAGATCAGAAACTAAAATTCAAAGAAGGCAAATTGCTTACCATAATCATGTGTTATGTGATAAACAGAGAACAAGAAAGTGACATTTCCAGACTCTTGATCTTATAGGTGTCTCCCTTCTCCCCACAAAAAAAAGAAAATACTTTAATATTCCGGAATATAAACTTTAAGACTAGATCAGTTGACTATAGATGATCAAGTTATTTATCTCGATTAAATAATGTGTTTTCACTGAGATACTTTGTAATCAACTACAGAAATTCCATCTTTAAGAGTTAAACAGATGTATTCATATACCTGGGTAATTCACTATGCAGATACTAGCTTCTCAGGATGCTTATCCTATTGGCATTGGCAAATGTTCATGTTGAGAGCTTTCCTTTCCTCACTGTAAATTTTGACCCTTGCAGTTATGAAGTTGATAGTAATCAGCTGGTTTAATTTTATTTATTTATTTATTTTTAATAATAGAGAGGGGATTCTCACTATGTGCCCAGGCTGGTCTCAAACTCCTGGGCTCAAGTGATCCTTGCATCTCAGCCTCCCAGACTGCTGGGATTATAGGCACGAGTTTCCATGTCTGACCACAGCTGGTTTGATTTTTGAGTGTATAATGTCTACAACGAAGAAAGTTCTTTAAATAAATCAAATACTGCTCTTTGAAATCCCTCAGGCCCACTAATTTGAAAAACATATGAAGAGGAGATGTAAAAATGTCCTGGTTTCGATACAATCTTTTACATATGCTAGTTTCCAATTTGATGACCTGGAAGTCCAATACCACCAATAGTCAGTATGTTCCCCTTGCTGAAGATAGTATATCAATAGATATGTGGACAAACAGATCCACAGACCATCACTTCCCATCAGTTGCTGGCTGTTTGATCATATTGTTCTCAGAACCACTGGAGGCAAGTGAATCAAAAGGTAGCTGGCCACTGGGTTTTTGTTTCCTAGGCCTATTAGAAAACTAAATGTTGGCACTTATTAAATGAGTATTCTCTTGCATGTTGGCTGCTGTGCAAATTTCTTATTTACAATCCCTGGTTTTATTTTTCAAGAGAAGGCTGAATTCCAGCCTAGTGAGTCAGTACACAGAGAATCCATCACAACTGAGAACTATGTCAGGGGCATCCAGGGTTGAGAAGTCGGGGCACGGAGCATGGTGATCTTCCCCAGCTGAGCCTGAGTTCTGTTTTCTTTGCACACATTCTACTCTTCAGCCAGATATATTTAAGGATTTTATTTCATAAATGGCCATTTTCTACAACTTATACTATGAAAATTGTGACAGATCGTACACCAAAGATAGCTTTTGTGCCCATTTCAGATAATGAAATAGAGTGGAGCAGGGTTTCTCAGGACTGTACCAGTAGTCAGCTATAGAAGGAGAAGAAGGGAGAAAATATTTGAGAACAAGGAATAAACTCTTAGTTCCTCTTAGAATCTGTTCTTCTTGCTATGAATTATCTGACCTGGCCATAAGTGTGTTTCATCAACATTACACTTCTTTCTACAGAGATTATGGATACAAACCATCCAACGCTACCTAGAATTGACCTTAAGTAAGTGGGAAGATAATCAGACCACTCAGTAAGAGGGACATCATTTTGATCTAGTATCTTGCTTAACTGGATTGTGTGATCCTTGGTGAACTTTCTGTTGTATGTAGAAAGGGAAAAAAGATGATAATCTTTTCTCCTCTGTATGGATATACTTGCCACAGCTTGTCAGACATCCGGTTATCTAAGCTTATACAGACAATGCGATGGGCAAAATCAAGTGGTCAAGTCATCCAAGCTTTGAATCCTCCTGTGAATTGTTTATCCTAGTTGAGCTTAAACTAACTCATTTGTTAAATGGAGGTAGTGAGATTTCTCTGTTGGATTTTTGTGAGGCTTCAATGAGAAAACACACTGGGCCTGGCACATAGTAGGTACTGAATAAATGATAGCTATTCCCAGCAATAGAATGTCAATAGATTATAATTTTTTAAAAGTTCATATAAATTTCTCATATATTGAAACCTGAAAAATGGCAAAATTGAGATAATATACTCACGTTTCAATAGACTTGACTCCCGAGTAAAAGAGAGAAATTTGAAGTCTTCCAAAAATCTAAGAGTTATACCCATTACTATTCATACCCATCAGCCTCCACTCAATACTACAAGTTGGGGGATTAATGTGTAATTCCAGGAAATCTCTAAAATGATGATGTTTAAAAAATTAGTTTTAAGAAGTATTCTCTATTCTGTTTCAAGTAAGTTTTGAAGTGGACACAAAAATTATTTTTAGTGTATGGACAATCACAATTTTCATAACATGGATGACAGAAAATGGCCATTTAAGGAAATAGACGTTCTACATATGTACATCTAACAGAAAAGTAGAAACTGTACAAAGAAAACTTTGTAACATATCATCCCATTTCAGTAATTACTCTTGATAACACATTATTTTGGAGTAATCAGAAGACAATGCCACCTAATTTCTCTATTACAAAAGATAAGTTAATTACTTCATTTAATTTATTTCCAAAGAAAATTTGCACATTATTTTTCAACTAAAAAATACTAAAATATATATTTTAGAGATAATATTTTCCATGTTAATAACAGCCTAAGGTGATTTAAGCCAGAACTCAAACACAGTGATTCATTTGAGCTTAGCAACTTTCCATACAATAATACTTGATATACATATTTTAGTTGTTCTGATACTACTGTGTGAACACGTGTATATTTCCAAATTCTAATAAAATAACCATAAAATATGATTCAAGCCATATGCTTGAATCGTTAAGCAGCTGCTTAATCCATTTCTTTAAAAACTACATACATAAAATAAATTGGAGCATAGGTTTGTGGAGGCCTGTGTACATTTTATTAAAAAAAATTAAAATAGCCAGGTGACTCCTGAAAGAAGGACTTTGTAACACCCCCAAGCGATCCAAGTCACCTTAGTATTTGCCCTCTCCAGCTTGGGCTGGAAACCCTGGGCAATCAAGCTGGCTCCCAGTATGATTTTAGAGCTTGTATGCCCAATTAACTGAATTTCTCCACCTGTTGGTGAGATTGCTGGTCTAGGCATTACGAACGTGCACAGTTTACATGAAGCAGAGTACAGAAATGATGAACTGAGTAATTCAACAAAATCGAGTGGAAACATTGTTTCCCCTACCACCCGTTCTAATTTATCAGTTCACTTCTGTAAAGCCTGTCAAATTGTTGAGTCTAATCCAAATTTGGAATTGCAGAAATCACTTCTAAGCAAACAACTATTTATGCCATCACCATCGTCATCATCATACAGGTCCACATCATCATTATATTAGGGTTCTCCAGAGAAGCAGAACCAATAGGATGGATGAATGAAAGATAGAGAGACAGATAGAGAGACAGAGATAGAGATAGATAGATAGATAGATAGATAGATAGATAGATAGATAGATAATGTCAAAATGGATTTGGTATTGGAATTGGTTATTATGATTATGGAAGCTAAGAAGTCCCATTACTGGCTGTCTTCAAGCTGCAGAACCAGCAAATCCAGTGGCTTCATTCAGTCTGAATACAAAGACGTCAGAACCAGAAAAGCCAAGGCTGTAACTCTCAGTCTGAGACTGAAGGCCTAAGACCCTGGGGAGCTGCTGGTGTAAGTTCTGGAGTGTGAAGGCCTGTGAACCTGGAGTCCTGAAGCCCAAGGGGAGCAGAAGAGGGATGCCCCAGCTCCAGGAGAGAGAACAAATTAGCCTTTATTCTTTCTATTCTATTGTGTCCCTCAGTGGATAGGATAGTGTATATTCACATTGGATGAGGGTGGATAATCTTGACTCAGTCCATTGATTCAAATGCCAATCACTGCTGGAAACCCATGGACATACCCAGAAATAATGTTTTACCAGCTATCTGAGTACCCCTTAACCAAGGCAAATTGACATCTAAAATTAACCATCACAATCATCATCCTGATTATCTGGATACCACATGCCAGGAATTGTGCTAGCTCTTCCCATACATTACACAAATTAGGTCTCCAAGCCTCAGTATAAGGTAAGGATCCCCATTACAACTAAGAAGAAACGGACATTCAGAAAGATCCCTTTTGCATTTGACAGTCTAGTACAAGATAGAGATACCATTGCCCTTTGCATACAAATGCATTTTGTTTCATTTCTCCACTTGCTTCATGAACACATATAGAATGCATTCCACCTACCAGCCACAGTGAGGTCTGGTAGAAAAAGGATTCACTCTATAATCCACTGAACCAGGTTTAAGTCCCAGATCTTATAATTATGCACCTAGAGATTGATTTTAAGCATGCAGCTGCTTAACCATTCTGAGTTTTATACCTTCCATTTAAATATGAGGAAACTCATACCTACTTTATAATAAACACATCGTGACTTAAAAAAGGTAGGTGTTCCGTTAATCAGTCTTGTTATTATCTTACTTTCTTGTGACCCAGAATTCAGCTATCTTTTAAAAAGAAGAGAAATGGCTGTTGACTATCTTAAGAACTTTTACAAAATATAGCTGATTTTTATTACTTAAAAACAATAGACAGATCCCCTATGGTAACATCAAACGAGCTTGTCTCAAAATTCATCAACCCAGTGCCTTCAGGATGTCCCAGTTCAAAGAAGACCAGAAATCACCGCTCTGACTTGTCCTCTGGGTCGGAGCAGAAATTCTGCCCCTCTGCCCCACATACCCCCCAGGGCCTGGTTAGAATCCCAGGGGCCAGTTCATGCCACTTCACCATAAATCTTCCCATTTCTGAAAACAAGGAAAAAAAATATCATCAGAATATGTCTCCCCAAGGGAAGAAGTAAGAAGTCCAGTTGTAGGTCTTTTGCCTTTTAAAGTGCAAAAAATGCAGAGTTTTTTGAGAATATGTTTTTGCCAATTTGTACTTGGAAAGGCATAAATGTATAAAAAGGGAATTTCCTTTTCTCTGAATAATTAGGAGGAAAAAATGTAGCTTTCAGACAGGGCACATCTGCTTCAGTTTTTCAGTTGTGTATTTAAAGGAAAGGCTGCCAAAAGAAACCAATTCTTTTTGTGCACCCACTATATGCTGGAGTCCTTATTTGCTGTTTTATATATAAATGTTACACACAATCTTGTATGAGAGGTATTATTATAATTTCCATGTGATAACAACAACAGTTTTATTTATATTTATTTGTATTGTATTGGTAATAATTTTACTTGTAAATAAATATATTTGTACTCATTTGTAACTCAGACTTACAAGAAAGCATTTGATACGGCTCGCTCCTATTTGAAAGATGAAGAAACTCAAAGAAGCTGAACCCCTTTTCTTGACAGACAGTAAATGCCCAGGTAAACGTTATAGCCACTTTTGGGGTCTGGGGTCCATCTTCCCACAGTGAAATACTTCCTTGTCAGTGGGTGTCCAGCTTGTTCAAATTTTCTATCTGTTCCCTTAATTCATAAAGCATGTTGGATGCTAAATACATTTTGGGTGATTTATTGTATGTCTCACTTGCACATTTATAGTGTGTCTTGCAAACAAGATTTGCACTGATAACTGGATTCAGTAGAATAAGTGAGGAATGGAATGCTGAATTTACTGCAGGTTAAGTAGACCACCATAGAACCTGGCATTTTAGCACTGGATGGGGTTTTCAGGCATAAGAGGTCCAATTCATTTCACCTTTGGTTATTTCTGATTTAAAAGTTATTTAAGATTTCAAACATGGTTAAATATTGCTCTAAAATGCATTGTTTTACTCTTTTGTATTATAGTGAATATTATCTGATATTTCTTTACTAATCCAGGATCTAAGAGTAACTCAGGACCAAGTACCCGGGATCGACTCAAAGATTAGTCCCAACTCCTCTTCTTACATCTTTCTCCATAGCCATACCACTTACAAAGTCACTTTGTAATCCTCCCCAACAGAAGCTGAATGCTCTTCCCTACCCCGTGACTTTGGACTTGGCTGCATGACTTCCTTGAAAGTTAAGAAGTTGTTCACAAGCAAGGGATTGATATGTTTTTTGTGTCACTGGGCTTGCCTGCTTGCACCTCTGCCTTTCACCATAATAATTTCCTCTAGGTTGTTTCTGCCTGAGCCCCAAAGGGATTAGACATGAAGCAGACCAGAGTGCTAGCCATAAAAAGAGGGGAAAGCCAAGCCTAGCTGGACCCAATGCATGAAGCACAGCAGCCCAACTGAGCCCCACCTACATCAGCTGACTCTCAGCTGAACTACAGACACTGTGAACAAAGTAAATGTATTGTATCCTCAGGATTTATCACAGTGATAGATGATGGATGCTGCTAATGAATACATCTTTTTTGATGGTAAAGTAGTACAGCCATAAAATGTATAACCATGGCTGAGTCTAATGTTTCTAAATGTAAGAATTGGCTGGGCTCAGTGGCTCACGCCTGTAATCCCAGCACTTTGGGAGGTCAAGGCGGGCGGATCACGAGGTCAGGAGATCGAGACCATCCTGGCAAACACAATGAAACCCCATCTCTACTAAAAATACAAAAAATTAGCTGGGCTTGGTAGCCTGTGCCCATACGCCCAGCTACTCAGGAGGCTGAGGCGGGAGAATCGCTTGAACCTGGGAGGTGAAGATTACGCCACTGCACTCCAGCCTGGGCAACAGAGCGAGACTCCATCTCAAAAATAATAATAATAAAAACTAAATAAATTTTAAATTAACAAATTGAAGGATATCTGCTATTTTTTTCCCCATAGAAATTGAACCCCATTTAAAATAAGACTTAAAGAATAAGACTTTTGGCTGAAGAGGTGACTGGAGACAGCTAAGAACCACCTTCCCCTGTCATTACCATATCATCCATCCAAGTACTGAAAAATATCTCTCATTTGTTTATTAATTCATCCAACAAATGCTGTTAAGTGCTAGTAGGTACTAGGTGTTTTGGGATGAGCAGCCCAGGTACTGGAGTGAATGAATGCACAGTTTAAAAGAGAGAGAGAATTTTGAGAAGGCTTTTAAGTAACAGTAGGTAAAATGAGTTGTGTAGTTACTGCAAACCAAGTACTGATCTCTACATTTTATATGAATTGTCTCATTTAATCTTCTAAACCCTAGGAACTGAGCTAACACTGTTTTCATTTTTCAGAAAAGGAAATGGAGACCCAAGAAGATTAAATAACCTGTCCTAGGTCAGGCATCCTATAAATGATAGTGGCTGGATTTGAACATGTACAGTCTCATTCCATAGCCTAAATTCATCACCAGTATACCATAGCTCTAGATTAGGTGACACCTGAGCCAGTTCCTAAACAATAAATGTCAAGGACTGCAGCAAATAGCCAAGTCCTTGGAGTGGCCCCAGGTGGATACAATTAGCTGGTCAAATTCAGCATCCATGGGGCTGCAGTTCCCCTAGTTTGATTCATGCTAATGTTGATTTTATAGGGGCCCAAAGACCTCTCTTTTTGAGGATCGTGCAGAATGGTGTCAACTACCAGCCTTCTTATGTCTCCTTGCTTATCACAGAGAACTTTGAGTCATACACTTTCCACCCCTCATTTCACTTTTATCCTTGACAACTTCAATGTCTGTAAGAATGACACAGTCAGTATCCTGATTCATATGTCTTGACCTCAACTCTAATAACCTTTATCTCTATTCCATCAACACCATGTGATGACCTTAACCTTGAATTCATCACTATCAGGAATTGCACTACCCATTAAAACTTAACTAGCCCATTCTCTAATCACAGACTCTGGTCCTTAGAGCTTTCTAGATTTTCCATTGCTATTACATTCAACATAATATCAAGGTTCCTCAATACCTTAATTTCTTGAGTTTCTTCTAGTCTATCCAAACTTTCTTCACTTACTGCCATATGTAACCTGGCTAATAAGGTGCATTTCCTCTAAATGCTTGGCCTACCCAGGACTCCTGCTATACATACCCATCCCACTGGGTCACTTCAATTTCCTGCTCCATCCCTTCTTACTAACAGACTTCCCTGTCCCACTACAAATTCATGATTCTTAAACCCACCTAGATTCTATACCACTCAAGTACACATATATGTGTGCTGAGTCGCTGAGTCATTTCTCCCTTCTTAACAGCAATTATTCCAAAGAGTTCTAAGTGTTATGGGCTGAATTGTATCCTCCAAAATTAATAGGTTGACATCCCAAACCCCAGCACCTCAAAATGTGACTGTATTTTGAGATAGGGCTTTTGAAGAGGTAATTAAATTAAAATGAAGTCATTAAGGTGAGTACTAATCCAATACAACTGATATCTTTATGAGAAGGGATGAGAACACAGACACACACACAGAGGGAAGACCAAGTGAGGACACAGGGGGAAGGCAGCCATTTACAAGCCAGGAGAGACTAACCCTACTGATAGCTTCTTCTCAGACTTGTAGCCTCTGAAATAGTGAGAAAATACATATCTATTTTTCAAGCCATCCAATCTGGGCACCCCTAGCAAATGGATACAATCAATCTCTTCAAATCTTTATTTCCTTCTAGCTTTTCTTGTAGCAAGAAACCTCATCTCCTAATTTTTGAAGAAAATAGGAGATTCCAGGATTGAACTCTAACTGCTTGCTGTCATACCTACCAAATCCAAAGAAAGAGGAACGTCTACCTTTGCCCAAAGCAGATGCTCCATTTCCTCTTTGGAACCTGTGTCTTCTGGTCTTGTTGAAGGTACATTCTCCTTCATTCTAGACATTCCCCTCTTTGCTAGTTCTTTACTTTCCAACCTAGATATACGCTAAGGTTACGAATATTTGTTTTTTGTTGTTGTTGTTTTTTTGTTTTGTTTTGTTTTGTTTTTGAGATAGAGTCTCATTCTGTTGCCCAGGCTGGAGTGCAGTGGCACGATCTCGGCTTACTGCAACCTCTGCCATTGGGGTTCAAGCGATTTTTCTGCTTCAGCCTCCCAAGAAGCTGGGACTACAGGCACACACAACCAAACCCAGTTAATTTTTGTATTTTTAGTAGAGATGGGGTTTCACCATGTTGGCCAGGCTGGTCTCGAATTCCTGACCTCATGATCCACCCACCTTGGCCTCCCAAAGTGCTGGGATTACAGGCCTGAGGCACCACGCCCCGCCACGACTATTCGTTTTTAAATGATATTGATAAAATCCTGTGGTACTATAAAAATCATTATAAATTTTCTTTCCCTTCATAGTTAAAATTCTTGAAAACTGTCAACATTTCCTCAGTCTTCTGTCAGTTCTCAACCCATTGAATCTGACCAACACGGCACTAATTCATGGAAACTGCTCTGACCAAGTGGCAGCCAACTTCGTGATCCAAATGCATTGGGGACTTTTCAATGCCAGTCTTATTTCAGAGCTCTCTTGTTACCCAATTCTCATCCATTTGTTGCTCTCCTTGGGCTTTCCCTTTGTTTTTTTTTTTGTTTTTGTTTTTTTTTTTTCTTCAACCTTTGACCTGTTCTTTCTCCATCTATTTCTTAGATTCCTCCTCCCTATTTTTTTTTTTAATCTGTTCATGTTCCAGTGGATTCTGTCTCTCTTCTTCGTTTTCCTTTTTCTTTTTTCTACTAACCTTTATTTTATCCTTTACTGGAATTTCAACTTCTTGGTGTCGTCACTATGATGACTTTTTAAATTTTGTTTGTATTTTTTGCAGCAAGTATAGTGTAATGGTTAAGAACACAGACTCAGGACTCAAATTATCAGGTTTATCTTATGGCTGTATTACTTCTTAGCCAGCAATGACCATGGAAAAGTCACTTAATCTCTCTATTTGAAATTTTCTCATCTGTAAAATGGGTGTTTTTTGGTTGTTTCGAGTATTAAATGAGTTAAAATATGTAAAAAAAAAAAAAACTTACAAATGTCTGGTACATTACAACCACTGTCCAGAATCCAATTCTGTATTTAAGACCACTTGCCATCGTAAATATTCCAAAATTTTACCTAAAGCTGAACTCATCTTCTTAACATAAAACCTTTCCTTCTGGTTGCTTTATCTGAAGGATTTTTATCACTGTTTGCCAGGAGGAAGGCAGAAACTGGTTGTCTGCCAAGACTTTTTCCTCTGCTTTCTCTCCATTTTTCAACAGTTACCAAGCCATGTTCATTTTAATATTGAATTTCCCTCCTTATCTGTCTCCTACCTTGCATCCCTATAGATGCTGTAAAGCAGGTCCTCATTTTTGAGACATGTGTGTTGTGTATGTTGGAGAAGTGGGGGTCTGGACTATTGCAACAAGTCTCCCTGTGACTAGTTGTAATCTTCTAGTACACTATTCACTTGACACTCAGAGTATGCCTGTAAAAAACAAACACATTTATGTCATAGCTTCAACAGCTTGTATATATTGACTATACTTTCAGGATGGTTTACAAGGCCCTCCTTTACTTATACACTGTTCTCTCCTTTCCAGCTTAAACTCCTACCCATGCCCCACTGTTCAGTCAAACTCAACTACTTGCTTTTGTGGATTCATGCTATCTTTCAAATCTCTTTTTTGTTACCTGCAATGCAGATTTCAATTAGGGGCTTTTAAATACTGAGTTTAACAAAAAAAACTTTAAATATGTAAAACAAAAGTAAGTTCAAATAAAGGGAAGACTTAAATTTATTAAAATTCTCATGAAGAATTAAACAAGCTAACCATATCACGTCAAACGTCTTTCTGGCATCTTATCATCTTGAAGACATGAAAACATGTCTTTCTTACCCCTCTTTTAGAGGTATATTCACATTTATTTTCCATTTGGCAACCTTTCTCCCAATTATGTTTTAAAACACTTTGAGTTTGGATATTACAATAATGAATCTAATTTGGTTAAAAAAATCACTAATAGATTGATTTCTTCAAAATATAAAAATGAGGCTGGGCACGGTGGCTCATGCCTGCAATCCCAGCACTTTGGGAGGCTGAGGTTAGTGAATCACCTGAGGTCAGGAGTTCGAGAGCAGCCTGACCAACATGGTAAAACCCTGTCTCTACAAAAAATACAAAAATTATCTGGGCATTGTCGTGGGCATCTGTAATCCCAGCTACTCAGCAGGCCGAGGAAGGAGAATCACTTGAACCTGGGAGGCAGAAGTTGCAGTGAGCCAATATCCTGCCACTGCACTCCAGCCTGGGTGACAGAGCAAGACTCCATCTCAAAAAAAATATACAAATAAAAATAATATAACAATGGATAGTACCATTATGGTGACTTTCATATTTTCTGTGTATGTGTATTTTACAAATATTTTACAAATTTTCTGTCCTATATATTTATCACATTTTCGATAAGAAAAAATATGTCTAAAATGAAAGAATTGCCAAGCAGTATACAATTTATAACATGTATTGTAATCTACATGCATGTTCTCTTAGCATAAAACACTTGCAGTTAAATATTGCTCAATGCAAATGTGAAGACACCTGCCAGTTAAATGGTACCTTGCTATAAACTTCCTGGGAATTTGCTGTATTCTTGCCAGATGTAATTTTCAAATTTTCCCTCCAGCCTAGATAGCACAATCATTGATGAAACACATAGCAGAATCAACCATATGACTTTGGAACTGTCTCAGAATCCGTGTTGATAGAAATATGTTTGACTTAACTCTTTTTAACAAGATTTGAGGAATCTTCCCACATCTCAGTGTGCGCAATTGTAAGGTTTTCAATCTTGGCTGCAAACACACAGGATTTCTCTGTCTTTTCTTTCTTAATCAGTTCCCTGGCTTTGTCTCCACATCTCCCTATTTTTCTATATGAATACTACCGCTTTGTTTATAGTATAGGTGACAAGACACAAACCAGGGTTTGGAAAGAGTGAGTGAGAAGGGGCTGACTTCAAGTTGCTGTTTAGGAAACGTGTTATAACTTCAACATTTGCATTTGGCATTTTGTAGCCTGTAGCCCCCTCATCATATGCTATGTGTGAATTCCAGTCGGATGATTCATTCTGACATGGGAGTTCTTTGCCTCTTTTACTCTACAAAATGTGAGAGAATGAGAGAGAAGGGTCTCATTCCTTCTAATTTTCTAAGCAATCTTTATTTTCCCATAGCTGGGAAAGAGATTTTCCGATGAGAAATGTTGCAGTTATGACTAACAATTCCATGTTTCACAACCAAACTCACTCTTCTTGTTGCTCTTTTTTTTTTTTTTTTTTTTTTTTTTTT
>NW_016804792.1:493804-495689 GCF_001698545.2 Rhinopithecus bieti | reverse complement strand
TTTTTTTTTTTTTTTTTTTTTCCGATTTCTCACAATTCAAAGTAAAGTGTGAGATTACTAGTACAATTAAGACTCTGGAAAGAGGAAAACTGCGTATTATGGCCTTGATAACCCTTCATGGAGAACAAGTTGCTCCTCTGCCACAAATGCCAATTTTAGAGTTGGATTCAACAATAATAGTGAATAGAAGAAACACAGGAAAGCAGATATGTGTTTTAAAATCATCCACAACCAGAAATGTTTATCTAGAAACATTAGGCTCTGGCAAGATGTCTTTCATCTCCCCCTTGCATGTATTCCAGTTTGGGCAGGATAGCCTTATCTATTATCTAAGTACTTTTATAACCTTATTTTGGAAAGGTCTCCTTGGTCACACGTACCTTAAGCTAGAGAGGAAGGCAGCTGATTGCGTATTTTTTTTTTTAACTGAAGTAGTTTTGTAGAACAATGCAAATTATATTTATACCATTGCTTGCAAAGATTAAGATAAATGAAATTGTCACATCCACTGAAATGGGCATTGAAAGTTTCTCTGTTTAGGGGGCAATGCACATATTTCATCATACAGATAAAGCAATGTACAAGAAGAAAAAGTAAAATTGCTAACACACGATCTTTCCAGAAGTTAACTATTTTCAGTTAACATACCAGTATCTGGTATGTAACAGTCTGATGTTAAGAAAGTACATAAAAGTCATGAAAATTGTGTCATCCTTAACTTACAGAGATGCTGTAATAGATAAATATCACTAGGAAGTTTCCACATGCAACGTATTACCTCTCTATTTCTCCTAATACATTTTTCTCAAACCCATACCCTGTATTTCCCTTCATTTATATTGTCATTGGATTAGAACTTTGCTATTTTATTAGTAGTCCTCTATTTCGTCTTCCTGCCTCCAGACAAACCACTCTAGCTCTTTTACGATCATCTAATTTCTCTTGTACCTGACTTAATTAAACAAATTCATGAGAATTTCTTTAAATGACAGTGATAAAAACCCCATTCAAATAATCTAAATTTAAAAAGGGAATTTCTTGAGTTGTGCAAATGGGGAGTAGGAATGGCTAATACAGATACGGTTCTCAAACTCATTTAATAGGATAGAATCATGACCATATTACTCTATTTATTTACTTTGATTAATTATGCTTGCTTGCTTTTTCAGAAAGAACATCTTGATGTGTTGACAAGACAGCTTTGAGAAACCAGATGCAAAATTCCAGTCTACCAAACAACCATATTAGAAAAAATAGAAGTCTTTTTTAATGCACTTGGGTGAAAACAAACAAACAAAATTTTGAAAAGATTCTGTTTAGTCCTATTTGGTTAATGTACCATCCTTGAATAATTAATTGTTATGTCCAGGGACAAGGGACTCTTCAAATGGCTAAATTGGGGTCAAGAACCTAGAACTTGATCAAATGTCCAATACACAATATAAAATGAACTGGCACATAATGAGACACTACAGTATGATTTTCAAAACTGCAAACAACCGGTAATAAAACAGTCTTGTAGATGTCTTAGATATTGTCATTATGAAGCATATAGTTTAAAATAACTACATTTACTATGTTCAAGGAGATAAAAGAAATAGAGGTAAATTTAAATAAAGAGCTAAAAATAATTTAAGAAGACAAAAGTTAGGAGTTGCATTAGCATTCAATTGATTGGTTTAGCAGCAGATTAAACACAGCTAAAAAGAGAATTATTGCACTGGATATTTGTTTAGAGGGACATGTACAAAATAAGAACAAAAAAACAAATATTTGAAAAATAAAAGAGAGCAAGATATTTAAGAATACTGTAAAAAAAAAAAAAAAAAAAAAAAAAAAAAAAATTATAAAATTTTGGGGAAAAAATTCCAAAAAAAAAAAAAAA
>NW_016804792.1:430255-491483 GCF_001698545.2 Rhinopithecus bieti | reverse complement strand
GGATGTGGAGAAATAGGAACACTTTTACACTGTTGGTGGGACTGTAAACTAGTTCAACCATTGCGGAAAACAGTGTGGTGATTCCTCAAGGATCTAGAACTAGAAATACCATTTGACCCAGCCGTCCCATTACTGGGGATATACCCAAAGGATTATAAGTCATGCTGCTATAAAGACAAATGCACATGTATGTTTGTTGCAGCACTATTCACAATAGCAAAGACTTGGAATCAACCCAAATGTCCATCAGTGACAGACTGGATTAAGAAAATGTGGCACGTATACACCATGGAATACTATGCAGCCATAAAAAAGGACAAGTTCATGTCCTTTGTAGAGACATGGATGCAGCTGGAAACCATCATTCTCAGCAAAGTATCACAAGGACAGAAAACCAAATACCAGATGTTCTCACTCACAGTTGAGAATTGAACAATGAGATCACTTGGACACGGGAAGGGGATCATCACACACCGGGTCCTATTGTGGGGAGGGGGTAGGGGAGATGGATAGCATTAGGAGATATACTTTATGTAAATGACGAGTTAATGGGTGCAGCACACACCAACATGGCACAGGTATACATATGTAACAAACCTGCACGTTGTGCATATGTACCCTAGAACTTAAAGTATATAAAAAGAAAAAATAGAATATGGGCAAACGTAAATGATTATAGTACACAACAACATCTTATGGATTTTAAAACACAAATATTAAAATATACAAAAACAATGATACAAAACTCTGGAAGAAG
This sequence comes from Rhinopithecus bieti, assembly GCF_001698545.2. Classification (NCBI taxonomy): domain Eukaryota; kingdom Metazoa; phylum Chordata; class Mammalia; order Primates; family Cercopithecidae; genus Rhinopithecus; species Rhinopithecus bieti. Next base: position 490,726 of record NW_016804792.1, on the reverse strand, counting down.
GAAAAAGAAAAAATGAAGTATTCTAAGTTAGAAACTATTCTAACTTAGAAAATATTCTAAGTTTCTTGTATTGTTCTGTATGAGGATAATAAAAAATTAATATTGATTTTTAAAAATGATTTCCATGGCAACTACCAAAAGAATGGTAAAAGGATATTATTTCCAAGCTAATAGGCAATCTGGACTAATAAAAAATAGCCAAAATATAGATAAGTGAGTAGCAGAAAAGGGGATATAAAATTATTGAGTTAGATGATATTTTTAAAGCCAAATTATATCAGATATTCATGTGACTTCTAGCTATCACCATTAACACTGACAGCTTGGTTAAAGTAGTGTTCTAAAGGTTTCTCCACTCTAAAATTACTAGTTTTCCCTTTTAATATTCTTATTTGAAGGAGAATCACTAAATCCAAACCACAGTCAAGGGAAAGGGGTTTAATTAACCTTCACTTAATAGTGGAGTATGTTACATGTGTTATTTGAAATTAAGAAAAATTTACCCTTTCTCTCTCACTTAATTATTGAATCATTTATTTATATCAACATTGACTCTTGTATATTTTACATTGATTATAATCCCACATTGCATTATCTATTTTATTCAAATTGCTCCAGTTTTGGTCATTTGCAACTTTCCCAGGTTGATTCCTGTGTGTCTTTGACTCATCCCAGTCCCAGGTTTTGTTTGTTGAGCATTTCTTTATTTTCTGTCACTACAAGATGCTCTACAGTTACCTTGCGGTTTTCCTGCCTCTGCTCTAGAAGGAGCAATTTCACCAAGTTGCTCTCTATTTATTTTTAGTTTTCTACTTTATTTATTTGTTTATTTATTCTGATTATTATTTTTTGAGCTATGGTGTTGCTCTGTCGCCCAGACTGGATTGCAGTGGTGTGATCAAGCTCACTGTGGCCTTGATCTCCTAGGCTCAAGTGATCCTCCAGTCTCCATCTCCCAAGTAGCTGGGCCTACAGGTGTGTACCACCCTGCTTGGCTAATTCTTTTGATTTTCAGTGGGGACGAGGTGCTGCTATGTTCCCCAGGCTGGTCTCGAACTCCTGATCTCAAACAATCATTTTGCCTCGGCCTTTCTATGTGCTGTCAAAACAGGCATGCGGCACCGCACCTGGCCTACGTTGATTTTTAAATGAGATAAAATTTAAACTGATTAAAGTGAGCAAATCTTAATTGCACAGTTCAATGAGCTTTTGCCTCTGTATACACTACCACTTCCTTGATCAACATATAGACCATTATCACCATTCTGGGAAGTTCTCTCAAACTCTTTCTCAAGTATACCAACTCCCCTTCTTTTTTTTTTTTTTTTTTTGCCATAAACTTATTTTTAAATTATTATCATACTTTAAGTTCTGGGATACATGTGCAGAACATGCAGATTTGTTACATAGGTATACACGTGCCATGGTGGTTTGCTGAACCCATCAACCCGTCATCTACATTAGGTATATCTCCTAATGCTATCCCTCCCCTAGCCCACCCCCACCCCGACAGGTCCCAGTGTGTGATGTTCCCCTCCTTGTGTCCACGTGTTCTCATTGTTTAGCTCCCACTTATGAGTGAGAACATGCAATCAAGGGGAAGAAAGGATATCAGAGATTGAAGATAACTTAATGAAACAAAGGGTGCAGACAAGATTAGAGAAAAAAGAATGAAAAGGAATGAACAAAGCCTCCAAGAAATATCAGACTAGGTGAAAAGACCAAACTTACGTTTGATTGGTGTACCTGAAAGTGACAGGGAGAATAGAACCAAGTTGGAAACCACTCTTCAGAATATCATCCAGGAGAACTACTATGCCAAGTCTCCTTATTCTAACTTCTGTCATTGTAGTTATATTTTGCTGGTTGCATCTAAATGGAATCATACAGCATATACTTTTTTATTTCTGGCTTCTTTTACATAACACCACAGTACATGATGTTTTTAACATTCATCTACATTATTGTGTAGATTAGTAGTTTTGTTTCTATGTGTCTTAGTCTGTTCCTGTTGCTGTAACAAAATACCTTAGACTAAGTAATTTATAAACAATAAAAAGTATTTCTTACAGTTCTGGAAGCTGGGAAGACCAAAATCAAGGCACCAGCAGGTACAGCTTGCTCTCTGATTCATAGATGGTGCCTCTTGCTGCATTCCTATATGGTGGAATGAGTGAAAGGGACAAGTTCACTCCTTCACACCCATTTATAAGGGCACTCATACCATCCATGAGGTCAGAACCCTCATGACCTAATCAGCTTCCAAAGGCCTTGCCCCTTAATACCATCCCCTTAGGAGTTAAGTTTCAACATGAATTTTGGGAGGACACCAACATTCAGTCCTTAGCATCATGTTCCTTCAAGTGAATATAGCATAGCAATTTGTCATCTTTTCCACTGTTCGAGAACATTTAGACTCCCCTCTCTTACTGTTATTATGAATTAATATGACTAGAGAGTTTGTGTCTTTTGTCAGACATATTCTCTTAGTATAATGCTTTTGAGATTCTTTTGTATTACTGAATGTATCAGGAGATCATTGCTTAATATTACTGACTAGTGTTCTGTTCTATAGATGTACCAGATTTTGTTTACCTATTCACCAGTAGATGGATGTTTGTTTTTTTCAGTTTTGGCAATTATGATTAAAACTGTTATAAAAGTTATGTACAGCCATTTGTGGAGATATATGCTTTAGTTTTTCATGAGTAAAACCCTAGTGCGGTGGGGAGTGCAGGGCGAGGTGTAGATTGCTGGGTCATATGTTAAGAAATTACTGAAGTGTTTTCTAAAGTGGCTGATTTATTTTTCATTTCCACCAACAATGTAGGAGAGTCCCATTTGCCCAGGTCCTTGTCAGCACACTCAGCATTGTCATTTCTTTAAGCCACTGTAATAGATGTAGAGCAGTGTCTTATTTTGGTTTTAGCTTGCATTTTCCTAATGACTAATGTTGTTCAGTAGCTTTACATTTGCTTATTGTCATCTTTGTCTCTTCTTTTACAAAGCGTTTTCTCAAATCTTTGCTCTATTTATGTACTAAATTGTTTTTTATTAAGTTGTGAATGTTGTTTATAAATTTTGGATGCTAGTTATTTATCAGATATGGATTTTATGAATATTTTATCCTAGGATGTCATTGGTTTTTTCATTTTATTAATTATCTTTTAAAAGCCAGAAACTCTTAATTTTGAAGTACAATTTATCAATATTTTCCTATTTGTTTTTTGTTTTTGTGTATCTAACAATATTTTGCCTGACCCAAAGTCACAAAGATTATCTTCTATTTTTTCTTGTAGAAGTCTTATAACTTTGGGTCTTATCGTTAGATCTATGATTCGTTTAATTTTATTTATTTTGTTGGACAAGGGTTGACGTTCATTGTTTCGCATATAAATATTCAAATTGTTAAACTCTGTTTGTTAAAAAGTATTTTGATTTTTGGCCAGGAACAGTGGCTCATGCTTGTCATCTCAGCACTTTGGTAGGCTGAGGCAGGCGGATCGCTTGAGCTCAGGAGTTCACAACCAGCCTTGGCAACATGGTGAAACCCTGTCTCTACAAAATATTAGCCAGGTACAGTGGCATGTACCTGTAGTCCCAGCTACTTGGGGGGCTGAGGCGGGAGGATTGTTTGAGCCCAGGAGGTTGGAGGCTGCAATGAGCTGATATTGCACCATGGCATTTCAACCCAGGTGACAAAGTGATATCCTGTCTCAAAACAACAACAACAAACAACAATTTCCTTTTTCTAGTGAATTATCTTGTCACCTTTGTCAAAATTAACTACATATGCATGAGTTTGTTTTGGAACATCTATTTTCTATTTTATTCCATTGAAAATGTCTCTTTTTTTTGCTATTACATTATAAAGATAGAAGCTTATTTTATTGATTAGAGACCTTTGTTCCTTCATAACATAAGTGTATAATCCTATGTATTCCCTTCTAAGTACTTCTTCTTTGATTTTTTGAGATAGAGTTTCGCTCTTGTTGCCCAGGTTGGAGTGCAGTGGCACCATCTTGGCTCACTGCAACCTCCGCCTCCCGGCTTCAAGCAGTTCTCTTGTCTCAGCCTCCCAAGTAGCTGGGATTACAGGCATGCGTCACCACGCCTGGCTAATTTTGTATCTTTAGTAGAGACGGGGTTTCTCCATGTTGGTCAGGTTGGTCTCAATCTCCTCACCTCAGGTGATCTGCCCACCTCAGCCTCCTAACGTATTGGGATTAAGCACTTCTTTAAGTACATCCTGAAATGTTGATATGTTGTCGCTTCATGTTTTATACAATTAAAAATATTTTCTAATTTCCATTTTGACTTCGTTATTGACCCATGGGCAAATATGGAAGTGTATTTCATTTTAAATCTTAAATATATGGGGACTTTCTAGATACCTTTCTGTTACTGATTTCTAGTTTAATTACTATAGTCAGAGGACAGACTTTGTATGATTTTAATTCTTTTGAATTTGTAGAAGGTTGTTTTATATCCCACAATATAATCTCTCTTGATCAATATTCCAAGTGTCCAAAAAAGAACATGTGTTCTGCTGTTTTTAGGTGGAGTGTTTTAATTTTCAATTAGGTCAAGTTTGTTGATAGTATTTTGAAATATTCTGTGTTTTTGTTGATCTGTCTACTTGCTCTATTCATTACTGAGATAAGAGTGCCAAAGTCTCCAAGAACAGTTATGAATTCTTCTATTTCTTCATTCAGGACAATCAGTTTTTTCTTCATATATTTGAAGCTCCATTAGCATCATACACAAAATGAAAAGAAAACTCAACAGACCAACTGACAATAACTAATATAATGGTGTAGTAGAGAATATGGTTTTAGCCAAAGAGAAGTCTAGCCTTTGTCACTTGCTCCTGGGAGGTAACCTCTAAACTCTTGGAATTTTCCAAGTGATAAGCCCCTCAGATCATGTGATATATTAATCAATCAATCATGCCCGCATAGTAAAACTCCAATAAAACTTCTGAGTTCTGAAGTTTCGAAGAGCTTCCCAGGTTGACGGTGTATGTGTATACGTCACCCATTGTTGCCAGGAAGGTAAGGTGTCCAGAGGAAAACAGAAGCTCCACATTTAGGACATCCCCAGATTCTGCCTTACACCTTTTTTTCCTTGACTGATTTTAGTGTATCCTTTCCATGTAATAAATGGTAACTGCAAGTATTATAGCTTTCAGAGAGTTCTGAAAGTCTTTCTGGTAAATTATCAAGATTGAGGGTGGTTTGGGGAACGCTGTGAACTTGCATTTGGTGTGAGAAATGATGGTGGTCTTGTGTCCTTCCTTTCCTCTCACTTTGCAATTGGACCTTAACTCTCTGCAGTTGGAGCTAGAGGTCTTGTAAAAGGCTGGCAGTCTAGAGGACTGTGCCTCAATCTTACAATTTGGCTGATTCCAAGGACAGGATCTCATTATCAATCTAATAAAAAGTCAAGACTTTTTTCTGGCCCTGAGTTCTATGAGAAACACACCACATTACACCATCACTAAGGGTGATTTAAGTACCTAGAAAACTCCCAACCTCATCGCACTGTTACAAAACTACAGAGATATTCTTTGTAATTATATTTTCAAAAGCCTTTCCCTCCAAATTCAGAACATTTAAAAAATATATTACATTCTTATCAAAAAGGAATTTAATTTAACAATTTAAATTACTAACAATTTATGAGTCTGCTGCTTCTACATTTTTCATCACTTTATATTATCTCATATTCATCGTAGCATGATGGAAATAAAGTAGTAAGGAATTTTTTATTTAATTATCATATTAAGCACATTCAAGTTTATTGACTATTTGTATTTCTTCTATAGGTAATTGGTTTAGGTGATCTTTTTGTTTTTCTGTTGAGTAAACAGTATAGGTTTTGTCCCCTGATTGACTTTAAAAGGTCTTGAAATATTAAATGTATAACATTTTTATCTGTGAAAATTACTAAAAATAGTTTCCAAGTTATTTGTATTTTAATTCCCTTATTGTGTAAAACATGGAGCCTTAAAATGATTTTGATAGTTAAATATATTTTATATTCTCATTTAGTATTTCTTTGATGCAGAAAGCCAACTTTTGACTTTTAACAATATAGTCCAAATAAAACAATTTTATGGGACTTAAAAAATCCCATAGTTTTGTGCATCAATGTGCAGGAAACAACCTAAATGGCCCCATATATGATAATGTTTAAATAAAGTACACTCCAATTTCTAAAATGCAATATTAAGTAGCTTTAAAAAGTACATTTGAAAAAAATATATTGTGGGAAATGTTTACAATACAACGTTATGTGGGAAAGCATGATTCAAAATTGTACGAGCCTAGGTCCATAAAAGAAAAATATGTAAATATATTTATATAAATACAAAATAAATAAAAGTCTAGAAGAAAACACATCAAAAATGTTAACTGGCTTCTCTAGGTCGTGGGATTACAAGCAGTTTATTTTGCTTTATATTTTTTCCCATAAAAGGTACATATTACTTTAAATTGAAAAAGTACACTAGGAAATAAAAGCCCAGGGCATACTACTAAATATAATTCTGTAAAATTACTTCTATTTGGTGGCTAAAGTAATTTAAAATCAACTAAATGGTATTAAATTTTGTGGTTAGAGAAGTAATAGCCTACAAATACATCCATAACCTAATCCCTGAAATCTGGGAATGTGTTCACTTGCATGGCACAGAGAATTTTGCAGATGGAATTCAGTTTATAGAGTTTAAGATAGGAAGATGATCCTGGAATATTTATGTGGGCTCAGTTCAATCACATGGGTCCTTAAAAGTGAACAAGAAAGGAGTAAGTGTCAGTCAGGGAGGATACTATGGGAAAAGAAGCAGGAGAGATTCCAAGCTGGCAGAGGCTGGACCTGCCTTTGCTGGACTTGAGGATGGCTACCTGTCAACAATTGTAAAGAAGGGCCCTCAGCTGACAGCCTGCAAGGAAAAGGGAACCTCAGTCCTGCAACAGCAAGGAACCTGAATTCTGCCGAAAATCTCAATGAGTAAGGAAAGGGAGTCTCTCTTACAGCCCATAGCAAGGAAGGAAGCCAAACAGAAATCTGGATTTAGCCTGATGAGACTCATGTCAGGTTCTGATCCATGAAACGATAAGATAATAAATCTATGTTGTTTATAACCCCATATTTCTGGTAATTTTTTCAGAAAGCACCAATATAAATGTTTACTAAATGTGAGGGTGAAGGTTCAGTTAAAATATGCCTTGGTGCAAGGCTGCAAGAAAAACATACATAAATAAATACCCATAGATGCTATGTTAAATTACACATCCAAAGTTTTATGAAAATACAGGTTAAAAGTAATTTTGCATAGGGGATTCAGGAAAAGCATCAGTGGATGTTTTGATATCTGTTTGTCACAGTACAGTCACTGCTAAAACCCAAAAATTAGATCACATATTTATTTGAAGCATATTCAATGATGTTTATTGATCTATTAGCTGATATATAATGGTTTTACTCTTTTTTGTTTGTTTGTTTGAGTCAGAGTCTCACTCTGTCACCCAGGCTGGAGTCTAGTGGCACCATCAGGGCTCACTGCAGCATCGACCTCCTGGGCTCAAGCAGTCCTCTCCTGTCAGACCCCAGTAGCTGGAACTACAGGTATGCACCACCACACCTGTATTTTTAGTAGAGGCAGGGTTTCACCATGTTGCCCAGGCTGTTCTCGAACTCCTGGGCCCAAGTGATCCACCCACCTCTGCCTCCCAAAATGCTGGGACTACAAGCATGAGCCACTGTGCCTGGACAAATGATACGTAATCTAACTTTAAGCCCAAAGAAAGTAGGCTTCATCAAAGCTACAAACAGTAGAGACTTTCCCTGGGCCACAAGTTCCAAAGGTACTTTCGTTGGATAGTTCTAGATTCCATGCTCATGTTGTAGTAACACCAAGTACATATGGCTCTACCTGGTCAGATTAAGGAAAATCTCTATGCTCTATTTGGAAAAGAGCTCTTAAAAACAGCAACTAAAATTGTATTTTATCATTTTGTAAATCAATGCACTGGTTTTGGAGCATTTTAGGTTTACAGAAAAATTGTTTGGATAGTACCAAGAACTCCCATGTAGCCCTTTCTCCAGTCTTAGATCCCCCTATTATTTACATCTTATATTATTGTGGTACATTTGTTACCACTGATTAATCAATATTAATACAACACTATTAATGTAAGCCCATAGCTTACATTAGTGTTTACTCTTTGTACTCTGCACTCAATGGGTTTTGACAAATATATAATGACATGTAGCCACCATTACAGTATCATATAAAAGAGTTTCAAGGTTCTAAAATTTCTCCATGCTCCACCTATTCTTTTCTCCCTCCCACCCCCAAACCTCTTGCAATTACCGTTGTTTTTACTGTCTCCATAGTTTTATCTTTTCCAAAATGTCATATAGTTGGAATCACACAGTATGTAGTCTTTTCAAATTGACTTCATCCACTTAGCAAGATGCTAGCAAGTGTCCTCCATGTCTTCTTATAGCTTGATTTTATCACTAAATAATATTTCATTCTAAGGATGTACCACAATTTGTCTATCCATTCATCTATTGAAAGGCATCTTGGTTACTTCCAAGTTTTGTCAATTATGAATAAAGCTGATATAAACATTCATGTGCTGTTTTTTTATGTGAATATAAGTTTCCAACTGATTTGGATAAATACCACACAGCATGATTTCTGGATCATATGGTAAAAGTATGCTTAATTTTGTAAGAAGCTGCCAAACTTTCTTACAAAATGCCTGTAGCAGTTTGCATTCTCACCAGCAACGAGAGTTCTTGTTGCTCTGCATCCTCCTCAACATTTGGTGTTCTCAGTGTTTTGGATTTTATCCATTCCAATAGGTATGTAGTGGTATCTTACTGCTGTTTTAATTTGCAATTCCCTAATGACGTGATATTGAGCATTGTTTCAGATGCTTAGTTGATATCTATGTATCTTACCAGATGTGGTATCTGTTCAGCTTTTTTGCCCAGTTTGGAAATTGGGCTGTTTACTTTCTTATTATTGAGTTTTAAGAAATTTTTATATGTCTTAAATACCAGTCCATTGTCAGATACGTGTTGCAAAGATTTTCTTCTAATCTATGATTTATCTTTTCATTCCCTTAACAGTATATTTTGCAGAGCAGAATTTTCAGTTTTAATGAAGTCTAACTTACCATTTTTTTTTCTTTCATGGATTATGCTTTTGGTGTTGTATCTAAAAAATCATCACCAAACCCAAGATCCCCTATGTTTTCTCCCATGTTATCTTCTAAGAGTTTGGTAGTATGGCATTTTGCATTTGAATCTAATTTTGTGTGGGCAAAATCTGTCTAGATTCTTTTCTTTTTTTTTTTTTTTGCTCATGGATGCCAGTTGTTCCAGCACCAATTATTGAAAAGTCTGCTTTTTCTCCATTGTACTACCTTTGATCTTTAGTGAAAGTTCAGTTGACTATGATAGTGCTGGTCTATTTCTGGGAGCTCATTGTGTTCCATTAATCTATGTGTATATTTTTTCTCTAATATTGCACTGTCTTGATTACTGTAGCTTTACTGTAAGCCTTGAAGTTGGGTGGTGTTAGTCCTCCAAATTTGTTCTCTTTCAATATTTTGTGGGCTATTCTAGGTATTTTGCCTTTCTGTTTAAACCTTAGAATCTGTGTGTCAATTTCCAGAAAAAAGCCCAATCTACTGTGCTTTTGATTGAGATCGTATCAAATTATAGATTAAATTGGGAAGTGACGTCCTAACTATATTGAATCTTCCTATCCGTGAACATGAAATATCTTTATGTTTATTTAGGTATTTCATTTATTTCACCAGAATTTTATACTTTTCATCATATAGATATTATACATAGTTTTCTAGATGTATACAAAAGTATTTCGTTTTTTATTGCTAATGTATTTCATTTTAAATTTTATATTCTAATTGTTCAACACTGATATGTAGGAAAGCAATTGACTTTTATTGGAATTTATTTTTAACCTAGCTATAGTACACTTAGTGGGCTACATGGGAAGTGGGCATTGCCAGTTATATCTCATTATTGTACCAGAGAGGAATCTGAGACCAGAGCTCATGATTTCTGGCATTGTTTGTCTTTGGCCATCGATCTAGGTAGTATGTATTTCCTCAGCATATTAGTATACAATACTTTTTTAAAGAGTTGACTCTAAATTTTGACAGCTATTATCAGAACCCATCAGGCTAATATCTGCATTACATAAGAAAATGCCATTGCTGATAAGGAGACAACTTTTCATGGCCCAGAAGATTGTTGCTGGGATAAGATGAACTCTGTGGTCTCAGGGTTCCCATTCTTTGCCACCGTAAAATCATCCTTCTCTGAGTAGTCTACCACAAGCCTTGGAATGAAAGTCGGTAAACTGACAGTGTTTGAAGGAGGCAGTTTCATCATTGGCATATTTAGCCAAAGTGAGATTTATTTCCCCAGTCCATGGGTGTCTGCATCAAGCAGTATATTCATTCTTCTTACCAATGTCCTTTCACTAGCAGGAGCAGAAAAGACTCAGTCAATAGAAAGCTGAAGCTTCTCGCTAATAAATGGCAACCATTAAGCCTTTGGCACACATATGCCAGCGTGATCTATAAAGTCAGCAAGCAAATTATCCAAATACTTGGTAAAGTGAGCACTCCTAGGGTATCATATGCACACTGTGAAATGTAGTTTTAGGAGGAACAAAGAACACAGCAAAATACAATCAACTTTTCATAATGGGTATGTTGCGAAAAAAAAATTATACAACTTCCAAAACTTCTAAAAAATGCATGTGTCCTCTCCACAGCTTAATTCTCAAAAAAAATTTTGGTAAAATCTATGTAATAAAAATGAGGTAAAAGAGTTTTATGCTGAAGCCTGACTAAAAGCCTGAGCATCTTCTATTGCTCTCACTCATACTAATTCCCACTAACAAGATTTCCTTACATTTAAGAGTCTCAGAGAAACCTCCCCAATAATAAATCTAGTATTTCTAATGATTAGGTTAAGGTTCTAAGATTTGTTTTGTTTGTTTATTTATTTGTGTTAACAGTGAGTATATGAATATTATGGCTTTTGTCTAAGCTATTTTTACCTTATACCGGTTCTCCTCAGTTGTTTCTGTTCACATCAATATGTTGAGTATCTAATATGCACTTGGAATTATGGTAAGCACTTGGAGATACAAAGATGAATAAAATAATGTCCCTGGCCTGAAAGAGTTCATAGATAATATAAATATAGCTGCTCAGGATCACCAGTGTAATTCTTCCCTTTTCACACTCATCAATATAATTCCAGAAGTGTGAGATTACAAAATAGCACAAAAGTTCCCTGCCCTATTCACTTACAAACTAAACTAAACCAAAAATTATACTTTTACTGTTATCGTGCACATTTGACTCAAGATAAAAATGGAATAATCAATTATTAAATTTAAAATTTTGTGTGATCTGTTTTCAAAGATTATATATTTTCTGCTAAATTTACTTTTAAAACTATTTATTTATTTATTTATTTATTTAGAGACAGGGTCTTGCTCTGTCACCCAGGCCAGAGTGCAGTGGTGTGATCATAGCTCACTGTAGCCTGGAAGTCCTGGGTTCAAGTGATCCTCCCTCCTCAGCCTCCCCAATAGCTAGGACTGTAGGTGCGTACCAGCATGTCTGGCTAATTGTTTTTTTTTTTATAACTTTTTTAGAGACAGAGTCTCACTATATTGCCCAGGCTGATCTTGAACTCCTGGCCTCAAGTAATTCTCCTGCAGTGCTGGGATTATAGGCATGAGCCACAGTGTCCAGCCAGATTTATTTTAAAAGTTGTTGAATTGAAACTGAAAATTATTTGTATTGGTTTATTTTTAAAACACCTATAAGATAATATCAGTCACCCTACTATTTTCTATCAAGCAAAAACTTTAAAGTTTCTTTCATGATTTTATGAATAAAATTTAATTTTACATATGTGTACTTATTTGCCTATGTGTATTTACCTACATGTAAAAATTAAATTTTATTCATAAAATCATAATTATGTTTTTTTACCTGTAGGCAAATCTCCTTAATCAAAAAACCAGAGCTGGTCACATATGCTATGCCCTGATTCTTTTCTTTTTTTACCTTTTATTTTAAGTTCAAGTATACATGTGAAAGATGTATCCTTGCACAAACCTACATATAGGTAAGCATGTATCTTGAGGGTTGGTTTTACCCATTATTTCTTCACCCAGGTGCTAAGCCTAGTATCAGTTAGTTATTTTTCCTGATCCTCTCCCTCCTCCCAACCTCCACTTCTGAGTATGTGTTGTTCCCCTCTGTGTGTCCATGTGTTCTCATCTTTTAGCTCCCACTTATAAGTGAGAACATGTGGTGTCTGGTTTTCTGTTCCTGCATTACTTTGCTAAGGATAATGGCCTCCAGCTTCATCCATGTCCCTGCAAAAGACATGATCTCCTTCTTTGTTATGGCTGCCATAGTATTTCATGGTGGGTATGTACCATATTTTCTTTAGCTAGTCTATCATTGATTGGTATTTGGGTTGATTTTATGTCTTTGCTATTGTGAATAGTGCTGCAATGAACATATGCATGCATGTGTCTTTATAATAGAATGATTTATATTCCTTTAGGTATATAATGGGATTGTAATGGGATTACTGGGTGGAAGGGTATTTTTGACTTTTGGTCTTTGAGGAATCACCTCACTGTCTTACACAATGGTTGAACTAATTTACACTCCCACCAACAGTGTATAAGCATTCCTTTGTCTCCACAACCTCGCCAGCTTCTGTATTTTTTTATTTTTATTTTTTAATAGTAGCTATTCTGACTGGTGTGAGATGGTATTTCATTATGGTTTTGATTTGCATTTCTCTAATGATCAGTGATACTGAGTATTTTTTTCATATGCTTGTTGGCAGCATGTATGTCTTCTTTTGAAAAGTGTCTGTCCATGTCCTTTGCCCACCTTTTAGTGAATTTTTTTTTTCTTGTAAATTTATTTATGTTGCTTATAAATGCTGGATATAAGGACTTGGTCAGATGCACAGTTTGCAAGATTTTTCTCCCATTCTGTAGACTGTCTGTTTACTCTGTTGATAGTTTCTTTTGCTGAGCAGAAGGTCTTTAGTTTAATTAGATCCTATTGGTCAATTTTTGCTTTTGTTGCTATTGCTTTTGTATGCCCTGATTGTTGAGGGAAATGCACAACTTTATACTATATAGTAAATATATTCACACCATGGGCTGACACATGAACCCCTACATCTCTGAGTTTTGCCCAATACAGATCTTGCCACACCCAGAGCTTAACTCAATTTCCTCATGGATAACTAAAAGTCTTAAGGTGCATTTTTATAGATCAGATCTAATCAAATATGCATAACCAATCCAGTCATCCACATCCTGGGTAGCATCATGCAATATAGATATGGTTGCCAGAGACCAACCTTTATCAAGAGGGAACAAAAAGGAGGAATCGTGATAAACTGAATACACACACAGTCAGAAGAGTGTCAATTTCATTTTCCTATGTGAAGAATAACCAAATCTTCCAGTTTGCTCAGAAAATTCTGATTTTATGCCTAATGTTCTCATGTAATTTTTAACAACATCCTCTTTCACTCTTGCACTGGTTTGGACAAATAATTTTTGATGTGTTTAGATTTTGCTTATGTGATATATAATAACTTTTTAATATTAAACTTATGACTCACTTTGGCTATGATTGATTATTACCTGTTGGTGATAAAATGAGATTATTTCTAAGATTTTGGTCAATCAAGTGTATAAGGAATGCCCGTAAATATGGGTAGGCAGATTAAAATTCAAATGATTGGCAAAAATGAAAACTCATTTCACCTCAAAGTCTCTACGTGTAAATTAAAATAAGAAACAATTTATCCAGTTCTTCTAAACATTTAGAACTTACGATTTGCAAGATAAAACACAGATCCTATAGAATATCTATCACTGATCTTTTAGAAATAGCCATAATAAAGAACCTTGAAACCACATCTTAGAAAGTCAATCAGGTCCCCCAGATGTTTTCTAGGTGTGTTTTCAAGGTTCTTTACTATGGCTATTTCTAATTTTAAAGCAACTTTTATTTGAATAAATGGAAGAGTCATTGTATTCAGATAAATGAGCACTGAAGATAGAACTTTCCAGAAAAGCATGCCTCAGTTTCAGGAATAAATAGAAAATTATCCTGTTTGTTGTTATTGGAGTACAGCCTACACTGACACAACAAAGAAACATTTAGTACTAACAAATCACATGAAATAGGCAATTAAGTTCATGTGTTGAGCAGAAGGAGAAAGGGAAGAATGTAGAAATGATGTATTCTAAGTAGCAATCTCTTAGAACATTGTTTTGCAAACTTTGAAAGAGGTGTTGGCAGCTACTTAATGGGTGCTAAGGATGAAAGTATCAAAGCACACCACACTTGGGCTCTGAACGTCATTATGTGCAAAGACCTGGATTAAGAACATTATGAAACTCACAGTGAAAATTTTGTTTCCTGACCGCAGAACTGTATACATTCCGCTCTGGCTTCATTTCCTTACTGAAATGCAAAGAGAAGAGGAGAGAACCAGATATGCAAATTGGTACCAAAATATAAACAAGGATTCAATCCCATGGCATAATCCTCAGAGGAATGAAAATGCCAGGAAGAAAAGAAGTTTATGAACTCCATGTTTGGCGGAAGCAGGCTACAAAAGAGTTTAGCTGTCCTTCTAGAAAACAAAAATTAATTTGCTTTGGCCAAATTAAAATTAATTAAAATTATGCAATGTTGCCCTTGTGTTAATTTTAACTGTGAGGTTGTTGTGATTTAAGGCTACAATTAGTTCTAGTGTTTGAAAGAGAAGCTCTGTAATCGAGACAGGACATTTTAATAATCCTGGTTATAAACATTTAATACATCATCTTTAGGGACTCACAAACACATTGTAATTAACTTTTACAACTGAAATAAATCAGATTGCATTAGCATATTGCAAAGGAAAAAATCATTTGCATGATTGAAAACAGCTTCAGAAAATTATGTATAACAGGCTTCACGCAAACACCAGCACAACTTTTACCAGGTTTCTTCTATGGGGAATATTTTAACAAGTACCGTTTAGGATTCTTCAGATAATTATAACTTTTTCCATAAAAGGAAATACTCTGATTTTGAAGAGGCAGTGAAAGTCATTCTGTGGTCAATAGGACTGTGTTCAACTTTATTGTAAACTAATTGAGGAATATTTGGAAAAAAATATAATGTATACTTGCTCTGTAACTACTGCTATGCTGTGCAAGTAATTTGGTCAGAAGGAAGGGATATTTAGTTACGTGTGATTCACTTTTCTAGTGCTAAATGCATTAGCAGGAAGAGGGATACTAATACTGGACTCACAGGTGTCCCTGTGGCCAGCACCCAATCTGCTTCATAGATGCCAACCCCTTCTTGGGTGTTTGAGCTGTGAGTGATAAAACAACAGTCCATATGTTCCCTTTGGAAGTGAGCAAATGAAATAAGCTCTTACTAAATATTGGCTATTATTTTTACCAAAGTGATTTCAGGTCACATAGGTCGGTTGGATACACTCTTGATACTCCGATTAGTCATTTGGTGATATGGTTTGGCTCTGGGTCTTCACCCAAATCTCACCTCGAATTGTAACCCCCATAATCCTCATGTGTCGAGGGCAGAACCAGGTGGAGGTAATTGGATCATGGAAGTGGATGCCCCCATGCTGTTCTCATGATAGTGAATTCTCATGAGATCTGATGGTTTTATAAGTGTCTGGCACTTCCCCTGCTTTCACTCACTCCATTCTGCCACCCTGGGAAGAAGAAGGTACTTTCTTCTCCTTTACCTTCCGCCATGATTGTAAGTTTCCTGAGGCCTCCCCAGCAACGCGGAACTATGAGTCAATTAAACCTATTCCCTTTATAAATTACCCAGTCTCCGGTATTTCTTCATAGCAGTGTGAGAATGGGCAAATCCATTTGGTCCACGAAGAATAATCAGTAGTACCTCAGTGTTCTGCATATAGGATTGTTGTTAGAAGCACAGATTCTATAGTTCTATTTCCTGGGTTTGAATTTTAGTTCTATAACTTAGTGACTGTGTGACACTGGGTTCTATGCCTCCGTTTCTCCATCTGTAAAACAAAGATTGTAAAGTATGTAACTGAAAGATGTTATTGTATTGTATTATAATTTCAATTGTAAAGTATTAGAAAGTATTATTGTAAAGGTTAAGTGAGATAATACATGCCATTTGTCTTAAGATAATTTCTGGAGCATAGTAAGTGCTCAATAAATATTAGTGGTATCATTGCAATAATTATTACTGTAGTATTATCTTAGGTCAGTGCCTAAGAGAAGAAAAAAATCACTTTATCATCGTTTGGAAGCTAGTGACTTTCCTAAGTAGAACTTTTCCAAATATGCAATTTGGCTCCCACCCCTCCATTCACTTACTCAATTAATGTTGTGCATCTACTATACACAAAACCGTAACAGCTTTTCAAGACAGGACATGTGTGAGACTTCAGCACTGAAGTCAGGACAAACAAAGCAAAATCTGGAATGAATTAAATGGTTAGAAGCTTTATTATGTTCTAAAATCAGAGTAAGGGGCGCAGCTAAGCTCAGATTCTAGGTGTCCAGGCCTAGCAACCCCCCATCTCACATTCCCCTCACCCCACCCCGTTCCTCAAAATGTAAACAAAAGAACACAAACAAATCCCAACTACAAAAAAATAAAAGTCAACATCTTTGAATCAATCTTTGGTCAAAATTAAGGAGGCAGGGAGAGGTGTGCTAGTGATGATGCCACATTGAATTGAGCTCTGTCCCCAGGAGGATTCTGACAATGGTCCCTTCTCTCTCCTAAATAAAGTTAGTGATGACTACCTAAGTGAAAATGAGGCCATTTGAGAAGGAGTTGAATCTCGGGTGGAGATTCTTAAAAGGCACATTACAGCTGGTCATCGTCAGACCAAACAAGACAAGGAAGGTTGAGTGTCTCTTAGGCAGTTTTATACAAGAGGCTAGTGGTTTCTTTTATAGGAAGTATTTCTACTCAGATTTATGTTTCATACTGATTCTAGAAATGGCTGATATGTGACCTGGAAGTACAATTCACTCATATAAGTTCTCCCTCATTTGGGTCTCGGTTTTGGAGAAAGAAAAGGGGTCCCACATTCTGTTCCTTTTTGAGGAAGTACTTGGTCTCTTCTAATGGGAAACTTCTCTTTTCTCCTGGGGCTATACCTTATTGACTTAAAAGAGCAGTAGCTTAATTAACAGATGAAATAAAGCCTATTGCATAATTAACCAGACATTTACCTAAAATCAATAATCTAATTGCCACACCTACATAGGGGATGGTGGCTATCCTATTGAAAACAATTCACTTACATGTACTTGTTAACAAGGTGATTGGTAGTTTGTTTTAGAGACTAAACAGATCTGTAAAGTGATAATTTATTGAACAATCAATTAATCTTTTCAGGAGTGCAAATATAAACAAGCTATGAAGAACTGCAGACGTGTCTGCTTATGAAAGGTCAAATTTAGCAGACTCACAGTCTGAGTTCTTTTTCAATCAGGAGTAAGATGTGTAGACCACGAACAGATTTTATTTTAACATTATCCCTTTGAACATGTTTCTTTCATGGGGAGCCAATAACACGCGCAACCTTTGTAAATACATAAAGCACCAATTTAGACCTATATCCTGTCTTTACAATGGATTTCTAATCTAAATTGTGTTTCCCTTTTCACAGATACACATCAGCCTGTCTAAAATGGTTTGATACACCCAGCTATATATATTCTCTGGGATTTTACTCCAACCGTGTGAATTGTTTCATATCTAGGAGAATGAATTATTACATTTATCCAAGAATATGGGTCACTGTCAAAAAGCTTTAAAGTTTAGGCTGAATTAAAGATACCAGAGTCTGGAATCTTATCTAGAGTTTATTTTAATCTTTTCACCCTGTACAATTGGATATGAGGTTTCCTAAGACTTAAGGTACTTCCTGCTTTATGGCTGCTTTCAAAGCATTTCACTTTTTAAAATATTGTCATAGCTTAGTATGAATTTTCCTGTATCTACCTTCAAACTTGGCTATCATTTAAATTCTAACATTTATACCAAGATACTTTTATCCAGTAGAAACATATATGCCATAATAATTATATCAGCCTGACTCTTAGGAAGGAGGAATAACTTAAGGATCTACAAAAATTTATAAGATTTGGACTTTTAATGGCTTTAGGAACTTCATAAAATAGAAGAATATGTACTGAAGGACAAATAGGGAGGGTGATTACAGGGAAAAAAATGCCAGCCTGATTAAGTGAAAACAAGATTCTCAGTTTTAGATCAGGTGGTCTTAACTTGGCGTTCTAGAGTACAGATTCTTGATGCGGGATTTTAGAGCAAAGGGGCCACGAAATTGGATGACCAATAATTGCATCTTTATTTTCAGTATTTTTGAACTAGAACTTTGCATTTCTTTCATCATGAATGTGGACAACACACATCAAAACAATACTAACTATGATATACCACCAAGAGCTATTATAAATATGTTCATATGACCTTACGCAATCACAGATATCTCAAAATACCATGTATGCTCAATATGACTTTGACATGATGGTAGTTATAAGACCTGCCACAAGATCTTGTTATTTAATGTGTTAATAAAAAACACAGATTGTAGGATCAATTTTAAATATTTTAGTGATTGTGTTTTACATGTATTTTATGTTATTCATCTTAAATTATTTTTCTGAGATGGATTTACATACTTCTTCAGATTTCCAAAGAAATCCATTGATGAATTTATCTGGAAAGACACCAGCCTTAGAGTCTACATAGTAAAGGCCTGGCACAGCACCAGCCCTCCCTGAACAGTGCACAAAGCAGACATCGCTTGTGGGTCACAGACCCGTTCTCCTAGGTTTAAGTTCAGACTCAGAAGCCTTTATATCAAAGCATTACTACCAACTAGCAAGGCAACCAATGGCAATGGGTGGTTGCTCTAAGTCTTCCCTGCTTACGGGAACCTTCAAGGTACAATTTTCTGCAAATAATGATCATAACAATAATTATCATTTATTGAGTGCCAGGTTCTTTACACATGTTATTTCACCCAGATTTACCACAATCCCATGAGCTGGGTGTTATCACTATTTAATAATATAGAAACTAGCTTAGAAGGAGGCAGAGCCTGTTTTCCAAAATCTCTGTTTCTTCCAATACACTGACATCAACAATCGTGTTTTATTTGGAAGGGAAATAGTAAGGTCAGATACGTTCATGGACCCCTGTTGTAACTAACAGATACTAACATAAAGTAAACATTTTAACACTATTGTAATATGCGGCACTTCACATTCAAGCCTCCATGTGGCTTTGCATGTAGTTACCTGATATTTTATTGCTGCTATTCAAAATAAAAACAAGATTAAGAGAGAAGGCTAAGGCACTGTGTTGAATGTTAAAGGAATATTCTAGTTGGGATTATTTCATTTACTGTCATCCCTATCCAATATAGAAGATGTAGAGATGTCCAGAGTCCCTCTTTTTAGGCAAAGCTATTGAGCTAGTTTTATAAGACTATTTCTGACTTCAAGGAGTTCACAGCCGTGTGTGGGAGGAGATAGCCCTAAAAACTACTACCTAAAATAAATGGCCAAATGATCATTTGAACTGACATTTACCAAATATTGCCATATGCTAAATGCTTTTCTAAGTGACATAATAATTTAATTCTCAAAATAATCCCTCAAGAGCAAGGCATTATCAATGTTTTCCCCATTGTATGGAAGAGGAAAGTAAGGCAAAGAGAAATTAAGTAAGTTGCCAAAACACACACACAGTAGTGACAGAGCTGGGATTCTGACCAGAAGACATGCTTCCAACCACTGTTGCTCATGCTGTAAGGGTAGCATGAAGGATAACAGAAGGATGAATTCTGACTGAAAACCACAGGTCACTTTCCCAAGTTGTGTATGATATGCATTTGAAACTTATTTGACTCTACAGATGGTTCCGAGTGTCTACTCTGATGGTATTGGCTACTTCTGAGTGATGCCTCATCTCTGCTATGAAGAAGATTTTTTCAACCACTTATCATCTGACCCCTGGAAGCCAAGAGCTGATGGAGAGGATCAAAAAGCCATTTAAATTATATATAAATACTGAAATTTCCATGAATATTTTCCACTGAAAAAGTGGTCATACTGGCTAAAGCAATTTTATTTTTTAAATAAATAGAGTCTCACCCAGGAACAAATATCCCAATGAATTCAATGTGTTCATCATAGAATCCCCTCCCATATTCATATACATTCATTTTTGCGTAATTTTATAAAACTTTGGGGTACATTTAGAATAAAACAAGGCATTGCATGATTGATGGATCAATTCATTTTTACCTCCTTGTTTTCTGTTACGTTGCACATGATAGGGAGCGAATACTTAAATATTAAGTAATGCTCTGTCTTTTCACTGATTTCCAATAAGAGATTTTTGTTTCTTGAGAAATTGTCTTAGTATATTTTAGTCTATTGTAACAAAATACCAAAGACAGAAATTTATAAACAACTGAAATGTATTTTCATAGTTCTAAGAGGCTGGAAATTCCAAAATTAAGTCTCCAGCAGACTCAGTGTCTAGTAGGAGCTCGTTCCCCATAGATGGTGCCTTACACATGTCCTCACATAGTGGACGAAGCAAATAAGCTCCCTTGGGCCTCTTTTACGAGGGTATTAATCACCTCTCAAAGGACCACTTCTTTATACTATTGTATTGGGGATTAGACTGCAACACACAAATTTTTTGGGAAAACAAATATTTAGATCACAGCAAAAATAATTACTGAGCCAAGGAAAGTTTATTTTATTTATTTTTTATTATTTTTAAACATATTTCATGCCAATTCCTAATATAACTTAACACATTTAAATAATTTTGGCCACTGGCATGCCTGTTTAAAATGAATGTCCTTTATTTTTCCATTGAGTTGCTGGAGTCATCTTTTCTGATTATATTGCTGCTATTATCCAATACTATTGTCTTTTGTTGTAAGAGTACACTCAATAGAATGTTCGACTAGTGGTAAAAGGCTAAGTTTTCTAATTTAGAGTTGGTTAACAGCTCAGATAGACCCTTGAAGATTTGTATCTACATTCAGGATATGTATCAGACTAAGAAGTATCACATTATATTTGATATAATGTATTAGAAAGAGTAGAGTTTAGTTATGAGCCAAGATTGCACCACTGCACTGTAGCCTGGGCAGCAGCATGACTCTGTCTCAAAAAAAAAAAAAAAAAAAAAAAAAAGAGTAGAGTTTACTTGTGATTAAATGATTAAATGAAAACCTGGTCCTACACCATAGATGAATGAGAGTCCCTCCAAATTCTCAGAGACAAAATGATGGTTGAGAAATCAGGCACAGGTCAGTGAGGGATGGGAGCCATTGGCAGGAGGTGCCAAGTCAAGACAGAACAAATACCAGATAAGCATCAAATCTGAAATTAGAGTTTAGAAGGATTGATGAGATGAAGCAAGACAATGAAACTATAATTTGCACATTGGAGTCCCAAGAAAATTTGTCTAGACAGGTTTTCAGAATAATGAAGCCTCTTCAAAGTCCACAGGCCAGCCCATGAGAACCGCTCCCACCACAGATATTAAAATATTTGTATTTGAAACTATGGCCCTGCTTCCTTTCTTTCGCACTGAATTCTCCTTAATTCATCAGGGCGCACCACATCTTTGCCATAAGCAAACTGCAACTTTTTTTTAACTTCATGAAAGTGGACAAAACGTGGGTTCCTGATGTCAGAGGGGCTGAAGTGGGAAGACTGAAGCCCACACAGGTGGACTTCTATTGTTTTTCCAATTATAAAGACAGTAGCTACCTCTGATATTTCTTTTAAAATGGAATTTTCCCTTCACCCCTCAAGCTGCCCCTGATAGTTTGTTTCTCGCAGTTTGCCCACCGTCAATTATTCCGGGCCTTATCTTTTCCACGAGAGTGTTGTCGTTCTGTCTTTAACCCTTTCGAGGTTTGGCTTCCTCTTCCCCATGTCTCACTGTTATTTCACTGGACTTCCACCCGCCATACACAAACACCCCAGCTAATCTTTCCAAATTAGCACAACACCAGCTCTGGAGGGTCTCATTAGATGTGCAGTTGAGATTTATCAGATCTCATTTGCCTAATATGGAGCCTAACTTTGGGCACCTGGCCCTTGCAGTAGGGGGTAAGGGAGAACAGGAATGGGTCTTTTGTCACTGTTATGCAGACTCACTAATTTGCTCCACCTAATAAAATTACAAATGGATGCAGCTTTATTCACATTGCCTTTATAGGTTATAATAACCTTGGTACCCCATAACCTCCTGGTAGCTGAATTAATCAGATCATATTAATATTTCTTCTTACTTTCTTTTAACTGGTTCTTCTCTTAATTAAAGGGGCCAAAGACGTAAACAGGGTAGGTGACTAGAAACATGGCGTCGGGTTATAAACAAGGCTCATTAAAAAGATGGATGTGCAGGCAGACTGCAAAAATTGCTTACTTCGCAAGTGTACATTTTGTAATTTCCTGACGACTAAAAGAACTAATGCCAGATCCCACCCCCTCCCTTTTTCCCATGTATAAAAGATGATAATTTTTGAATGCTAGGGTGGGAATGGCAAAATGGAGCAACCTATTCATCAAATAGAATAAGGTCTTTCACATTATAAGACCCTGTCCTCCTTTCCCACAACCCTCCAAATGTGAAATCTCTTCAGAAGTGGAGGAAAGGAAAAACAAAATAAAACAAAACAAGAAATGATTTAGAAAGAGAACAAGATGAGAAATTTTAAAGACAGAACATTAAATGTATTAAACCAATCAAATTTGAGACAGAAAATGAAGGACTTCTTACAATACTAATAAATCTTCTAAACTTGCACATGTTCAACAATGCATAGAATATGCACACATGTGTTTGCTTGCACACAGAGGGCAAAAGAGAGCTTAATCTTTATGCATGAAAACAAAAATTGTTAAAGGGGACAGTCCACAGTATCAAGCTTACACAAAGTTATAACTGCAACAATGCAGTAGAACTGAAAACAGCTTGATTTAGGAAATTAATTCAAGTATATCTTCCATTGTTATTACAAATATTTTGTATCCATTGGTACATTGAATTGATGGTGCACCCTACACATTGTTGAAAAATAATGTAGCATATTATCAAAAGTGATAATAGATCACTATTTATAAATGCAATATGTATTTGCATTACACATGTATTATATAACATGTGTTTCATATGTTATGCATTTATAATATATAAATGCATTTATTATACATATTTTAATTCCTACACTCATGCACATATATATATGCATTTAGTTCTTATCCTCATTTTTGAAACTTTTGCTCACATTCACTTAAGCAAGCAAGAAAGTACTCACATTTTTATTCTCACAGCAATTACTAGGAGAGCTGGAGCTCCTGATTTCCTGTCTTTCCATCTCCCTTCTCAACAAGAGAGAAAGTCATTCTGACAGGATGATGCACAGCATGGCCAGGCAAGACCTCGCTCCTTCATGAATAAATTAGAAATGAAAGTTTAACTGATCCCCTTGCATTTTTATGGAGGGACCTCATCCTAATTTACCTAAATGCTTTGAGTGGAAGGAAAGAAAATGTAAGAGGCTAAGGTGGAAAGGTTAAAATCTGTGTTTAAATGGAGGTCTTTTTTTCCCCCAACACACCACAACACATAAGTGCCTGCAACTGAACCAATGATTTCTTACACAAACATTCTAAGGGAGAAGCCAAAAAATGGAAGATGGTTTTTTCATTTCCTTACACCTGTTTCTTTTTATATGAACCACTGCTGATGCTCCCAGAAATGCTTGGTCTAAGAAATTCCATATATATATATGTGTCTTAGTCTAAGAAATTCCTTATATATATGTGACTCTCTCTGTATGTGCATGTGCGTGTATATATATATACATGTGTGTATACATGTGTATGTGCATGGGTGTGTATATACAAACAATACATGCAAGAGTGGAGACTCTGAACAATCTATGTTTAAGACATTATTTTTCTCAATGGAGCTCAAATTCTGTGGAAATGGCATTTTTCTTAAAGCAATCCTAAGCTATGCTTCAAAGAGTGACCTAATATAGTATGTTCTTCATCAATGCATTTTTAATACCAGATCAGCATTCCATGAGATGGGTTGTGTGATCAAAATATTAGGTTTTTTCATATGCGATCAGACCAGTGGGCTAATGGTTTTGGAATCCTGCCTTTGGCAGTAGCCATTACCTGATGCTTCAGGAGCCAGAAATGAATTTGCATGACCCCAGCCCTTAAGATGTCCCCTGTGGAAAAATAGGAAATTGGCAAGTAGGATCATTTCACGGATGTGCTGAAGCTGTCAGTCCTAGAAATCTTTGGCTTCAGCTCTGTGCCGGGTAAGTTCACCTGCGAATGCAGTATAAACTGTTCCCATTTGTGAATTGCTCATTTTCTAGGAAGATGAAGAGCCCTGTGCTCATTCTTAGTCTTCCTAGCCTTTGGCTATTGAAAAGCCTGCTAAATACCATGTTCTGATAATGTTGTCATTGAATGTGTAAACTCCTCTGGTGTGACTGAAACATTGGGGTGTGACAATGTTAAGGAAAGGTCAATGAAGGAAATTAAATTATTTCATCCCAGCATTCTTTTTTGCTTTGTTTTTTTCCTAGTTATTTAATATTTAGCTGTATAGCTGCAGAAGAAAAAATAAATGAAAAAACAGAGAACCAAGTGTATTCATTTTGTGATTCTACTATTCCCTAAAAACTTAAGCAACATACTCATGAGGTTGTAAGTGAATATTTGTCTGGTATAAAATCACTGTGACATCTCATTGTACTTGGTCCTAATACGGAAAACTCACAAATCTGGTCCATGGTCCACACACATTTTCGAAAGACGTCTTTTAATTTTACTTGAAATTTTCATAATTGTCATATTGCTTTCAAAGACAAATCAACTTTAAGGATAAAATATGCCTATTTTCATCCCAGTTCTGTGCCATCCTGTGTTTTAATAACCATCCTACCTTAGTATTAACTAACAGCTCCCTGTGTGACAGAAGATTCTTACTCTACATTAGGTTTTTTCTTAAATGACTAAAGTTTCTGAAATATTCAACACAATCTACCATTTAAAAATTTGATAACATCTTCATTAGCATTTGAGTGCACCCTAAACTATTTCTACCAAACAGAAGTACAGCATTTTAGAAGAGGCTCACAGACTAACTACATATATTTTTTGAATGTTAAAATAATTCTTTCTTTCCTTCTCTTTTGATCATTTTTCTGAAGTGGATTGTCAGTCCCTCTCACCATTTGTCATTAGAGGAGTGTAATTTCATGACCCCTTTCTTCTTGCTACTTCCTCTAAACAAAAGGACACAATAAATAAACACAGGAGATAAGACAGTCTCTTCCCCGCAGCCTACCCCCTTCCTTTGAGTCTTTTGAGGCTAGAGAACATGATAATAATAAATATCAAATGGAAGTGTAACTGTAATATGTGTATTGATATATACTTTTCTAGTAGTTTTGGCAAACCTATCTTGCTGACTATACTGATGAAGGTTGCGAGTAATTGTGTACGCGTTTCTGTGAAAGATAAATGACTTTCCTTCCCAAGGACGCTTGGCCAGGCCTTAATCCTGAGTGCGTGTGTGTGTGTGTGTGTGTGTGTGTGAGTGTGTGTCTGTAACTGTTTTCTGAAGGCCTGACAAGGCATCTTGATCATTTCCTCATTTTGAGGCCTACCCACAGCCTCACACACGGCCCCCCTCTCTGAAATGTTATTATTCTGTCGTGAGGCCTTCTTCAGCCAGGATGTTACTTCATTTCCACCTTTTGTCTCTGCCTGAATGTGAATGATGCTCTTTCAGCAATATACAGCCGCTTAAACTCCCTGCTGCTGCCTTACATAAATATACAACACCCGTCTTGCCCTGTAACTCACTTCAGGCCTGGAAAAATAGTGACTTCCTTTATTGGTCAGATTCTCTAGCAATTCCCAACAGCTGTATGTTCTCACCTCAGAGGATCCTTATCTTCAAGTTTCCATTTGTCTCAGCACTATTCCAGTGGATTGCCAATAAAAATGATTCCAATTTTTATAACCCCTGAGAACGCAGGAGCCAGCTTTCCAGAGAAACTGATGTTCCACCCCACACACACACACAAATAAACAAACAAACAAAACCTCTAGACAACTTAACAAAAAGGGCTATTTTGTCTTCTGGAGAGATGACCTTAGAACTGAGTACATAGAGAATTCAGTAAAACGTGAAGTGTTGTCTCGGAACACATTAATTACATTCATGAAAATCCATGTTTATTTTCTTCCTTGAGATAATACATGGGAGAGATATGGCATATAATCATTAAGAGAACACGTGTTCACAGGTATCTAAAAGGAATATCACATTCATATTAAGTTACTGTATCTTTGTTCATAAATTTAATCACTTCTCTTTGCCTCAGAATTCTGGGCAACTTTAAAATATGGCTGGGTTCTACTGAATTTATTTTTTAAAGAAAATGATGTAGGGTAAAAAAAGAGAAGCACTTTTGAAAAACTGAAATTGCTATGTAATTGTCAGGTGCTACACTGAATAAAGGCACTTTATTTGGGTATTGATGCCAGTTATATGGGGACATGAGTTTGCGCTCCACTGCTGCTTACTGCTGCAGAATTTGGGAAAACGCGCTTTGTAAAGCTCAGCCTCAGTTGTCACATCTGCCAAATGGGAGCTAAATACCTCCCTTTTAAAAATGTTTTTAACTTTAAGAAACAGAATTATATTCTAAATTACTAAATTTAGTAATATTCTATATTACTAAAGAGTAAACTCCAAAGTGCTCTACAAATGGTATAGCTCAAGTGACTTTTTCCCCTCCATAATAAAGCTATGGGGACTATAGGCAATTTTTAAAGAAAATGGAAGGAGTAGGGACATGGAATGAAGAAAATGAGAATTTTTGTTACACTATTGCATACTCAACAAGAGGGCAAGAGTGTTAAATACTAATGTTTCAAAGCTACACTTTTTTTTCAGGTGCAAATTCAAGGAACAGGGAAATATGTCAGGTTAAAGTCAGAAATACCCATCTACTTTATGACTTTACAACTCTCCATAGGAGAAAGAAAGACGATTACTGACATATAGCATGTGTTAGCAGAAGCGCTTGCTGGGGAGTTTTATTGCCAGGTGGAAACTGACAATTGTTACCATCTTATGCAAAACTTTGGCTCTGGGAGTTGTTTTCCCTTTCTGCTTCCTCTGTTCAACATCCCCGCAAAGCATGAATGATGATTTCAGAAGTCACCTGGCTGTGATCAACACATCAAATCTGCCCCCAAAGACAGTTCCCAAATAAACTAACATGATCTTTTTGGCATTTATGCTAAATATGGCCTAGAAATGTGCAGTGTTTTCATTCCTACTCTCTCTCCTTGGATATATGTGCAGAGGCAGCTTTTCCTAAATTCTCCTCTATACTTTCAACTCAGACCAAAACCTCCACAACTGTCCCTCTGAATGGGAAATGATTGTAATCTTATAGCCAACATCATTAAAGGCTGCCCAGAGTCTTCTATTGCCCATTACCTCAAACAGCTGTGGGTAGAACTTAACATTATGTTAGGGTCAAATGTTCCCTTGTCAGTGGGGAAATTTTTCTGCTCTAAATGAAATGTTACAAAATACATTTCCCCCCACAAAGCTCTGAACTTGGAGCTGTTTTATTTATCTGACCATTCTGAGTACTGTAAAACATGTTGTTTCATGTTGTAACATAAGATCTTTTTAAAAGTGTGCCCTGAGCGTTTGCAATTGTTATCAGGCCCAGATGTATCCGAGTGTCAGCGTGAAGCTCTCCGAGTTGGCTCAGATACACAGAATGTAATTAGCTCAAAGGCCTCCATGCTAGATTTGTAGAAGAAGCACCAGCACTGCCTGAGAATAACCATTAGCTTGCTCTTCTCCTCTCCTTCTTTTCACTCCACCCCTCTTAAAAAAAAATGGTGGCAAAATTTAACATGTATTGTTCACGACGCAAAGCTGTTTTGCATAGAGCAAAGCATGTTGTGATTGAGATTTTTGAATGAGAGAGAGTCAGTAGCAAAAGTTAGCTAGGAAAAAGAGATAAGATTTAAAAAACTTATGACCCTAAGTAGATGAATTTAGAGACCTCAAAGAGAAAACATGATCCTCAGTGAGTTTTAAGATCACAGGCTTGAAATTCAGAATCATAACATTTTGCTTTCTTCTCTCTTCTAGACCTTCAACTTTTAATAATTAATCTAAGAACAAACATTTACATTATAGTCAACACTTTTGCAACCAGGGCTTCATTTTGTATCATGTTCCATTGAAAAGTTTCTGGACATCAGAAAGAAAGTCAACCTGATATGATGCAACCAAGGAGTGGCATGGGCTAAAATGACCTACACTCTTAATAAACTGAGCACTACATTAGGTTCAGATAAAAGGGCAAAACCAAACAAAAATAGGTGGGACATTTACCCGATGCAGTACACATTGGTGAAAGCAGCATGATTTCTTCCTGACACTTGCAGGAAATCAGTTTACGCCCTGAAGCATGAAATTTGATTGTAATTATTTTAGCTTGCTCGGCTACATATGTTATTGATGATCTTTCCTAAAAATCACCAGTCTTTTAGAAATCTTGCCACAGTACTTGACTCAATGACCTGTAAGTTATACATAATAGAAAATAAACCATGCAGGGCTTCTCTATTGATTGTTCCATAGAACTCACTCTTCCTAAAGAGTGAAGCACCAACGTTAAATAACATTGGTGCAGAAAATGAGATTATATTTATAAATGTCTAAATATATAAAAGTTGCAAAGCCTACATGAATTAATCAACTGGCTGGAGACCTCATGTTTCTTAGAATGCTCAGAGTTCAAGCAGACATTTTACCCTTAGTTTGTAAATCCAAAAGCCAGTTTTTGCAAGTACAATGAAATGATGGGTTAAAGTAATTATCCAGGTGATACAAGTTTCTAAGGGTATTGTTGAAAATGTTACTAAAATGCCTGGGGTTTGGTCTAAGTCCTGTTGCTTGCAGCACAGAAAGCCAATCACTGAGACAACAGGTATTGCCAGAGAAAAAGGCTTTAATTGGGTGCTGCAGCTGACGAGATACATCAGTCTCAAACTCATCTCCCTGGTAGACTGAAGTTAAGGGTTTGTATAGTAGGGAAGAAATGTAACTGGGAAAACAGGAATCAGGGAGCAGGAAGGAACAGGAGTTGGTAAACAGGAAACAGACTGTTGGTTAGGCAATCATGATGGGTGAGGGCTCTGGTGTCACAATGTCCAGATGTGGTGATCTGGTAAATTTCCCTTCCTTGATACTATCTGAGAGGCCTGATGGTTTGTTGCCTGAGAAAGGACCTCAGATAAGACAATTCTAACTTTCTCAAGTTTTAATACTGGGAAGGTCCATTTCTCTGTTTATTCAAAGAAACCATAAACATCAGTTCTATGGGACAACTGGTCTGGTTTCAAAAATACACACTGGGATGAACACCCAAACTGGTCATCTGCATCTATTAAAGTTTTTGTATGACTTTCCAATTCCTCACGTTGCTCTTTTGCTGAAAAAAATGAATAAAAATCCTAGATATGTACATGAAACATAAATTAATCAAATAAGCCAGATAATACAAGATTATAATATTCTAGGGGCTCTGGATACCCGAACTGCAAGATGGAGGCTCCCATGGTTATGAATTTGGTATCAGAACAAGTGACCTTCCCCAGCAGTGTCTTAAGAAAATCAAGGATTTTCCTGGCAGATAGGAAAAGTTCCTTTTCATAGCATGGGAAATACATAGTGACATAAAAATTCTTTATGACATTTTGCTCTTTGCAGATTCTTCCCTTCTATTCTGAGTAAGAATTAAATCATACCAGTTGAAATAGAGTAGAATCTTGACTATACTTGGGATCTCCACCTAAATTCCCTGCTAGAAAAAGTTTTACTCCAAAGTTTGAGTGGCTTTGAATACCCTTCTTTGTTTCTCTTTATGCTCTGCCTCTGAATACTTAATATGGTGTGCACCTGCCCACAGACAGCAGTGTGCACGTACATGAACATCTACCCCCAAGGAACTTCATCTTACCAAGTGAGATCCCAATATTTTAAGAAATAATGATGCAATAAATTCTTGACGATCCCTGTAATAAGCATGAAGAGGGAGCAGTGATGGGGATGCGCTAAGGGAATGGCCAGAGAAACCACGCTCCAGATAGTGGCTGGCGGGGAGAGGAGACTTCATGTCTGAAATGAGATTTGGAGCTTGATGTGGTTTAGCTGTGTCCTCACCCAACTCTCATCTTGAATTGTAGCTCCCATAATGTCACGTGTTGTGGGAGGGACCCGGTGGGGCATAACTGAATCAACAGGGTGGTTTCTTCCATACTGTTCTCATGATAATGAATAAGTCTCACAAGATCTGATGGTTTTATAAGGGGAAAACTTTTTCACTTGTTTCTCATTTTCTCTCTTGTCTGCCACTCTGTAAGACATGCCTTTCTCCATCTACCATGATTGGGAGGCCTCTCCAGCCACGTGGAACTGTGAGATCATTAAACCTCTTTTTCTTTACAAATTGCCCAGTCTTGGGTATGTCTTTATTAGCAGTGTGAGAACAGACTAATACAGAGCTCCAATAGGAACTAAGCAGTTAAATAGAAAGTAAAACACATTTTACACAGAAGAAACCTCTCTTTTTCAGCAAAATATATTTTTAAGTTGGCTTGGTGGTCCAAAGTCTTTGTTCAGAAGAAAATCAGCTTCAGCACCATTCAGTGGCAAGAAACTTGTTCCCTGCGTTACCACAAAGACACTTCTGATCTCAGGGTATTTCTGTGACTCTTTCTCACTCCACTGTGATTTTTCTCCAGATTTCACTCCCATGGATCATGTGGCTCTGGTGAGGCATTAGAAACCATAGTGGGTATGAGGTACGGAACTCCGAAAGTACAACTCAAACCAGGCTCATTGCAGGGGGAGAGGTTAAGTTACGAAGAGGTAGAAGAAATATTTTACATGATATCACAATATTCAGAGAAGAGGATGAAAGAAAAGCAGCAGATAATCTAGGAAGAAGGAGAAGCTCTTCTTTTCTAAAGATGCTTCCCATTGTTAATTGGGAAGAGAGAGACACCAAATGCTTAAATGACAGCAGGTAAGTAATAGAGAGAAAACTGGAGAAAGCAGACACATCTTTACATATGAAAATGCTCTTCTTCCTTCCCACTCTCATCACTCCCACCTGGTTAGATTTTGCAAGCTCTCACCCCTCCTCTTATGAAATAATTTTCCCCTGCAGCCTTAGTTCTGCAAAGTCAATGTGGCTTATGAAAATCAAGTTGTATTCTGTATATTTAATACATCATCTCTAAGGATAATCATTCCGGAATCTGAACTTGTTTCTGTTATCTAGCTCTGCTTGACAATGATTTATGAACCAGAAAACAAGACAGCTTCATTTTCATAAAGCAAACGGAACCTTCTGGACTAGGAGGAGCTGTGAAACTTGTTTTGACTAGTAAACTGAAACAAACATGACATAAAAGTCAATACAACTGCACCACTGGGCTCTCATTTTACAAAATAACTTTTTCTCCCACTGCAGCAGGATGACAGTTGAAATGTTGCATTAACCAATTGCAATTTTTATTTTCACTAATTACTAGCCTGGTGTGATGATGAAGGACGCTGAAAAATGAAAATAAGCACATGACAATCACCTCCTAGAACAGTCAGCCTCACCCAGAAAGCGGGAGCTTAGAAAATGTTTTAAAGGAATTATCTATTGAAAACACTGGTGTCTTAATTTAATTATTTACTTGGTGTGGGTATTATTTGCCTATCATAAATATTACTTATGATGAGAATTTGCAAAATAATTTAATAGTGTACATGAACTGCACGAGACACTGTGAAATCACTCTTTTGCCCATAAACATACATAAGCTATGCATAGTTATAGTAATAAACATTTTGCCCAATCATGTGGTCTGGGAGAGGGGGCAATACATCAGAGCAGAATAGAAAACAAACCGCCAGACTTCATACCCGAGGATAGCCACCTGCTTTTGTTGTCTCTACATCTTCTCTTTGCATATTTTCTCCTCTGTAAAAGGGCAAAATAATAACGATGATATGAGCCTTACAGTACAGTTGAGAGAGGATTGAATGAGATATTGTGCTTTGTGTGTTTTTCATTGTTTCCAATGAGTTGCTTAGTTCAGCAAACTTCATGGAGTGCCAGTCATCTACTCCTGTTTTCTTTTGGAAAATAAGACAAAGGTAAAAAGTATTCAAATGGTATCAGCTATTCTAAAAGGCAAGAATGGGAAGATTTATCTAAATCTCCTAAAATTATACAACAGTGGTGGCCTTACAGTTACATCATGAACACACCTGGGAGAAATGATATGGTGTGATTGTGTCCGGAGTTGGCTCCTGCTGGTGGGTTTGTGGTCTTACCGACTTCAAGAATGGAGTGGCGGACCTTCTTGGTGAGTGTTAACAGCTCCCAAGGATGGCACAGACCCAAAGAGTGAGTGGTAGCAAGGTTTATTGTGAAGAAGGAAAATACAAAACTTCCACAGCTTGGAAAGGGACCAGAGCGGGTTGCTGCTGCTGGCTGGGGTGGCCAGATTTTATTCCCTTATTGTCCCCTCCCACGTTCTGTTTCTGTCCTGTCAGAGTGCCCTTTTTTCAATCCTCCAAACGATTGGCTACTTATAGAATCCTGCTGATTGGTGCGTTTTACAGAACACTAATTGGTGCATTTTACAGAGTGCTGATTGGTGTGTTTTACAATCCTCTTGCAAGACAGGAAAGTTCCCCAAGTCCCCACTCCACCCGGGAAGTCCAGCTGGTCTCATCTCTCGTAATGATGAAGGACTTATGTACAATGACTTAAGTGTCTGATTTCATGTTTGAAAATTGTCTTAAAAGGAGACAGGAACATAAAACAATGGGCATTTTAATGGACTGCATTTGACTAACTTAAACGTCAGAATAATTGATTTAAAAATCTTAGTCTCCATACAGTTAACTATTAAACACTTATGAGAACTATAGAATAAAGGAGATCTCATATAATTGTCACATGTATTAAATAATCTCCATCTAGCTCTGACTTAAAATAATATTCTGCAAAATATATATTTCTATATTTCTATTTGTGAAATAAAATGCACAGTGTAGAAGGCTACCAATTTTTGGCTACATTGAAGAATACTAGATGGTCACTGTCAGTTTTATTCATTTATTTATTTTTAAATGAAAATGAGTTGTGGATTTGGGGTTATCTCCACCTCCTTCCTACATTTCATTATCTATTGTTACTTTTGAATTTTGAAATTTATACTAAAAGATGCATAAATTGTGCAGGTGCATTTTAAGTAATTAGCTTTTTAATTTTATTTTACTTCCTTTTTTGAGACAGGGTCTCGCTCTGTCACCAAGGCTGAAGTGTGGTGGTGCAGAGGGCTCACTGCAGCCTTGACTTCCGGGGCTCAAGAGATTCTCTCACCTCAGCCCTCCAAGTAGCTGGAGCCACAGGCGCACACCACCACGCCCTTTTTTTTTTTTTTTTTTTTTTTTTTTTTTTTTTTTTTGTATAGACGGGGTTTTTCCACATTGCCTAAATTGGTCTTGAACTCCTGGGCTCAAGTGATGCACCTGTGGCCTCCCAAAGTGCTGGGATTACAGACACGAGCCACCACAACTGGCCCATCATGAACTTTTTAAAACATTCTTACACTTACCCACCAAAGTTACATAGGTCATTACTAGTGCCTTATGAAACCTATTTACCCTCATCATCACATTCCCATTCCTCAGCCCCACCCACCCCTGGTATCACTATCCTTCCTGCATTTCCCGTTAACAATTCTCTTCCTTCTCTTTAAAGATTTTTTAATCTTCATATAGATCTCTCATCAGACCAGAATTTAGATTTGCTAGTTTTTAAGTTTGATTTAAATGAAATCATATGTATACCTCTTTCTGTGTCTTCTGCTTTTGCTCAACAGCAGTAAGTTTTTGAGATTCACTTATTTCATACACACAGTTATCAGGTCTTTTTCTCCAATGCATATTCCCCATTGAATGAGCATTCCACAGTTTATTTTTTCATTCTTCCATTGATAATCATTTGGGCAGTTTTCAGTTGTAGACTATTTTTATTTTTATGTATGTATGTATGTATGTATGTATGTATGTATGTATGTATTTAAGAGATGAGGTCTCACTATGTTGCTTAGATTGGATTCAGACTCCTGGACTCATGTGATTCTTCCACCTCTGCCTCTCCAGTAGCTGGGACTACAGGCGTGCACCACCACACCTGGCTCAGTAGACTATTTTTAATAGTCTTGGGCACCTGTGTAAGAATTTCTGCAAGTATACATCTAGAGCTCAAATTACAATACTGGAAGGTGCACACATTTCCAAACTGTTAGATAATCTCAAACTGTTGTTCAACATGGTTATATCAGTCCATTCTCCATTTAGCAGCAGAATGAGCTCCCATTGTCCTGCAACTTCACCAAGTCAAATTAATGGGCATATTCACTGAAACAATAAGTCAAGCTAAAAACATCATCAAGGTGTTTAAATCATCAAGGTGACATTTTGATTTTAAAATCTGTTGTCTTTGAGTCTTATAAATAAGGCATTTAATTAAAACGTCCTTAATTAACTCAATATTCAGATTTTTGGTGGAGCATTAAACACAGAGTCAAGATGCTTGGCCAGGAGTTTGTCTGGAAAAATCTCAGCAATTGAAAATGTCCTGCAGCTTCTTGAATCTTGAAGGTGGAAGTGGAGAAGTGGATAAGTAAATTAGATCATGAGACCTACAGAGGCCTGATTGAGAGCCCACCTTTTCTCCCCAAGTGTCTCATTTGGGTTTGGAGAAGAAGAAATGTAACAACCCTTGCCTGGAAGATATATCAAGGAAGGAAGGCCCAAATAGTGAAGTTTTGATTTGCTGTTTCCTGTTGGAATGATTAAGGAAGACCAACTACATGATGTGGAAATTTCCTTCTAACTCTGAATATTGTAATACTGTCTTTGAATGTTGTTTCTTTTTTTTTTTTTTTTTTAATGTGATGGTCAGTCAGATCTGCCACGAGAAAAGACAGAAGAGAGGTTCAGAAAAACAAAGTGTGTTAAACTCTCAGGTCCCAGTGACTGGAGGCACAGCATGTCACACAGGGCTATAAGGGGAAGACGTGGAGGTCAGGAGGCAGAAGACAGGAGCCAATGGAAGACTTGGGCCAGAGGCTTTGTTGGGGTTTCTGTGAAAGGCAGTGGAGGGCAGGGTGAATGATTTAGGATGGGTTAGTTTTGAATAACTTAGCAAATTCTAAACTGTAGAGGTGGTCTGTAGCTGTTTGGTACCTGTCCCTGGAATGGTTAAGGCAGAGGAATGTTGCCTCCTGGAGTATAAGGGCCAGAAAAGGAGATATGGCTCTGGATTGGTAAGTGTGCATATCAAAGACATGCTCCTGTCAGAGTTCTAAGAATTGTCTAGCCCCTGGAGGGGAAGTCTCTCTCCAGCCACAAAGGTTTTTGTTTTTGGTTTTGGTTTTATTAGAGACAGGGTCTTGGTTCTGTCACTCAGGTTAGAGTGCAGTGGTGCAATCAAGGCTCACTGCAATATCAAACATTTGGGCTCAAGCGATCAGCCCATCTCAGCCTCCCAAGCAGCTCAAACTATAGGTACATGCCACCTCATGAGCCTGGCTAATTTTGTATTTTTTGTAGAGACAGAGTCTCACTCTGTTGCCCAAGCTGATCTTGAACTCATGGCCTTAAGTGATCCTCCTGTTTCAGCTTCCAAAAGTGCTGGGATTACAGGCATGAGCAACCATGCCTGGCCCCAAAAAGGTTTTTAAAGATGTCAAAATATCAAAATATACAGAAAATTATATTTATATGTAGATACACACACATATAACGTGTGTGTACACGTAGGTATATATACACACACATATAATATGTGTATATATAGATATATGCATATACATCATATATACATATCTATATATACACACACATAACTTATGTGTGTGTATATAGCTATGGAGATATATCTACATATACACACAAGTTGTATATGTGTGTATATATAGATATGTACATGTATCTATATATGTATGTATAGATATCTATACATACATACACCCAAGTTATATGTGTGTGCATACACAGATATATAAAATAAACAGGTCAATACAACAATATAGAGAAAGTACAGGGCTGTTTAGAAAAATAATTGTCCGGAAACCCTCAAAAATTTTTACTAATCTGGTTTTACACATAAAGACTTAATCAAAATAGATCTTCTCAGTATCAACTGTGATAAACTTGATAAATTTACAGGCTTAAGTAAGTCTAATTCTTAGTGATTTCTAGCAATAAGTAGACTAACTGATTTTATGAGCAGCCATGGGACTGATGGGGAACAGTTCTGAATCGACAGATATTAAAAACCTATTCATGTTAACTAGACTGTGTGAACAGGAACACGTTCACAGGACAGTTTCTCAGCACATCAAATTAATGGTTTTCCTTCAGATGAAGACACATAAAATAGTCAAAAAAGGTCAAGTTAGGTCCTCATGTGATGACCAGACCCCACTGAAAAGACACGATTTAATCATTTCTATTCTAAGAAAAATCAGCCTTAGTTACTAGATAATTAACCCATCACAGGCAATTATTGTATTGACTATAAAAATAGACAAATATAGGTTTGACCCTGCCCTGTCTTCTTATTCAGGTAAGTAGAGAGTGAGTCCAAT
Organism: Rhinopithecus bieti; assembly: GCF_001698545.2. Classification (NCBI taxonomy): domain Eukaryota; kingdom Metazoa; phylum Chordata; class Mammalia; order Primates; family Cercopithecidae; genus Rhinopithecus; species Rhinopithecus bieti. Next base: position 453,711 of record NW_016804792.1, on the reverse strand, counting down.
ATTTGAATACTCTTCTTTTCACTTAAATTATGCAAATGCAATAGGAATATAGAATTTACGTGTCTGTTTAAACAAACTGCAACAAAACTACTACACTGACAAAATTTAGCCTAATATTTCCACTTTGTGAAACATATCTTTGAATATTTGCATAACCAAAGAACTTAAAGATTACATGCAGAAATAGAGGTAAAGATTTAAAGTCTTCTTGGGTTGTTGTTACCTTCCTATTCCCAAAATTATATTTTAAAATGGTTAATGATAATTATTTTAAGTTCATTAGAATAATTTGCTAACAAATATTTTGGATTGCCTAGTGGTTTCTGTTTGCCGATATGTAGTGCCTTGAGATTATCTACACGTGGTCTTTCTCTCAATGCAGAAGCATATATGTAAGTTAATAAAGGAAGGCATAGACTGGATTAATCTGAGATCAAGATGTCATAGCTCCTCCCATCTGGTGCATGTTTATTTCTCAGCAAGTAACCTATTTTGATGGCCATGGGCCAATGGAAACATAAATCTCTATATAAGCTGGGAGAAATAATGGATTCATCTGTTTGATGAATTTTTATTGATTACCTACTATGTGCTAGGTCCTGAGTTAGATGCAACGATTTTGACCAAAAGGAAATCACTCCACAGGCCTCTTGATTTCTCATTTGAGATAAAGGATGCAGGAGATAGGGCATACATTCAGTAACTAGGTGAGCACATATTTGGGGCAATGTACAGTAATACTGATAACACTGCCTAGTAAGGTTGGTGTTTTGGTCTGAGCTCTAGCGCAGAACTAAATTTTGCATTGACTCTGATGTTTCCAATTATAAAACGACTTGAGGTTTTACTGATAGTAAATTTCCCTTTGTCTCTGTGTGTGTGTATGTGTCTATGTATGTATGTATGTGTGTGCCTATCCTTAGTTTTGGTATAGATTTAATGTTAATGCTGACAATAATTAAATTTTTATGATCAACGTCACATATGAGAATATTACAATGTTATTAAGATGGATGTCCTGCTTAGAATGACATATAAACCAAGTTTATCATTTTATTACCCTCACAAAGCAATGCATGTTTATTTTTGAAATTTAAAACACTTACACAACTCAAACTATTGAGTCAACTCACAGGATTTCTGTCTCTGGGTTTACATTAGCAATGTAGATAGACATTCTTAAGTCAATATGCTCATCACTGAAAGCAAGAAAAAGCCTTTCAGGATTTACCCAAAATAAATGTGGGTCCTTTTGAAATGCACCATGAACTACAGAACAGATTGTAATTTAGGCTAGTTTACAAAAAAGGGAGACATGTATGTGCAGAAATTTCAAAGGCGTCTGATTTAGGCCTTGCCTGTCTGGAAAGTTCTTGCAGAGCTTTGGTTCTGGCTGGGCCCCTCTCTCCTGCAGGTGTGGCCTCCACAGATCTTTGGGGAAGGAGGGCAGAATGGGAAAGACTCTTGGTACATAACAAACAACTGAAGTAAGCAGGCAGTGAAATTACCCACAGAAAGCCATTCATTATGTGTTTCCAATATACTCTAAAAGGGTAGCCCACCCCTAACTACATATTTATACATATTTACTTGATAATCAATAAAGGAAAATGGCTACATTATTTTGATTAAAACATCAACTCTACGTGTTACTATAAAATCACATTTAAGAAACCAGAAACAAGGAGATAGCAGTTCATGCTACCCTCCAGCCTATGATATATGATATTTTCAGGCTTCGAGGAGAGCAGACACATTAAGAAAATAGTGCTAATGATATTAAAGTACTTTACAAGGCTTGTTACTAAGAGCTGACAAACCTGTCAAGTGTATAATGTAGGAGGCTATCGTAACGTTCTCAGAAAACCATACCTCTACCCCATTTCACTGCAATCTCCTAATAATGGAGCCGCTATAAATTGTAGCCAGCAATGGGACAGAGCCATGGCTTCTCACCCCAATGTGAGGACATGATAAATATAAAAGAAAATGGCTGTCAGTTTTGGCGCCCGGACCTTATTACAAAGTCTTAATCTTACTGGCCTCAGCACCTTTTATCACCGCCTTGTTATGAGCTGATGGCTTTTTTATTTGCTGGGAGATGGAGGATGTGTCATTTGATGTCCTTTTATGTAGCCACGGCTCTGTCCTCTCATGAAAAAAAAACATTTTATATGTTTATTACAGTAACCGATTAAATGCGAGACTCATGCTGTTGGCTCAGGTACTGTGGGCTTAGGATTTAACAGAGTCTGGATTTAAATACATCATTATGAGTATTTATGTGAATGGGATTCAAATAGGAAATTAATTTTTCTCAGCACCGGAGAGAGAGCATTTGCAATATTCATGATTGTTTATTCTTGCTATTATATTATTGCTATTGGGATTGGTCATTCCTGGTTCCAAGGTCAGCCGGAAATCCCAGCTCTGGCTTTTCTTCTTTCTTTAGACTGCTAGCTTTGAGGAAGGAGGCCTTGTAAACACAGTTTAGCTCAAACTCGGCTCAGGTTCAATCAGCTTGATCCTTGAGATGAGATAAATTGCAATTATCTAAATATTAGTCTGACAATCTCCCAGCTCACTTCCCATCCTCTTCATTTATGGCAAATGAGAGACTGAACTTCACTTGAAACACTGACCCTGACAGAACCTTTATCCAACGGAACTGCCGCAAACTATTAACATGGGATGGAGACTCCATCACTAGATCTTATTTTCAATTTGTGTCTATAAAACACGATGGCCCAGAGTATGGATGCATGGAGAGCCTTATCCTGTCTGTTGTGCCTGCCAGCTGAGAGTCAGAGTCCAGAGTGGGGAAGTCACCACTTTCATTCAGAGGTGGGACTAGCTCCGTGTCTGTATGCGCAAGAGCAGGTGCTCAACATACGTTTCTCTTCATCCAAGGCTTTTGTATTCCAAAGTCAAAGGCCAAGGAAGCCCCAGAGATTTATTTCTCTATATGCTGGAGGAAATTGCCAAGTTGGTGGGTTCAACTATTGAATGTAGGTATTGCCCATCTCTGAGGTGGTGTGTATGTGAAGCTGGCCAAATTCGTTTCAAAATAAAAATTCATTTATACCACTGAGTCTTCCTTTAATTGCATCTTACCAAATCATTGACTTGATGGTGTATTTGACATAATGGGTTATTATTATTATTATTATTATTATTATTTGAGACAGGGTCTCCCTCTGTCACCCAGGATGGAGTGCAGTGGCTCAATTTTGGCTCACTGCAGCATCTGCCTCCCATGTTCAAGTGAATCTCCAGCTTCAGCCTCCTGAGTAGCTGAAATTACAGGCACACACCACCATATCTGGCTAATTTTTATATTTTTAGTAGAGACGGGGTTTCACCATATTGGTCAAGCTGGTCTGGAACTCCCAACCTTGGCCTCCCAAAGTTAAGGGATTACAGGCGTAAGCCCGGCCTGGGTTATGTATGTTAAGAAAAGGATAGAATAATAAATTGGGCATTGGACGGGCACGAGTCACATTTTCTTCTTATTTATTATATCCTGAGAAATTGAGTTATGCAGGAACCCATTTGTTGTGGGATCTAGTTATGAGCTATGAGAAGATACAGAAATACCTTATGTTATTTTCTTTGAAAATGAAAGAATTTGGGTGTTTCTCTTTCCTGAATGCACCTGAAGTGTGAGAGTTAAAAATCCCCTTGGGTCTTTTTAGCACCTTGACTTTTCACTTGCAATTCTCTGTTGAAGGTGTATTTATGCTTAAAATGCAGCCTTGGTATGAGCGGGCCCCAAGGTGCTCCCTCCTATGATTGTTCCTGTAATAAGCCATTTGTGATTTGCCACTATATGAGGAAAAAAACTGATGAAAAACCTAATATATCGGAAAAGGCAAATTGCATGTCCAGAAATTTAATTAAAAAGGAAATAGCCCTCCCTGTATGAGGGTTGGCAGTCCCCTTCACAATCTTCCTCATACTCCTCCTCTTTCCTCCTCTCTCCAAGTACAAAAAGTACTTTCCAGTGAAATCTACACATGCATATTAATGAGAATAAGCAGTCAGTTGCAAGTAACCCAGAGGTGCTTGGCTCCTCAGAAAAGGTGAACCGGGTAACTGGTCTATAACTTACAATATCTCCTCTCATTGAATTTCATTGTACATTCCTCAACCTATTTGTGAACTCATGATGACCACAATATCCACACTAATGATTTGAGCATTCCCTTCTCTGAATCGTGTTACATTTTACAAAACTTTTATATATTATGACAATGACATAAAAATATATATGTTATATTTTAACATCATCCTCATAATCACCTTCTAAGTTAACTAGGGTAAGCATGAATACACTCATTTATTAGACAAGAGAATTAATACCTAGGTTGACAGATAAAATTCAGGAAGACCTTTTAAATTTGAGTTTCAAATAAATGACAAAGAGTTTTGGAGTACGGTATATTCCAATTTACATGAGACATTTTTCATACCCAAAATTGTTCGTTGTTTTAGCTGGACATGCGAGATTTTTATTTGCTAAATCTGACAACCCTAACTGAGACTCAAAGAAGCATTTGCCAGTTCACATAAGTAATAAATGGCAGAGTCACTACTGGGCTCTAGAAGATTTATATATGAACTCATTTAATTCTGATAGTATGAGGTTTCCCTCCTCATTTTCCAGATGAGGTCACTGAATTGCTCAGGCCATAAGTAACTTCCTCAAAGTTATGGAAGTGGCAAGTAGCAGAGTAGAGGCCCAGTCCCACATCTATGTTCCAGGTACTCTAGTGTTTTCATCACTCTGGCATGTTTGGGGTTGGGATTCTCTCTCTATGTTGCAGAATCCTACTCAACTGCACACTTCAAAAAACTGCTTGGTGGATCTCAGTACAAACTTTGCAAACCTCATAAAGGAACTGGAGGAATAGCATCCACTGATGCCCAGTGTACACTGGAGTGTCAGCTCCCCTTAGTAGAAATGATTATATGAGATTTTGCTGCAAAGGGCATCTTCAGTAACTGCCATTGCCCTTTGCTGAGAAAGTCAACATCATCAAGTGAAGTCTGACTTTCATCAAATGAGAACTAAGTTACAGATTAAGAGCACCTTAAAGTATGCAGTTAGGACAGATGGGGGAAAGCTGTGGCAGCAGACTTACTCTGCAGAAGCGTTGCAGAAGCCCAGGAGGACTTCAGTAAAACATATTCAGATGCAAAAATACAAATAAAACAACACCCCTCCCCCAACACAGACACTCAAGAAAATCTATAGATAGAAATGTTGTGTCAGAAACCAAATTACTGTTATATATATTATCCCCAAAATGTAGAAAAAGGTGAGAAGGGAAATCAACTTTAGAAGGAAGCAAACCTGTTGCAATTTTTACACCTGTTCAACGTTTGCATGTAAAGGTAGACCATAGAGTTTTTACTTTTTTCCTAAGTTTTTGTTCCTCTTCCTATAAACTGCCAACAATACATGTACGGGATCTCTGGATTTTCGCACAATATAGATACATGAATCATACTGTCACTTAGCAATCATTTTGCTTGTTTATCAGTCAATATGACATTGAGTGTTTGATGCATCAATTTCCAAGCCTTAGTTCTGTGCGTGCTAGTATACTTCCCAACACACTTAAACCATCAATGCATTTTCTTTCTCTCTTCCCTGTGTAGTCCACTTTAAAACATGTCTCTGTCTTGATTAATTTTCTGTTCCCCTTCATGTTCGGATGACATTTGGGAAACAACTTTCCCTGGAGAACCAACTTCTCATATTCCTGACCAGTCTATGGGACTATAAGTCAAGATAAAAATTAGCATACCCTTTGAAATCTCCACACTAGTAAAGCATAAGATGTGTTAATTACCCTGTTGTGACTATCTTGTAATCACGTGACTAGCACTATGGTCATGCATTAGCAAAGTGAGAGAGCATTGACAACAATGCTAAGTGGTATGTTTTATGGATATTTACAAGAAGGGTCACTATCTTCTCCCAATCTTGTGTATAGTATAATTGAATCCAATTTCCTCTGTGAATTTAAAATAAAAATGTTCTATAAATATGCATAATTAGTGAAAAACTGTTAAAAGTTACACTAGTGTCTCTCTACTCCCCTCCCCACACATCCCAAGGTAATAATTTAGCCTGAGACAAGAATCAAGTTGCAGGAGGAAACAGTGTGAAGGCATTTAAGGAAGTGTCTGACCTTTTAAGGGAAGAAAGAGAAGGTAGGAGACAGGTCAGAGGGAAAGAAGGTCACAAGTATCCTAATCTTCCTTTTGTCAGGTTTTGGTCAAAAGAAATAAGTTTATTTGATAAATTGAGGGGAATATCAAGATCAGAGTTCCTTACATTCAGCCCAATGTTTGGGACCTCAGGGCCTGCATCACACCATCTCAGGGGCTACCACATCACAGTGCACTTGTGGAGGTAGAAGAGTGAGAAGGAGAGCATGGTTTACATTTTTCAGGATGTCTTCAGTTACACCTGGAGTGGACCCAATGTAGAGAAATATCTGTGTATGCCTGGAAAGTCTGCACAAAGGTAACTGAGTGAGGCACAGCCAAGCTGCCTTGGGGTCCATTGGGACCAGGAGCCAGTGTGACTTCAAAGTAGAAGCCACCAGGTGCACAAACCAGCCCTGGGACCAGATGAATAACATAATGGTGAATTAGAGGATCTGGTTGTACTGAGAGAGATGACTTGAGGCCGCCTAGGGACAACCAGAAAATTCTGACAAGGACGACTAAGGTGAACTGTAAGTTAGCCCAAATGCAGACTGCAGCTAGGCGGTGTGGCCTTTATGCTGAACATCACCTATGCAGGAAGCAGCCCAGGGCAGCAACATGGTAGGAGAGGCCAGGGATACCATGATGACTCAGGGACCTCATCTCTCCTTGAGCCTTAAGGATAAAACAAGTGTCCCTAATAAGCCAGATGCCAACATAGAAAAGAGAATGGAGAATGAGGGTGTCTCTGAAAGACTGAACATTTTACTTAAAAAAAGATCACGCTTTCTAAAGAAATTGTTCAAACTGTTCAAACTATGCTGTTAAACAGAGTTTACCAGATTATTCTCAAATCTACATAATTTATGTCCCTTTCTCCTCGGTGAAACAGAGGGAGCAAGAGCCCATGAGAAACATCAAATAAATTAATGCAAACATAAAAAATGTATATCGACTCTGCATAGTTTTTGAGTAACTATGTGATTCTGCTACACTATGAAATATGAATTAAAACCTTTCACAAATTAAATTTAACAGAGTTTATTTGAGGAAAAAAAAAGTTCATGAATCAAATAGCACTCAAAACTAGAAGAGATTCAGATAACTCGGGTCTGCAAAAGTGGGCAGTGTGTATTTATAGACAGAACAGGGAAATAAAGTACAGAAATAGCTTTATTGGTTATAGTTTGGGGTTTGCCTTGTTTGGGACATGGTCTGATTAGTTGGCAGCCTGTGATTGACTGAAACATGGCTGCCTGTGATTGGCTGAGACCCTGCTTTGTATTACAGAAATTACACTTCTAAGTTAGGTTTTGGCTCGTTTACATACTGTTAGGTTGCAGTTCCTTACATAGAAACTGAAAGTACAGAGACAGCCTCAGGCTGATGGCCTCCTGCTTATTTAATTTAACAAATGTTAATGTGAGTTTCAAAGATGGTGAATTATTTATAAGCCAAGAGTTGACTTACTCACGAAAAATGCAGAGAAGTGGGCTTGGAGATCATGCATATTTCTAATTTTTTAAAAAAATGTGACCATGTATAGGAGATGTTTGGCTTGGAAGTGCTCTGGACTGTGTTATCGCCCCATTCCCTCTGTAGCTGTGTTTGCTGGGAATCTCTCATAGCCACTTAGCACCTGGGTTCCTCAAGACCTCTCACTGCAAGTGATGGAATATCCCAGCTTAAAGCAGCAAATGAGAAAGGGGAGTATGTTGTCCTGCATAACCCAGCCAGAAGAAGGGAGGGCTGACTGGAGGATTTTCTCATTTTTCATTTCAGCTCTTCTCAACTCATTCTTGAAAACCAGCTTTCTCAGAGGTTCCCCTGGCAGTTCCAAGCTTGCCTCATACATTATCTATCAGCTATGCCTCAAAAATTCCTGGGGAAACATAGCTCTTTGGTCTAGGTTGGTTTTCCTTGAATATTCTTTTATGTGTTTCTTGCTGCTGCTGTATCAGAATATGACAAACTTAGTGGTTTTAACACTACAAATTTATTACCTTATGGTTCTGCAGTTTGGAAGTCTGAAATCGATCTCTGAGCCAAAATCAAGATGTCAGTAGAACTGTATTCCTTTCTGGAGGCTCTAAGGGAAAAGGCATCTCCTTGGTTTTCCAGGTTCCAGAGGTCACCTGCATTCCTTTGTCCATGCCCCCTTTCCTCCATGTTCAAAGCCAACAACAACAACAGCAGATTGAGTTTTCATATCATATTGATCCAAACTTCTCTTCTGTGTACCTCTTCCATTTTTAAGTATGCTTGTGATTACACTGGGTCCACCTGGGTAATCCAACATACTCTCTCTATTTTAAAGTCGTGGATGAACAACTTCAATTCCATCTGCCATTTTAATTCCCTTTTGCCATGTAACATAACATATTCAGAGCTTCTCAGGATCAGGATGTAACTGTCCTTGGGAGGTCATAGTTCTGCCTAACACAACTCTTTAAGTCAAATCATTTTGGCAAGAAAAGTGAAGTCATCTGATTGGCCCATTCAGATCAGAGTTTTACCCATGTGACCAGGGCAGCTGTCTATCTGACTGACAGTACCTGTTGAAACCACATGGCAGCAGGTAGGGGAAAGTCTGCCTTTACAAATAAGTGGTTCTTTTGCAAAAGGAGGAAGTAAAGAGTGGGTGTAGACAATATAACCTGTCCTTTACTTTCTGGTAAGTCAGTCTGAGAACAATTACAGATCACACTGAGAAACTGATGTCTCCAAAATAAGTTGAGGTACAAAGCACCAAATGCTCCTAGGTCACAGGAATTAAGATTGCAGGTGAAAACAAATTTGTTTTAACACCTTGGAGAGCTCAATTGGTAGGTTCCCTGAACATGTGATCTAAAGTCTATGCATACTACATCTTTATGGTGACATCCCCCAAATATCAAATATCAGATAATACATAATAATACGGGGAAGAGACTTGGGAAAAGATGTGCGAAAAGAAGTGAATACCCTTCAATGAACATATGTGAAAGTAGAATAATGGTTTTCCGGTTACAGTCTATACATCCCTCAAGTACTGAAAATGTGTTTCAAAGAGAAACACATACCTTTGAGTGAGACTTACGGTCACATGGGCTGGTGTTACTGATGTGACCATGGGATATCTCTTAGGGGTATCTTCAGGAAAAAAGACTCAGCACAACCTAGCAGGTGTTGGTTTGAACAGAGATACCTGAAGAAATAGATAACTAACCAGTTGTGCCATGACCAGAAATATCGACATATTATTGCAGAGAAAAATATTTTAAAACCTAGCATTCAATAGAGGGAGGGCAATGCAAATGAAACACCAGGTAGAAATTAAGTAAGAACTTCCTGGATGGCGTTTTTAAAAAGTAAGTGGCCCAATTAGAAATGAAGCTGGCATTGAGAATGGCAGCCTCCTTGATTGTGTGTGGAAACTGAGGATTTTTCCCACTGACCTGACCTATTGTACTTAATCTTTCTGTTCAGTTTTTCAAAATACTTTCTTATACATTAATTCATTCATTGCTTATCACAATCCTTTTTGGTGGATAGGACTATTATTATTGTCCCTCAGTTACAAATTTGTCATTTTGTAGAGCCTTATGCATATCATTAGAGTCTATCTCTATTTTAATCTACTATATACTATTTTCCTTTTTCTCTTTTTCTTTCTCCCTCCCTCCCTCTACCCTTCCTTCCCTCCTTCCCTTTCTACCTTCCCTACTTGATTGCTTTCTTGCCTACACACATCTTTCCTCTCTTAAGTTGGCTTCCTCAACACATTGTGAGTTGCTGGAAGGTAGGAATTTGTGCGCCCATGCTTGGCATCATTCTTGGGAAACAATTTTAATACACATTCAGTGGACATACAATTCATGCTAGTTGCATGGATGTTCAAAAATCACCCATGCATGAATTGGAGAAATGAAGAAATGTGGGAACACGGGACAATTTAAACACACATGATCTAAGCGCACTATTCAATAAATATGAACAACAATCTCAAATTGAATCCCCCCAAAAGTAGAAGGAATGAATGAATAATAATAGAAATTGATTATATTGCACTAAAAAGTAAGATAGATGACAATACATCTAGACACTTGTCTCTGCTGAGACCAAGAAAATAGACAAACATCTGGCATGCCCAAGCAAGAATTTTTTTTAAAAAAGAGTTACAAAATAAAACAGCAAAATAGCATTAAAAATAAGATAAAGATATTCCATCAATTTGGAGGAAATTAAAAAAATAATTATATGAGAATACTATTTACTCCTTATTGCCAAAAATAGAAATCAGAGAAAAAAACTGTTTTCTAGAAAGACATAAAATACCAAGGTTCTGTCAAGACCAGGAAAACCTGAATACACCAATAATCACTGAAGAAACCTAAAAGCCTGTTAGAAAAAAAATGACTCCCTGCTTTTGAGACTGAATTATAGAAACTTTATATAATAATCTATGTTATGGAAAGTGCCCAAAGACACAAAAAGCAGTGGATGGCTTTCCAACTAATTAGATGATGCCAGTATAATCTTGACACCAAAATTGTCAAACGCACACACACAGACACACACACATATAAACACACAGGCAAACTCACTCATTTACAAAGAAAGAAAACTGTAAACCAAAATATCAGTTATAAAGAGATACAAATACTAGCTAATACAATCCAGCAGTGGGTTAAATGAATCACGATCACAGAGTTTGTTCCAGAGATGTAAAAATGGTGCAATACAAGAAGTGTGTTAATATGAATCACTATATTACACAAAGGTGAAAATTAAATGAGAATCCCTTTAATAGTTATACTAGTACTATTAATTCTTAGCAATTACTATGTACTCAGCCCTGTTTACAGCTCTTTAGCACCCATGAGTTTATTTAATTTTAATTAATTAATTTATTTATTTTTGAGACAGAGTTTCACTCTTGTTGCCCAGGCTGCAATGCAATGGCATGATCTCCGCTCACTGCAGCCTCTCCCCCCAGGTTCAAGTGATTCTACTGCCTCAGCTTCCCTAATAGCTGGGATTACAGGCACGTGCCAGCATGCCCAGCTAATTTTTTATATTTTTGGTGGAGACAGGGTTTCACCATGTTGGCCTGGCTGGTCTCAAACTCCTGGCCTCAGGTGATCAGTCCGCCTTGGCCTCCCAAAGTGTTGAGATTACAGGTGGGAGCCACTGCGCCCCACCTTATTTAAATTTTTAAAATAGCTCAGTGGAGTAGGTCCTATGATTTTATTCACTTTTTGGATGAATACACTGAGGTACAAAAATGTAAGTGGTGGAGACATGCAAGTTATGTAAGATTCTGACTCCAAAACGTACACTCTGCACCTTATGTTACCTTTGTTATAAATGACATTCCTGACTTAAATGGGAAGGAAGCAAACTATATCAATAGCACAACATAAAAACTGAGACAGAAAAACCATGTCTCAGCCCTATCTACCAGAAAGATACAGTTTATATCATACTTAATACTGGAATATCAGAATCGTTCTCATCAAAACTCACAAAAAAAAAAGGGCAGGGAGCCTGACTATCATGCTGGTATTTATCACTGTGTTAGAGATTCGGGTTCATGTAATAACATGAGAACACATGACAGATAAATGTTAAAATGGAAAAGACAGAAGATCATAATTTAGAGATAAAGTGATTATTTACTAAGTTTTTATGTAAAGAATGGAAAAAAATACTGATGAGAGTAAATAGAGTTCATAAGATGATGGCCAGATGCAAGACCAATACTGTGAAAGCAATATGCTTTCTTAAGAAAAAAATAATCAACTAGAAAATGTAATGGAAATAAAAAAGGCCATTCATAATTGTCATAAACATATTATACCTAGAAATGTCAACGTTATATCTAGGAATAACTTTAATTGGAAATAAATAATGCCTATGTGAACAAAACAGTAAAATGGGACTTTGCCAGATAACATAAATGAACACCTAATTAAGTGGAATGGAGAGATGTATGTCAGAGAGAAAATTTAATATTAGAAATATATCAATTTTTATAAATATATCCAGAATACAGTTAAAATCAAAATTGCAGTAGGATATTTAATAACACTTGACAAGTTGACTCTAGAAAATTACACAAACGTAGTCAAGAAAGTTTAGAAAAGAATAACAATGGAACCTTATTCTATTAGATGGTAAGACACAATGCAAACTTACAGTAATTAAGACTGTGGTACTCCCAAAGTCATAGAGAAAAAATATCAATATAAGAGAGAATACCAACACAGACCTATGTATATATGATTTATTTATAATAAAAATGCACATTTTAAAATAGTGGGAAAAGAAAAAGCATTTCATAAGTTTGGAATTGAATAAGTGATTAACCCCTTATGGAAAAAAATCAACTTAAACCTCTGCTTCATAGCACAGAAAAACATTTTAAGTGTACCCGAGAGGTATATGTAGTCACGTGCTGCCCACCACCATTTTGCTCAGGGATGGACTATGTATACATTGGTGTTCCACTAACATTCTAATTCTGTATGTTTCCTGTACCTTTGCTAGATTTAGGTTTAGAAACATAAATACTTACCATTGTGTTACAGCTCCCTACAGTATTCAGTGTAGTTACACCCTGTACAGGTTTATAGAGTAGGAGTAATAGGCTACATACCACGTGGTCTAGGTGTGTAGTAGACTATGTCACCTAGGTTTGTGTAAGTGCACTCTAGGATGTTCATACAATGATGACATCATCTAAAGGTGTGTTTTTCGGAATTATTTCCCCATCCCTAAACAGTGCATAACTCTATTGAAACTATAAAAGCACTAGAATAAAATCATGGACAGTATTTGTATAATTCTGAGGTGTATATAACCAGAAATCTTAGGAGCCATCATATTGATGACTTATATATTACATATTTGTGAATAAGAAAAGACACCATGAAACAAGGCACAAGGACCAGTTCAGAAAAATGCAATATACTTAATTAACCGAATATTACTACTCAGAATGTATGAAGAACTACTATAAATGATTAAGAAAATAACATAACTCTGAAGATACGTTACGTTGAACTGAAATAACAAGTTTCTTTCTTTTTTTTTTTTTTTTTTTTTTTTTTTTTTTTTTGAGACGGAGTCTTGCTCTGTCGCCCAGGCTGGAGTGCAGTGGCTCAATCTTGGCTCACTGCAAGCTCCACCTCCTGGGTTCACACCATTCTCCTCCCTCAGCCTCCTGAGTAGCTGGGACTACAGGCGCCCACCACCACACCCAGCTAATTTTTTGTAGAGACATTTCATCGTGTTAGCCAGGATGGTCTCGATCTCCTGACCTCGTGATCCACCCACTTCGGCCTCCCAAAGTGCTGGGAATAGAGGCGTGAGCCACCACACCAGGCCACAAGTTTCTTCTTTTGTCATTAAATGTAAAATACATAACATATTCTATTTTAAAAATATTAACAGTAAGAATAACACTTGTGAGAGCCTCCTCTAACCCTTCCCTGAGTCCTTTCTTCTAATTTCTCCTCTACTGCCTTACTCCCATTCCTCTATGCCCCAGAAATATCAATTTTCTACAATTTGATGGCATCCTTCCAAGTCCCCTTTTGGTAAATTTGCACACACACATTTGCACATACATAGTCCTTTTTTGCATACAAACATATGAGTATTGCTTGTTGTAATTTTTTGACTTGACATGCCTTAGAAGTCCTTCCATGCTAGGCATTTTTAAAGGATGCTTGGAGTCCTATGGCACAGATACACAAAGATTTATGGAATCACTTGCCCACTTGATAGACATCGAAGCTATTTCCAGTGTTTCACTGTTATGAGCAAGTCTGCCTTGAAAATACTTATGCATAAATCTTTCTGTACCCATGGTAATAGTTCTTTAGAATACATTTCTAGAAGTAGGATTGGCGGGGCAATTTACATTTGATAGGACAAAACTTCTTGCCAACTCCTATCAACTATATATGATTGTGTATCGCTGCCAATCTTTGTTTATCGATGGTTTGCTAATTACTGTCAATAGGGGGAGGTAATAATTGATAACAGTCTCTCTAATTGCTTTTATCTGATAACTAGTGTTTTATACATTTATTGCTTTTTTTCTTGTGGATTCACAATTCATGTTTTGTCCATTTTTCTGTGGGATTTTTATTGATTTGTAAGAACATTGTATACTAGAATATTAATGCTTTGCTTCAAATTGTTACAAATGTTTTCTCAGTAAAATTTTAAAGGCAAGTAAGAGTTAATTAGGGGAGGAGGAAAGCACAGTTTAGGCAAGAAGAAACATTTTGACAACTTAATTGAATCGGGCAGGTAGTAGGTAACCAGTTGAATTTTAATCAGTTCAGGTAAAAAACGTTTTATATGGGGCCAGGTGCGGTGACTTACTCCTGAAATCCAGCACTTTGGAAGGCTGAGGAGGGTGGATCATGAGGTCAGGAGATTGAGACCATCCTGGCTAACGTGGTGAAAACCCATCTCTACTAAAATAAATAAATAAATTAAAAAAATTAGCCAGGCATGGTGGCACGTGCCTGTAGTCCCAGCTACTCGGAAGGCTGAGGCAGGAGAATTGCTTGAACCTGGGAGGCGGAGGTTGCAGTGAGCCGAGATCACTCCCACTGCACTCCAGCCTGGGCAACGGAGCAAGACTCTGTCTCAAAACAAAAAAACAGGTTTTATGTGTAAACAGTCTTACCCAAATTTGAATGCAATACAGCTCCTTCAGGTAACTTGAACTAAGGCTCCATGTTGTATAAGAGTGGAAGACCTTGGCATGTGGCTGTAAACCTAACACAACACAAAGTCCAAACAATCTGACCTACTAAAAATAATAAATAATAAATACAATTTGTCTGACATAGTCCCTATAATTTCCTTCAATAAAGAGAGTGTGTGTGTGTGTGTGTGTTTGTGTGTGTGTGTGTTGGTGGAGGGGGGAGTTTTTGTTGGAGTGGGTGTGGATGCCCAAGATGGAAAGGGTATTAAAGTGTGCTATCTAAGAGTATGCTGCTATTATTTAAAGGGTTAATGATATCTGGCATTGAAAGCTGCCCAAATGTTGCTACATATGTCTTCACCCTCAAAGGTAACATTCTGAGAAGTGTAAGGCCAGTGTGTTCTCTTCCATGATGTTAAATGAGTTGCCCAATCCCAAGAGTTGGTAAGGAGGACAGGATGCCTTTTCCTTTCCCCCTCCCTCTTTTCCATCTTATTTGCCCCTAAAAATAAGTGCTGAATCATTAGTATGTTTTTTTCTTTTTTGGAAAACATATTTTATCACATGAGTTAACATACCTGATAGTGATAAGGGAAGTATAAAAATGTGACATAGGTCGATTTGTCAATTCATTCAAAACAATGCTTCTCTAACATGTACTATGCGTGAGGCACAGTGTTGGCACTGGGGCGAAGAGGAGAGCAAAGAAATAGACTGTGTTGCCCTCATGGAGGTGACCTGCAGAGTCAGAGACTATGTACTTAGCTTGGGATGCCCAGCTCAGAAAGTAGCATCCACCGCTTAGCAGGCAGGCAAAAGTGTATGTTTAGTAAATCGTAAACCTTGGAGATTTAATGAAACAGTAACAACCATATGAAAAACAAAAATAATTAGTGATGGAAACACAGTTGATTGTCAACATTTTAATTTTCCAAAGAAGGCTATTTAAAAACTATTGCTGGCTATCACCATTATTGGATATGTAAAGAGAACATTTGAATCTTTAAATCTTCTCCTCTAGAAGATGGGAGGAGAGGGAAAGCTGGTCCCCACCTCTGCCCCATTGGTCATTCAGGTTCTCTTAGCACCTCCTGCTCCTTCCACAGCATGGAGCGCCTCACCAGCACATGTGTGGACACAAGGGCTTCTCTTCCAAGTTCTTCCACCTCCACTTCCTGAGATGTTCACACCGCTGAAGATACATTCACATATTTGGACTTGAGGGTCTGAGGGCCTAAAGTACCTACCTTTGCTTTCTACATGAATACAATGAAATAAAACTCTCAGTTACACTAGGGAGTAAGGGACCTGTGGCAGACATCAGGAGTGGTTGGCAAAGTTCTATACCAAAGGTATGTGTCTTCCAGTTCACAAAGCTGTACATTTGTATCGCACATTTTTATGTATGTGCTATGCTTAGTGAAAAAAGAGGCTTTTTTTTTTTCTAGTAACTGGTAATTAGATCAAACATCAAATACAGGCTGGGCACGGTGGATCATGCCTGGAATCCAAGCACTTTGGGAGGTCAAGGTAGGAGGATCACCTGAGGTCGGGAGTTCAAGACCAACCTGGCTAACATGGTGAAACCCTGTCTCTACTAAAACTAAAAAATTAGCTGGGTGTGGTGGCATGTGCCTGTAATCCCAGCTACTCAGAAGGCTGAGGCAGAAGAATCTCTTGAACCCGAGAGGTGGAAGTTGCAGTGAGCAGAGATCATGCCATTGCACTCCAGCTTGGGCAAAAGAGCAAGACTCCATCTCAAAAACAAACAAATGAACAAACAACAAACAAGCAAACAAAAAATCAAATATATAAACATCTATGAGTTCAGAGTGGCACTTAAAGAAAATCTTAAAAACAAGAAACTTTATTTGTCATTTTGGGAGGTTGACAGGGAATGATGTCTTCATTGAGAAAAATAATGAAGTGAAAAAGAACTTACTAAAATGTGACCATAACATCCCTTGACTTTGTGCCTCATAAGTACACACCCAGCCTGAAGAGGGATGGCTAAAATGGCCAGGACCGATTGCTTAGATTTAGCCCATCCATCTCCTTATGACTCCCTCAATAACAGGACATGTGACAAAGACCCTGATAGTACCAGGGGGACTGTCTTTATGAGCCATGATGGCCAGATAAAGGCCACATCAACAATTCTAGGTGACTTCTCCTCACCAGGAATGATGGCAAACCCTACAAAGGCAAAGAAGGGAAACAATTAACCAACAAGGGTAAAAGACAAGGGCTCAATTCTAAATCAGATTTATCCAGAGAAATCTCACAGCAGTGAGATTTGCACATTTTGAAAATGCCCAGCACCATGGTTAAAACTCCAGAGAAACACGCATAAAGGACCAGTTTGATTTGGTAACAAAATACAACATTTAAGGATCTTCATCTCTAATATTTTTAATATACAAAATCAACAGCACCAAAATTATGGTGGAAGAGTTGCTACTACTAACAGTAATAGAGACATGGAGCCAATGACAAAATCATCAACAGCACCAATGACTCTCAGCTATAGACGTGCTCCCTCTGAACCAGGCACTGTGCTACATGCCTTGTTAAATTCTGACAAACACTAGTTATTATTATCTCCATTTACACAGGAGGTTAGTGGTCACCACAGAACAGATTAAGTAGCTTGCTCATAAGGGGCAGACATGGGATTTGAACCCAACTGTGTCTGGCTCAAATCTTTTGTTGATAAACACTGGAAATACTCTTACCTCTTTTAATTACAATCTCAGGAAGAAGTTGCAAATTGTGAGAAAAACCTTTGTGTTTAATTTCCAATGATTAAAACATCATTTATTCAAGCAACAGGGCCTGCACTTAATCACCTGCCATCAAATTCAGTCTTACAATGGTAATATCTATTTGACAACCAGGGATGAAGCAATATTCTTTGGGAAATAAAACCACAATCCAGTTTCTTTAAAAAGAGCTGTCTGATGCAAGGTATGTTTTAGTTTAATTTACATCTCAGGAAACAGCTTGCCCAAAGATGACTTTTGCAAGTCACGTCAAGTATTTCAATCTGTGATTTTGTATTGACCTTCATAGCCAGAAATATATTGCCCTGGACCTGGGAAGCTTATGAAAATCATATTAAAGTTGGTAATACTTGTTTAATCTTATTTTCTATTCACTCCAATTGTTACTCCACTATTTGCAATTCTGGAAGCAATAATATTATAGAACATTCTTAGATATCCAATAGTTTTCTTGTTAATTAAATGTATTGAGGTTAATTCAATAAATCAGTTAATATATAACATTTTACTCAAATAAAATACAAAGAATCATATATCCAGAATAGTCCCCTCAATATTTTGATGCTGAGTAGCACATTTTACTTTAATGTTTTATATAAGTATGTTTAAGGCCTAGCACTCAGTTGAATAGAGTTTGTATGCATAAGTTGAATTCAAACTAACTTGCTTTAATTAAATCTTATATCATTGAATATCACTCTTCTATGATCTATTTTTGCTATTTTGGTTTTCATCCTTCAAAAATCTCATAATATCCATTCATCTTATTTAACGTATGGTACCTTTTGCTCTGTTGGCCAATGAAGAACTCAGTTCTGCATCATTTGTCCTACCTAGAGGCTGCATTTATAGTTAGTTCTGCTTATAGGCTGCATTGCCATTCTCCACTAATGTGGGGGAATAATATGTTGCTGAAATAATTAGTAATACATTACTTTAGAAAATAGTATTTAAACAATATAAATATTGAGTTAACTTTAAGAAGACATAGGGACCTATAGTATTCAAAACTAGTATCTTCTTGGCCAGGGTGGTGTAATCCCAGCACTTTGGGAGGCTGAGGCAGGCAGATCACTTGAGGTCAGGAGTTTGAGAACAGCCTACCCAATACGGTGATACCCCGTACCTACTAAAAACACAAAATTTAGCTAGGTGTGATGGCAGGTGCCTGTAATCCCAGCTACTCAGGAGGCTGAGGTAGGAGAATCCCTTGAGCCTGGGAGGTGGAGGTTGCCGTGAGCCAAGATCACACCAGTGCACTCCAGCCTGGGCAACAGAGCAAGACTCTATCTCAAAAAACAAAAACAAATAAACAAACAAAAAAACAAAACAAACAAAAATTAAACAAAAAATTCTTCTAGAAAATGTGGGAATTTACAAATTACAGTATTTTAGTATTTCTAACTAATTTTTTTGCAAAGTGCTTTATAATCACAAATAAAATAATCAAACACTTCAGAAAAATACGCTTTTCCTTTCCATTTTAACAGATCATCCTAACTATATTATCATCAATTTGTAACATACATAAATATATACAACTGGCTCTGGATAAAGATGGTGGATTGAACACACTGTCATGGGAAAGCTGGTACATAAGACCAAAGCTTTTCTGTTTAATTTTTGGGGCATAATTCCCAACTGGCCAAAAAACCGCAGAAGACAAAAGCAGAAATGAACAAACAGAAAATCCTAAAGCTGGAAAACAGAAGCATGCATGGTAACCGATTTGGTGAATCTGAGAACACTGAGTCCTAAGTTGACCACGGGGAAAACCTAACACCTAGGGGAACCAATGGTTCCAGGTACCTCTGTAAGGGCAGGCAAAAGGGAAGAGTTGCAATAAAGAAGTGAGGTTGGGCCAGGCGTGGTGGCTCATGCCTGTAATCCCAGCACTTTGGGAGGCCAACGTTGATGGATCATGAGGTCAGGAGATTGAGACCATCCTGGCCAACATGGTGAAACCCCGTCTCCACTAAAAATACAAACATTAGCTGGGCATGGTGACTTGTGTCTATAGTCCTAGCTACTAAGGAGGTTGAGGCAGGAGAATCACTTGAACCTGGGAGGCGGAATTCACAGTGAGCCGAGATTGTGCCACTGTACTCCAGCCTGGTGACAGAGAGAGACTCTGCCTCAAAAAAAAAAAAAAATGAGGTTGATTGAATGTTGTTTAATGAGTGGTTAGAGTTCCATATCTCCTTTGTTCTTTGATGTTGCAGGCAAATACCCTTCACCCACTCCAATAGAACATTGAAAAATTATTCTCTGAAGAGGATAAAACAGATGACATCTATTTCATCTGAGCTGTAGCTTACTGAAGACAGAGTATTACATGACCATCAGTAGAGTAGATACTGAAACACACAAATGTGTTCTTCCACTGGAAACAGAGCACTGTGGACTGTGCCTTTACCTTCAGAACCTTCTCTGGGAAATCAATAGAAAAGAATAAACTGGGCTTCGTCAGTAAAATGGCTTGGCTAGGACTGGTCCTACTGTAACATACAAGCTCTGTCCGTATACCCAGAGCTCCCAATCACATTTTAAATCCTCCTATTGTAGATATGAGCAGATGACCAAGGACTGCCTGATATGTTAGGAAAGTTTTTTACATGAAAACTGGAGACTAAGACAAACAAAAAGTTTTAAAAATACTACTTAAAAAACAATATGCAAACAAAAGAAATGTCAAATAGCAACCCTTAACATCTTCAGGGAGATAAGTAGAAGATATCGCAACTTGAAACTGTACAAGTACAAAATGGGAACAAAATTAAAAGTAGAAATCATAGAAATTTGTAAAATTTATATGAGAAACACAAAGCTCCATAGAAGTTCAGAAAACACAAGGTAGGTATGCCATATTCAAGGGGCCTCCTAAGTGCCTAGCACAGTGGACAAACATTGATTCTCACCAGTGTCCACCTTAGTGAAAATGTATTTCCTAAACTTTCAGATAGGAGGAAATCGCAATTAAAGGATCAGAATTAGTATAAATTCAGACTTCTCAGCAGCAACACTTAGAAATGGAGAAATGCGTGTAAAACGCAGAAGAAAAAGAAATTCTAGTTCAAGCCAGGGTACCAGGTAAACTGTGTGTGTAAAACAAAACATTTTTAGACTGCACCATCTCCCCACCTTTTCAGAGCAGCCACTGGAGGACAGGCTCCACATAGGAGAGGCTAAAGCAAGAAAGAGACAGAAGGCTGGAGAGAATAGGAGCCCCAGCGTAGGAGGCAGCTGCAGGAGCTCACGGCAGGAGAGCTGTGAAGAGAGAGCCCAGAATGACAGCTGTGTCCAGACACCAAGGGTACCTAGTCTACAATAAGGTAGACCGAAAGGCTCTGGAAGGATTTTTCCTAGAAAATCTTCATGAAGTGACTGATGTAGGAAAATATCTTGAGAAGGGATTGAGAGATTGACCAAGAGTGTAAAGACGACTCAGTGGTAACTACCTAAAAAGCTAGTAAACGGTAGGGGAAAGGAATTAAAAACAAATCAACTGTTAACATCAAAACTGAAATTTAGCA
Source organism: Rhinopithecus bieti (assembly GCF_001698545.2). Classification (NCBI taxonomy): domain Eukaryota; kingdom Metazoa; phylum Chordata; class Mammalia; order Primates; family Cercopithecidae; genus Rhinopithecus; species Rhinopithecus bieti. Next base: position 432,463 of record NW_016804792.1, on the reverse strand, counting down.
AAATAAATAAATAAATAACTGTTTACTCCATAGCACAGCCCTCGGGAAGATTTATTAGTGATAATGCACACAGAATACTAATATAACAAAAATTGTAATATAACTGTCTTCAGAAAATAAGGACATGGGTATAATTGGGGGTGTGGATATATAGAGAGACAAATCATCTTTAGTAGAAAGTCAATAGATGATTTCTAAAGCTGAAATAATACTAAGAAGAAGAATAGGAGGAAGACGAGCAGGTTACATATAGATAGGGAAGTGAATTCTGAAAGAAACACAATAGAAATGTTGGAAGTAGTTGCCTTTAGGAAAAAGAAAATGGGGCTGGGCACGGTGGCTCACAGTGGCTTCCCAGCACTCTAGAAAGCCAAGGCAGGCAGATCACTTGAGGTTAAGAGTTTGACCAGCCCGGCCAATACTGGGAAACCCCGTCTCTATTAAAAATACAAAAAATTAGCGAGGAATGCAAAAAATTAGCAGGGAATGGTGGTGTGTGCCTGTAATCCCAGCTACTCAGGAGGTTGAGGTGGGAGAATCACTTGAACTCAGGAGGCGGAGGTGGCAGTGAGCTGAGATCACACCACTGCACTCTAGCCTGGGTGACAGAGCAAGACTCTGTCAAAAAGAAAAAAAAAGGAAAAAGAAAATGGGTGAGGGACAGAATACTTTTTGCTATATTTTGGAACTAAATGTTTGAAACTATAATTGATATAATTATGCCACATAAAATCCACAGCATATGTAAATGTACTTTATTTAGGAGACCAAGGTAGAAAATCCACTTTAATCTGCAGTCATCAAAGTTCAAACTGTTCACGATTTTTAATAAGCAATGCTCTCATTCTATCACGAACAAAACACATGTTCTCTACTAAATAATATAACTTCCTTTCTCAATTGTAGAGAATAGACATCTAACACCATACACAGTTTTATTCTTATGTGTGTTTCAGCAATTATTTAGCTGTGACAGTGGGAGCGAATGCAGGAGCCAGGTTCTCCAAACTTTGTTTTACTAGCGCAGTGGGGTCATAAGTTTACGAAAGAAGTTTATAAAAATAAACATTTTGTGGTTTGGGGAATAAGAAACCATAACACAAGAATTACTTTAATTAAAATCACTTAATATTGTACAACCCAGCATTGTGTTATATTTCAACAAAACGGTGTACAACAATAAACATTCACTTGCATCCATTAGTGCATTTAATTCAATAAGTAGATTTTGGGAATTCATCAGCTGGTCAGCTTGCGGGCATTCAGAGATCAGTGATGTCGTCAAGGTGTCTGTCTCGTGAGTCTGCTCATCCAGTAAGTAGGGGATCCTAGTTATATTTCAACAAAACGGTGTACAACAATAAACATTCACTTGCATCCATTAGTGCATTTAATTCAATAAGTAGATTTTGGGAATTCATCAGCTGGTCAGCTTGCGGGCATTCAGAGATCAGTGATGTCGTCAAGGTGTCTGTCTCGTGAGTCTGCTCATCCAGTAAGTAGGGGATCCTAGAATTCTTAGAATTAAAACAAAATTTCTCATCTACACTTTTATTTCATTGGCCAAAAAGTGTCCTCAAATTAAGTTCAGTAGACCAGTCTCATTGATCCAAGGTGAAACACCTCCTTTAATTTGGGTGCAGTTGATTAAAGAGAGAATAGGAAGAAAATAGGCAGCTCTATATTCATGAAAAGACTGTTTTCCAAAGTGTTCTTAATACAACCTACTTGAAGCCTAGAATTCGTTTTCTTCTGGAAGCAATACTCACATGGGAACAGCTGACACTTTAAAAAGAGTGTGTTTGATGTTCTTGGGCACCTATGGCTTACTTATTTTCTATTGGCAATACTCATATAAGTGTGTTTGCACATGCAAATGTACTCCAATCATGTTGTGTCTGGGAAAAAAATAACAGTATAGTCAACTGAAACGGTTATAAGTGTTTCTTTTCTTTACTTCCCTTTAAAGGCACCCAGTCGGACTACTGAGAGTACAGACATGTGCCCAGAAGTTTCACAGTAGCTTACATTTCAGCATGAAATTTGGTATCTGATGGTATATTATTTTCTCCTTCCCATCAACATTTTTGCATGAACCGCATTATGCACAGCCTAGGATTTGGGGAAGGAAGTGTATAGATTAAATCCCATGGCCACAAACATTTTGCTTCAAAGTAAAATGCAAAAAAAAAAAAAAAAAAAAAAATT
>NW_016804792.1:415307-430004 GCF_001698545.2 Rhinopithecus bieti | reverse complement strand
AAAAAAAAAAAAAAAAAATACTTTTGACCTGAAGTCACTTCAATGTGAGTCTATGAAAATAAAGATCTTTGAGAGAATTACCTTTTTAAAAAACATTATTTTGAAATAAATACACCATTTTGAAATAGGCTAATGTGCACAAGCTCTTTCTTGGCCATATTATTTTAAATGTATGACTTTTTCATTCCAAAGGAAAGAAGCTCTTTTGCAAATGCCCTTTTCTGAAATGTAGAAGAACAATTTCCGTTGCAAAGTAGGTTGTGCAGAGCCTCTGCGATCTTACCTAAATTATTAATTTGGTTAATCAGTGCATTCCCTTCACAGATATTCTAAAGGGAGACTAGTCCCACTCCCTGTCCAAAATTTTACACAATATTAATTAGTAAATTTTTATTTTAAAAAATGAAAATAGTATTAAACCCAGTCAATGCCCAGTTGTCTTATACAATATATATGATACAAAAATTGGTATATTTCATTATAGTTTGCACAAAGGAATTTGGTCTATATTTCTCCTACACATACAATCTATATTTTATAACCGAAAAAACCTCCTTTCCAAACTCACTACAAATAATTTCTTAAGATGTATAATTAGGACACTTGCCTCGAATCCTTTGATAGGTTTTTAGTTCATTTCTTGGGAGAAGTGTTCTGGTTGTTTCTTTTTTAATCAAAGCTGCTTTGCTAAATTGCTTTCCAAGCAGACCTCAGAATATTTGCAGTCAAAGTCTGGCTCTGGCCTTGTCGCAATTTGAATATTAACAGTCATAGTTTTACAGGCCTTCCATTTTGAGTAATGCACTGCAACTTCCACAATTCAGCCGTTATTTTTTCCCTTCCTCAGCCGGCCCTGGCCCTTAGAATGTTTGCGTGGTGTCACCATGAATGTGCTCGGAGCAGAATTATATGGCATCATTTGGAGAAACATTGCGTTAATAACCAGAGTTCAAGGGCAAAGGATATAAACGGAGCAAATTACAAGTCTGAACAGATATATAGCTTTTGCTAAAAGGGACATGGGCTGCTACTTTATTTACTGGGCACCGGTGCACTTGTGGAAGATGCCAGTACGCAAAAAGGCATTTTTAAAGGACCACATCACAGCCTAAGAAAACAGCATACATTTTCAGACTAGGAAGAAAGCTAGTGCAACGATCAACGATTCTGTTTCTTAATGAGAAAATATGATTTGCTATCGGATACCTTAAGTTTCCGGGGTAATTTCACAGAGGATAATATCATTTTATGTGCCACCATGGAAGGAAAGCAGAGGTTTGTTGGAAACCTAAATTCTATAAATCATTTCATACTGCACCTTTGCTCAATTTGTGAGGGATTTTTTGCTGTAACCATTTTAACCAGGATTATCACCCTAGTTCAAAATTAACACCATGAAAGAGTGATTTGTAAAACGCTATATTTTATTTTATATATCAACTTCAGAGCTATTTCAATGATTGAACTGAAACCAAAGTTCAAAAGAGAAGAAAAAAATTTTACAGAAACAAAAGGACTTCATTAATAACTAAAAAAAAGAATATCAAAACTAATTCCCACTTGCTACATTACCAAATACTTTTCCTAATAGTCTCAATAACATGGAGCATATTTTTTAAAATGTGATGTATTTCACAATGTATACATATATCAAAACATCACCTTGTGTACCTTGAATATATACAATTTGTATTTGTCAATTTTACCTCAATAAAGCTGAAAAAAATGTAATACAAGATTTTCCTACTGGCAGGATGGTATGGTACAATATTTGTTTTTGTAAGTTAGCTTGAAAATGATTGTAAGAAAACTAACAAAATGTTGCTAATGTATGGCCTATTTATTCCACTTAAATACATTTCTCTGAAATTAATAATTTAAAACATGGAAATTTTGCCTCAAGATGTTCCTTACTGTGTTATTTACTCTAGTGAAATCCAAAAGCAACCTAAATATCCAACATTGGGAAAATAGTTGAGCAAATCATATATATAATTAATGAAAGATTATGCAGTTATTAAAATTGGTTAATATGGATATTCTCTGATAGTATTAAAAAGTGCCTTTGACATAATCCTATGTGAATCACTACATAATCCCACAATTCAAATGTACTCTTTTATAAGTATGTAAGCATACATATAAACAATTCTAGTAAGAAGCATGCATACATTTAATTTACATGTGCATTTTTTTTGTATATGCTGTTCCTGTTAGCCTGATGGGATTATTAGTTTCCTTTTCCCATTTCTTTTTTCTAACCTTACTGTTCTGTTCATAAGATATTTGAAAGAGAAACATTTGTACTTAAGCTTTCTCTCTCCACCCACTCACTCTTCAATCAGTTATATAAAATATACATTGGTGACATGTTTCCATCTCATTTATTAGTATTTTAAACATGGCTTTCACTTCCTTCGTGGTGGTAGTGGACAGGGCAGAGAAGGATGGTGGAATTTTAAAGCACAATTAAACAGAAAAACATTTTCCTCATAGAAAAAAAAAAATAATGTTTTTTTCTAAACTATGTTACTCTCAGAAGTAAATGAATCAGCACCAGCAGGACTGACTGACTCCCCGACAGGAGATGCTTTACCTTCAGCGTTGCGGGTTGCAAAGGAGAAATGCTTGCAGTGAATGGACCTGTCTGTCCTTCAGTTGCCAAAGAAGAGCCCGGATGACACAATAGCTCTCTATCAACCCCATTTCTATGGTGGCTCACGACTTATTCTCTCCTGCTATCCGTCTGCCTGCTTCGACCCTCACTCTCAACCTAATGAGTTTTAAAAAGGACACCTCTTAAATAGAATTGCCTAAAACAATGTGCTGTCATCCTTTTGCAAGGACAAACATAACATATTCAAATTGCCCATGACTTTCAAACACGTAAAAGCTAGATAAATTATGAAAATGTTGCACATCGTAATGCGCAAAATACGTATCTTGGGCATATCCTTCTATTTTTTTCTTTTGGAAAAGAAAAGTTTACTAGCGTTTACTAGCCAATTATCTTATATTTTTAGCCTGTGTAGAATATTTAAAGTGTATTGTCCACGACCCTCCTTTTTAACCCATTTTCGATGGGTTTAGTATTGCCCGACATAAGGAGATGCAACTGTTCAGGTCTGATTTCCTGTTGTTTCTCAGATACCGATAGGGCATCATACACATAAATGACAAATAAGACTTCTGAACTGTTTGCAATTTGGGAAGGGGAGGCTCGTGGGTTGTTCGTTGGCGAAATGATTTGTCAAACATCAGTTCGAAATTATTCGGGGGTTCTTCGCCCTCCACTTTCCCATAGCGCGTTTTCCTTTCTCCCACAGAGATATAATAGAAACTAATCTTCAAAATCCAAACATTCCAAGCCCCGTCCTTTTGTGCAGGCATCTCGCTGTCTGCGCTGGGCACGGAGAGGCGCGCGCGCGCCCGCCTTTCCCTCGGCGGCCCCCGGCGGCTCGGACCCGGGCCGGCAGACAGGCCATCCATCATCCGCCCTCCTCCCGCCGAGCGCCGCCGCCGCGGCCAATCCGGCGGCAGGTGGGACCGCACCTGCGGGACTGCCCGCCGCTTTCCTCCGCTCTCTTCGCCGCGCCTCGCGTGCTAGCGGTGTCCTTGTGAGCCACTGCTTTCTCCAAGGCCAGAACGGGACAGGTACGCTCGGGTGACAGGGACCGTATGTGCGCTAAGCCCGCGGCTGGCAGCCAGGGGGGCGGCTGGAACGTGGGAGGACACGCTCTCCCTTAATGCACACGCGTGCTTTGGTTGGGTGTGTCATCTCTGTGTGGACACACGGGCCCTTACTGGGTTTAGTCTCTTAAAAAGTTGAAGAATTAAGATGCTTACCTTTGGAAGGGAAGTGTAACTGAGAACACGTTTTAGTGATAGAATGTGTTGCCTCTGGTCTGTTTGTTGGGTGAACCCATGGTGGAGTTTTCAAGTCACGTCTGAATTCCGCATGCCCGCTACACACTTCAGGCAGTATACCCCCAAGGCCTAAGTGAGAAATATTGACTCAACGCTAAAGATTAAATAGTATCCATAGGATACGAAAATTACCCCAAACAAAACCTAACCCAGACCTAAAGGGCCATGAAAAGATTGTAACAACTTAAAGAAAAAATAGGACTTCAAACCACAGAGAAGCTTTCATTTTCCAAATAGGCAAATTATTTGTAGTGCAATCCGCTTGTTTTTGTGGGGGCTAAAGCGGGTGTAGAGTTGCTTGGCTGTTCTGTGGAGGCAGCTAGATAAGTCCTGCTGGCATGTTATGGATTTTGTAAGTGGGCTCAATAACTCCCTTTGGTTTAAAATGTCCAAAACATATTTTATCATGTAATTTGAGAACAAATGAGAACAAGCAGAATGCCTGCCTCCCCCGATATGTTCCAGGAGTGTGTCTATGTAGATGTCAATTATGTAAGTGCAAGGCCTTGGAAAGCAACAGCCCTGCAAGGTGGCTTCAAGGCTTCAAGATTTTTCAGAAAAGCATATTTCTTAAAGAAAATACAAAATAAAATAACAGCAACCACAGCCACAAGCATTACCCTCGAACCTCCTGCCCCTGTCTTGCTTCTGAGTCATAAATCATGAAAAAGAGAGAGACAATGACTCCAGTTTTCCTGCCTTTAACAACTGGAACTGCTAATGCCAAAAAGAAAGAGAAATAAACAGGCGAGCTGTATTGCTGCAGAAGAAGGAGAGGTGTGCTTGGGAAACTGGAGGTTTCTCATCTCTAAGGACTTCCCATTCCTAAAAAGGGTCTCTCCCTTTGAAGTTAGTGGTTCTCAAACCTGTCTTCATGTGAGATTCACACAGGCTTTTGTTTTTGTTTTAAGAAATACAAATGCCAAAATTAATACTCTGGTTTGATTGGTCTGGGGTGTGGTGGAGGCAGAAGCACTTTGGGGTTAGACATAGGTATTTTGGGAAAACCTTTCCAATCCTTGGCATGTGCAGCCATCCAGCTGTGCATTCCAACCCTGTTCTGTTTCATGGAATACATGAGATGTTATTTGACTCTATTTCATGAGATATATGAATGGGATTCATGGGATAGTATTCGGTTCTGTTTGACGGGATACAGTTGTCCCCCCATCCCACAGTTGTCTCCCCTCACCACTCAAACATATGCACAGAACCCACACTGGGTAAACAAGACCTCTCTTTTTTTTCTTATCCACCACTCAGTTCTATTACCATTTTAGTGTCTTCATTCTGGTTGTTAAAATGTATCACTCCTCATTTTAACACCTCGATAGCAGTTTGGGATGTTTTTTTATTTGCTATTGATGCATTTATATTTACGTACTATTATTTAAAATACTGACTTTTGGGGATTGGAAAGCAAGTGATAGACTTGCTGTGAAATGTTGAAGTCTGAAATGTTTTTATTAGAACCTGGAAGCCCAGCGTGGTGAAGTTCCCCCTTCAGAGCATGGCCTTTGTTCATCCCCTTCAGGCCCACCTGAGCCACTGAGGATTGCCCACAGAAGGCTGGCTGCACATTTTGTATGAGCAGAACATTCTTCCTGTCACCAAAGTGGAACTGAAGTTTCTCTTTCCCTTGGATTTTCTCACTCTCCATGGCCAGCAGCACCACATTTCTGGATTACGTTGTACACTTTACCTTGAGAGATAGGTGATCTGTTCTTTGATTAGACACCCTGACCTTTTATGAGTGTTGATCATTGATCATGATCTGGGCTGGATAGAAAGCTCTTGACTCTGAAAAGTTACTCTGCTGCCAACACCACAGGGAAATGCAATTTCTGAGTCCCGGTAGTCACTGCAGCAGGACTCCCCCCAATTAGGATTTCTCTTGTTATTATTTTACTTTCTTAGAGCAAGCTGCCGCCTCTACTATCCAGCTCTAGATTTTAGTTACAGTAATCAATTTCTCTGTGTAACTGGCTGTAATTGTTGGCTTGGATATTGAGCTTTGATGGAGCTTAGACATAGAGTGTTCCCGTGAAGGGTCTTCTCCATACCTAGCAGACAGATGGGTAATAATGCCATACATTAATACCTCCACATTGGTTTATGTGTGTTTGACCACAGTGCAAGCATAATTATTTTTGCCCAGTAAAAGCTATTAGGGATCTATTTGGTAGGTTTTACGATCAATAGCTCCTGTGATATTTGTGTAGCAGCCACAGAATAATCAATTGAAGGTCATATAAAGTAAATTACCATCCTCCTATAATGATTCTTTTTTCTAGATGAAAACTGGGTTTTATTATTTCATCAGGAGCCTCTCACGATGCATGCTCTGTCTGTTTGAGAAAGAGAGATATAAAAATTGTGAGTGTGTTTTGAACATAGTATTAATATCCATTACTTGAATTTATGGTATTGGATTATTGAATTAGTGGATTCACACTGGAATTCCTTCAAAACCCTTTCTTATGTACTCAGTGACACACTTAATAACAGTCGAGAGCAAATGGACGCCTTTGCCGCATGGTGGAGTGAGTCACTTTGCAAAAGTCAATCTTGGTAGCTGTCTCTTTAAAGCAAATTTAGAGTTGGTTAAATGTGTTATATTGACAGTGTGACCGACTGAGCTTCTCTCTGCAAACCTTTTGGAGAGTGACTGGTGAACTAAGCAGGAGATGGAGCCAGGAATGCTGAATACTAATGAATAGTCCATGAGTAGCTCAAGGTGAAAGGGGGGCAAGTGGTGGGCGGAGAGGAGAGAGACCTGTGCACCTGCTCTTCAACCAGGCCTCTCCATAACTCGAGATGCCTAACCTGGATTTCAGACTGGCAGTGCGAGCCAGAGTGATGGCTGTGCCTCTATAAAAGATTGTAATTTGCCAACCGGAGGCATGCAATCCCCCAACTGTCTTAAAGGGACCCATTTTCAAAGTGTAGCCTTTCTTTTTGTGGGTGCAATCAGTTGTGCACTGAAAAACTGCAGCCACAGTTGGATAACTGCAGGCACAACAGGCCACGAGAGGCCTCTTTGCTCCAAATTTTGTACCTGCGACTAATTGCACTTACAGAAAATGGGAGTGTGGTAGGAGCTTTTTTAAAAAAATTGGGGCCAGTAAATTCTCCATGGAGGAAATAGGCAAGGAAAGAGACAATTACTCACTTTCTTAAGGACAAAGGCAAATGGAGACATCCTTTCCTTGACACACCCCATCTAGTCTATAGAGCATGGTCTAGAAGCCAAATACCAGGTACCACAAATGCCCTGATCATCTGGGACATTGCCTGGTACTCAGTAACAACTTGCAAATGTACAAGAAATAATCTACTGGAAAGTAGCCCAGAGAAGACATTAGTGAGTTTGAGACGATAACTCTGGTGATAAATTAATGAAGTGTTTTATAATAAATAGCAGAGGGGATTTTCTTTCTATTTAAATAGCTATTGTTGTTACTTCTCATTTGCTTTGCAGATAACTCATGCAAAAATTAAGATATTAGTGACTCTAGATTTTATTCAAAAGGTAAATCAGGAGCCTCTTTGCACTTACATATATTTATAAATGTACATACATAAGATATGTATGTATTTATACATATATAAATTATATATGGTATATCTGTATATGCACATATATACACATATTTTATACATACACTTTTTTTTTTGAGAGATAGTCTTGCTTTGTTACCCAGGCTGTAGTGCAATGGTGCAATCTCAGCTCACTGCAGCCTCCGCCTCCCAGGTTCAAGCAATTCTCCTACCTCAGCCTCCCGAGTAGCTGGGACTACAGGTGTGCACCACTGTGACTGGCTAATTTTTGTATTTTTAGTAGAGATGGGGTTTCACCATGTTGGCCAGGCTGGTCTCTAACTCTTGACTTCAATTGATCTACCAACCTCAGCCTCCCAAAGTGTTGAGATTACAGGTATGAGCCACCACACCCGACTACATACACTTACTTTAATTACTTTTTTGATGAACCTAGGGAAAGGGCAGTCTTGTCTCTTTTTTTTTGACAGAGTTTCACTCTTGTTGCCCAGGCTGGAGTGCAATGGCACAATATCAGCTCACCACACCTCTGCCTCCCAGGTTCAAGTGATTATCCTGCCTCAGCCTCCCAAGTAGCTGGGATTACAGGCACGCATCACCACACCTGGTTAATTTTGTATTTTTAGTAGAGACATGGTTTCTCCATGTTGATCAGGCTGGCTCACCTCCTGACTGCAGGTGATTCGCCCACCTTGGCCTCCCAAAGTGCTGGGATTACAGGCGTGAGCCACCGCGCCTGGCCCAATCTTGCTTTTTAAGGTATGCACAAATACAACTTGGGTGACTACCAAGTCCTGGTGGGTGAATTTCCTGCCTGGGGGCTTGTGAAGTTATGTCTCACAAGGAACCCAGCTTACCATCTATTCTGTACAATTTAGTGACGGGCAAGTTGAGACTCAAAACCTTGTTTTCTACCTTTTGCAGATGACCATAAATTAAGCTCATAGCCTGGGAATTGTAAATAAAATATGAAATAACATTTGTATTTTGAGACACTGTTCTTATAGAAATAGTTTGAAATATAATTTTATCCCAATAACAAATTTAATTACCAAACAAAACAAGCAAAGGTTTTAGTAGTTCTTATTGTTCCCAGGAAATTGATGACAGAGTAGTGTAACAGGAATTAAAAATTGAAGAAGTACAGACAGAAATATAGAGCAATAGAATAGAATAAAGAGCACAGAAATAAATCCATGTATTTGTGGTCAACTCGGCAAGGGTGTCAATAATACACAACAGGGAAAGTATTGTCTTTTCAACAAATAGTGTTGGGACAACTGGATGTCCACATGCAAAAGAATGATAGTGTACCTGTATCTTATACCATACATAGAAGTTAACTCAAAATGGAGTAAAGACCTGAATCTGTAAAACTCCTAGAAGAAAATATAGGGGGGAAATGTCACGACACTGGTCTTGGAAATGATTTCATAGATATGACACCAAAAGCACAAGCAACAAAAGCAAAAGTAGACAAAGGGGAACAAAAGCTTTTGCATAGCAAAGGAAACAGTCAACAGAGTAAAAAGGCAACCTACAGAATGGGAGAAAGTATTTGCAAACTATTCATCCAACGGGATTAATGTCGAGAATTTATACAACTAAATAGCAAAATAATAATAATAATGATAGCCAATTGTTTAAATGAGCTATGAACTTGCATTGACATTTCTCCCAAGAAGACATACAAATGGCCAACAGGTATATGAAAAACAAGATGCTTAGCATCACTTATCATAAAAAATGCAAATCAAAGCCATAATGAGATAGTACCTCATACTTGTTAGGATAGCCATTTTCAAAAAAACAAATGACAAGTGTTGAGGGATGTAGAGAAACTGGAATCCTTGAACACTGTTGGTAAGAATGCCAAGTGGTATAGCCACTATGGAAAACAGTATGAAGATTTCTAGAAAAGGTAAAATTAGAACTGCCATATGATTCACATATCTCACTCTGGGTATTTATCCAAAAGAATTAAAATCAAGATGACAAAGGGGTATTAATACTCCCATGTCACTGAAGCATTATTTACAATAGCTGAGATGTAGAAGCAAGTGAAATGTCCATCAGCAGATAAATGTATACATAAAATGTGGTATATACCTACTATGGGATATTATTCAGCCTAAAGAAAAGAAGGAAATCCTACAATATGTGACATGATGTGATATTATGAAAAATATATTTGGTCTTGGTCCCCACTTCCTGGCCTGTAACTCCTAAAATTCTTGGAATTGCTAAAGACAAAAGTGTGTTTTTGTATGCTTGAGGCCTTGACTAATGGCTGGCAGTCCCTAATAGCTTCAGGATGGGGCTTATCACTGCAAAGATGAAGAGAGGATTAGAAGGTTGGGACTTTTAACCCCCTCCTTCAACCACCTATGAGAAGAGAGGGACTGAAGGTGAAGTTGGTCACCAATGACCAGTAATATAACCAGTCATGAGGTAATGAAATTACCATAAAGGACTGGGTGTGGAGAGCTTCTGGAAAGCTGGAGGCTCCTGGTGGGTGGTGTGCCTAGAAAGAGAATGGAAGCTCCGTGCACCTTCCCCCATATCTTGCCCTATGCTTTTTTTTTTTCTTTTTTTCATATGCAACCTTCATGATATCCTTTAATAATAAATCCATAAATGTAAGTAAGTGTTTTCCTGTGTTCTGTGAGCCACTCTTGTAAATTAATCAGACCCAAGGAGGGGGTCACTGGCTATAAATTCCAATTTATAGCTGGCCAATCAGAAGCACAGGTGAAACAACCTGGGGCTTGTGATTAGCATCTGAAGTGGAGGCAGTCTCATGAGATGGAGCCCTCAACCTGTGGGATATGAGGCAATCTTCAGGTAGATCACATCAGATCACATGCAGGGTGCCCGGCTGATGTCCGTTGTAGAATTGATTGCTTGCTTAATGTGTGGGGAAAACCACCCCAACTTGTGGTGTGTCAGAAGCATGTTGTGAGACAATAGAGAAACTGAGTTTGTATTTTCCACTCAATGTGGATGATACTTGAGGACGTTATATTAGGTGAAATAAACTAGTTGCAAGGTACAAATGCTACATGTTCCCACTCATTTGAGATGTTTAAAATAGGCAAACTCATAGAGGCTGAGAGTAGAATGGGGCTGCCAGGGCCTGTGGGGAGGGAGAGATGGAGAGTTGGTAATCAATAGGTATAAGGTTTCAGCTATGCAAGATGATTAACTTCTAGTGATCTACTGTGTAGTATTGTACCTATAGTTAAAATATTGTATTGTACACTTAAACATCTGTTAACGGGTAGTAGATTTCGTGTTAAGTATTCTTACCACAATAAAATAAAAGTAGAAATTTTTAAAAAAAGAAAAGAAAAAGAGACAGTTCAAGATATGAGAAGACACTCTTGGAATAAGGTGATTAAAGGCCAGAAGTCCTCCAATTCAGCCCATCTACTGCCTCCTTAATGCAACATGAATATAAATCACATTTTGAAACTTGGGTGTGTTTTCCCATAGAGTAACACTGAAAGGAATTATTAGGTTCTCTCACATGTTTAATTAATAATTGGCTTTTAATGTAAATACGAAATTCAGCAAAACCACACTGAATGGATTTTGGTATCGATAACGGCATTTGTTTTCATCTAGGTATGTTGACCTGGGAATCTAGTCTCCCTAGCAAAACCCCTCCAAGAGAATAAAATGCCACTAGAAATACCAATGGGCCCCCAAGCAGCTTATTAAGAGCCACCCAACCTGCATCGTAATGGGAACATTTGAGATTGTGGAGCTAGCTACCTTTTCGTCTTTCCCCACCTTTCCTTTCATGACACATTGTGTAAATGAAGCTTCTACCATTATCCTTTGGAGAGTAAATTAAATAAGGGATGATTTTCCCTTATTCATTCAGCTGGACTTCGGCATTCAGGTTTGGTCCCAAACTTCAAAGCAGGGTGGAGAACTTCTAGAGAGTTCAGAGAAGAGGAATATGAATGATATAAGCCATAGAATATGAGCTTTGTTCAGTAAATTGTTCTACAGAAAAAGAAGGTAAAAGATGATAGGAGTATGAAATGATGAAGAGGAAATGGCAAGATTATTTTTCTTCAGGGGTAAAAGTAATAACATTTGGGGAAATGGGCTTAAATTAGGAGCAATTTTACATGTATAGTAAAATATTCCATGAACTGTGAAAGCTAAAAAATAAAGTGAAACCATAAAATGGCAATTCTTATAGGTCAAAAATGCCCTATGCAAATGAAGTGTTCAATAAAAAAATAGCTGTTATTGGAACTGATTGATGATGATGATGATTAGAATTATTTCCTTGCAAGTTTCAGTAACAACTTGGCACTTTCTAGTCTTTCTTAGTACTTGCCTTGCTGAACCCCAACCTTGGATTAGCACTACCATGTTCCTTCTCCATACTTGTGCTGGAAGCTTTGCTTGGCTAATTGTGGCTGATCCTGACTAATCTTGGTTTCACTAGAAAGAATAAAATCTTGGCTGGGCATGATGGTGTGTGTGGATGTAATCCCAGCTATTCAGGAGGCTGAGGCAGGAGAATCACTTGTGCCTGGGAGAAGGAGGTTGCAGTGAGCCGAGATTGTACCATTGCACTCCAGCATGGGCAACAAGAGTGAGACTCCATCTCAAAATAAACAAACAACAACCAAGCAAACAAACAGAATAAAATCTTAAGCCTCTAGTGGACTCTCACCACTGTCCTGCAGCTTTATAAAGTTTCCCTATTGAATTGAGTTTCCAAGACAGTGTCTTCTCCCTACTCAAACCAGTGGTTTACACTAAACTGACCCTGCCTCAACTTTCACTTGGAAAGTAAATGCTGTCAATTGAGAAATACCTCATCTTTTACTTCATTTTTTAAATAGTTTTAAATTTTTTAATTCACCGATATCCACACTGTCTTTTTTCCTTCAAGATTACAATTGCTGAAAGGTGGCTTCTGTTTTCAAAGGTCAGGGGTTTTCTTTGTTTTGTTTTTTAAGATCTTATCCTCTCATCCTTCTGAAGGATTCTATAGACTTTGGGTCATGACTCTCCTGCATCCAATGTACCTTCTTTACCGAATCAGTGTACACAGTAGGCAGTATAAACACCTAAACAAAACAAACAAAAATCAAGCCCAAAAGATGATAACTGATTTCTATTTGGCAAAAGATGATAGTTGACCTCCTATATCCGTTGTTTCCTTCTCTCTTGGTACAAGAATCTATGCTTCTGTCTGGGTCCATGAACATCTGGAATGGGCAGTATTCTCCAGCTTCTCTTACAGCTAAGTGAGGTCATGTGAATGCATAAACAAATGCAGTATTTCAAGCTCTTGGAAGCATCCTCAATGCAGGAATCTGAGCCATTCATCACTTCCTCCTATACTGATGTTGGCAGAGCTATGAGAGAGAAAGATCTTGGCCCCCGTTGTTAGGGGAGCCACCATAGCAGCTCTGGACTTCTTACCTCCTAACATTATCAATTGGAGAGAAAAATAGACATCTACATAGTGTAAGCTGTTGTTATATTTTCTATCACTTGCAGCCAAATCTAATCTCAGCTGATAAACGAACACTCCTTACAACTCATGTCCCTAAAACTGCCTCGCCCCTCAGCTTTTCTTCACAGACAGCATGTTGAGTTATCTCCATGTGCATCCTTCACATCCTCACTCCTGTCATGCCTCAACCTGGTCCAGCGTGGCTTCCACTGTCATCCTGTAGAAACTGCATTTGTCAGGTGCACTGACCTCCATCTGCCACTCCTCATCTTACCAAACAGAGCAGCAGCACTGGGCATCCTCCACTTTCTCACAAGTCTCTCTTTTCTAGAAGTCTGTGTTATCACTGTGTCCTGAGTTTTCCTTGACCCCTCTGGTTACTACTCCTCAGTCTCCTTTGCAATCCTACCTTTCAATTGTCTGCTCCTTCACTCCCCTGTTGGTTTCACAGGCATTTGGACCTAATGTATCTAAAATGAGACTCTTGATTCTCCCACCTCCCAAACCTGGTTCTACCTCAATCATCCTCATATTAGCAAATTCACTGACTTGATTTATCTAGAATGTGGGAGTCATATCCCATTCTGCTCTCTACCTCACTCCTTAGAGCACTCATCTCAAAGCAGTCCTGATGAGGTCCATCTCAAACATAAAAATCACATCTGTTTATTTCTACCCATCTTTACTTCTAACATCCTATCTCCTGGGTCCTAGAATGGCATCTGTTCTGATTTTCCAACTTTTCCTCTTTCCTATTCAATGCAAGATTAATATAAAGAAATAAAGCATATAGCTCTGCTGTTCCAAGCGCCACAGTAGATTGCTGCTGCATTGAGAACAGAATCTAAGCTCCTTATCCGGGAGCATATGGCCCTATAGAACATCATTATCCCTCACACAGGTTTTCTTTAAGTTCCTCCCAAAGACCAAAGTATTTCTTACCCCAGGACCTTTGTGCAAGCTAGTCCTTCTGTCTAGTAGTCTCTCCCCATGTCAGTTCTTGTGAGTGGCTCTTTCTCTCCATTCAGACCCCCTGTTAAATTGTATTGCCTCTGCAAAACCTTCACTGGCCACTTTGCTTAAGGAGACACACACCTATGTGTACTAATCCTTCATAACTCCCTGGTCTTTTATTCCTTTAGAGCAATAATCATTATTTTTCAAGTAATAATTTCTGGGGTTTATTGGCTTAATTGATTTTTAAACATTTTAACCACTTTATTGAGGTATTATTTATTTACCATAAAATTCATCTGCTTTAAGCAAACACTTGATGTTTTTATATTTTAATAAATTTACTGAGATATGCAGCCATCACCACAACTCAATTTTAGAACATTTCCCTCATGGCCATTTGGAGTCACTCTTCATTCCCCACTAGACCCGAACAATCACTAATCTACTTCTTATCTCTATAGACTTGCCTTTCTGAACATTTTATTTAAATGGAACCATATAATACATAGTATTTTGTGGCTGGCTTCTTTCATTTAGCATCATATTTTCACATCCATTTTATAAGTGATAACACATATCAGTACTTCATTCCTTTTTTATTGCCATATAAATTTCATTGTATGGATATACCACATTTGCTTTTTTACTCATTCATTGGTAGTTATTTGAATTGCTTCCAGTTTTGGGCTATAATGTATTATGCTGTCTAGTACTTACTACTTTCAACTATACTTTTTTTTTTTTTTTTTTTTTTTTTTTTT
>NW_016804792.1:397469-415120 GCF_001698545.2 Rhinopithecus bieti | reverse complement strand
TTTTTTTTTTTTTTTTTTTTTTTTTTTTTTTTTGAGACATAGTCTCTCTCTGTCACCTAGGCTGGAGTGCAGTGGCCTGATCTTGGTTCACAGCAACCCCCACCTCCCAAGTTCAAATGATTCTCCTGCCTCAGCCTTCTAAGTAGCTGGGATTACAGGCGTGCACCTCACACCAACTAATTTTTGTGTTTTTAATAAATACGTGGTTCCGCCATGTTGACCAGACTGGTCTTGAACTCCTGACCTCAAGTAATCTGCCTGCCTCATCCTCCAACAGTGCTGAGATTACATTTTGAAACTTATTTTTATTATCTCTTTCCTAAACCTGTAAGCCTGGTAGCACTTGACTGCCTGTTTTGTCACCAATGTGTGCTTAGTACCTAGCAAATGCTTGCTATGACTAGAAGCTTAGTATTTGTTAAATGCACAAATCATAACTAACTCCATGTTGATTTCCAAATCTCTCTTTCTAATGATTAGAGGCCAATTTAGATGATTGTAGAGGCTAGGAAAAGGGTAATTTTCTAATTTTGGGATAACATCAGCTCTGGGTGGCATAATCTTCTGAATGTGCTTCTGCTTCATCTTGTTGTACCCACTGGAGAAATATCATTCTGGGTTGTGGGAAGTCCACATTCCTTGAGGGTGGTTTACTAAATGTCCATCTCTGACTCTCTGGAAAGTCTGAGAGCAAGCAAAAAGTATGACAATGTTATTTCGCATTTATCTGGAGCTCAGGAAAAGAATCTGAAAGCTTTTGGGAAGTCCCTTCCATACAGTTAAATTAGAGCACATGATCTAGGAACCTGTACCTGAGTGGAAAACTGGGAAGCAGTTTCTGGATGGCAATGTATGTAAATCTTGCCAAGCCTAGAATCCTGCTTTAGGCTTTAGTCCAAGTAGCTTAATTCAGCATCTAGCATGCAAGTTTAGGCAGAGTTTATTCCCCATGCCAACATTAAGGAGATTTGACTTTCAGAAACTGAGACTTAGAGTGCAGTGTGAACCAGAAGGGCTCTTTACCACCTAAGAAAGAGGTGGAAACTAGTAGTAGCTGTTATGAATATGCTCTTTATCTGTTTGTTTGAAACAGATACACTTTGCAAACATACCTTGGGTATGCAAAACAACTTTTGAAAAGAACTCTAATCCCCATTGCTTCTTTATGAAATCATTAAATAAAATTAGAGAATTTGTGAACTTATTATTGGAAACTACAAGCCCATTGAGAGCCGTGGTGATTGTATCCTGTTCCTAGGGGAAGAAGAGGTCCAAGAAAAACAGAAGCTGAGGAAGGGGCCTGTGAGAAGCCAAAAATGAGGCACATGAGACCAATCTAGCAGGGACTGGGAAGGGGCCAGGGTCTACATATCCATCAGGCTCGGGGAGGGAGGGTAAAGCCCTCTTCTTCCCCAGTAGGTAGGGCTGGCTTGGTTTTACTCAATAATTTAAGCAAAATCTAAGAAGACTGTAGCAAATAAATAAATAATGCCCCCATAAACATTGTATATTTATTGGAGGAAAACAGAAGGAAGCAACCCCAAACAATGTAAATGAGCTGATTTTTTGAAGAGTCATTGGAAAAGGTGTCCAATGTATGGGTCTTGTAACAAGAATTGAACTAGAACCTGCCTGTGTAGGATAGGAAGTCTTGGAACAGTTATTCACTCCTATAAGCTCAGTGCTTTGGGAGGCTGAGGCAGGAGGATCGTTTGAGGCCAGGAGTTCAGTTTGAGACCAGCCTGGGCAACACAGCAAGACCTTGTTTCTACATAAACAGAACAAAACAAAAATTAGCTGGGCATGGTGGCATGTACCTATAGTCCCAGTTATTCAGGAGACAGAGGCTGAAGGATCACTTAGGCCCAGGAGTTCGAGGCTGTAGTGAGCTGTGATTGCACCACTGTACTCCATCCTGGGCAACAGAGTAAGACCCTGCCTCAAAAAATAAAATAAAATTTAAAAAATGAAAATAAACAAAATGGAACAAAGATGGAGACCAAAAAAACAAGATTTTAATAGAACTAATGGGAAGAGCAGGATGATTTCCTGAGGGCTGCAGAGTTTCGGGGGCAACTAGGAGGACATTTAGTACCCAGAGATGAGCCAGCTGGAAACGACTGGGAAACAGGGAGTAGACACTTAGAATATGTCATTGTGGGATACGGTTGGGGAAAACAGTGGACTTGATAAAGAGGCCTAGGTAATACTCAAGTTAAAGCAGAGGATAGAATTACTGGGAACGAGTGACTTTGGTTGTGGAGAGAAGGGTTTTGACTTGGAAAGGAAGGGGGGCCAAAACGAACTAAGCAAACCCAAAGACTTTAACTAAATCAATTACGTTACCAGAATACAAATAAATCTGGAAGTATGTAGAATCTAAAGCCGCCTATTGAGGTGTGAGGTGCGTTGAGCTAGTTTACATAATAAGACTCAGAACCCATGACCCATTCCCTGGTGAAGGCTAGCTGAATGCTATGTCACTCTAACATAGTGTTTCTCCTTCTGCTTGTCCCACGTTGCTTTCCTCTCCTGTGTTGCATAGCATTTCCTTGAAGAGAAATCACATGTAAAGACTGGTTTAAAATGCCATCTAAATGATACTCTTCCCCCCCATGAAGTCATGGAAAAAGTAAAAAATGAACCCTAGCATAGACAAATTTTAGCCAAATTGGGAACAATTTCCACTAACTGGAGTATTGATGAAATCAATCTATCATCTGTGCTGTGCCATCAGAGTTTAAGTTAAAAGATGCTTTCTTTGCTCTTCCAGCCTCCCCTCTCAACTCTCCACCCCCACTGCCTCCCAGGAGAATCACCCTTTAAGCTGTTTAACAACATACTATGTACCTGCAAGATTTTTGAGGCTCTCGGAATTTAGTTTCTCCCTTCTATCTCCTCTTGATTAATAGTTAACTTTTTAATATTGCTAGGAATTCTATATTTCCAAACAAAGACACAGATGTTGTCGAGTATATGTAATGGGAGAGTTGTGTGGCATTAGGTGGGGAATCACCTTAATGGGAGATGTGATCCCTACAAGAAGAGTCCTTAAGGGCAGGTAAATTCTATGGGGTGTAGTTTTTATGTATAAATTTAATTTATTACATTCCAGGCAGTAGGCTTAGGATAACATCCAGTTTTTGTCTAGCAGAATCACTGGTATTAAATACTTGGAATTGGGCTAGGGCAATTGACATGAAACTGATAGCAGCTGAGGCTCTGAGAAGAGATGTTAGTCAGCACCCAAGTGGAGAGTGAGTGGTGCTCCAGAGTGCTCTACTCAGTACTAGTTCTGGATGGAGGGCACTTTGGTTAACCATGAGTACAGAGGGAACAACAGCAACCATAACTTGAAGGGCAAAGAAAATGACATGCCAAATGTGATAAATGGTGTATGCTCTGTTGTCAGAACCAGAGAAAAAGTCAGAACAGTTTGGCTCAATCAGTAAAATACAAGAAGACTTGGTGTTTATGAAATTGGAGCAAAAGCCAAGAGAATAGACTGGGTAACAGGACAGAAATACACCACTAAAGTATAAGTTGTGAGAAAAGCCAAAGTGAGAGACTGATAACAGGAGAAAGGATTGCACACGTAGCAGGCGATGGGGCAGCACTACGGGAGTGTGTTCCTTCACCCTGTCCAGGGGCTTCCTTCCCTTTGGGACCCAGTGGAAAGTAAATTGTGAGCTGGGGATGCAGCTTACTATAGGATGCAAGCCAGTCCGTCAGTTTCTTAAAATTAATTGCTGTGGGGCCAGGTGCAGTGGCTCACGCCTGTAGTCCCAGCACTTTGGGAGGCCGAGGCGGGCGGATCACGAGGTCAGGAGATGAAGACCCTCCTGGCCAACATGGTGAAACCCCATCTCTACTAAAAATACAAAAAATTAGCCAGGCGAGGTAGTGTGCCTGTAGTCCCGGCTACTAGTGAGACTGAGGCAGGAGAATCGTTTGAACCCGGGAGGCAGAGGTTGCAGTGAGCCAAGATCATGCCACTGCACTTCAGCCTGGCGACAAAGCGAGACTCCGTCTTGGGAAAAAAAAAAAAAAAAAAAAAAAAATTAGGTGCTGTGTTAGGCTGTTCTTGTATTGCTGTAAAGAAATACCTGAGACTGGGTAATTTGTAAGAACATAGATTTAATTGGCTCACAGTTCTGCAGGCTTTACAGGAAGCATGGTGCTGGCATTTGCTTGGTTTCTGGGAAGGCTTCAGGAACCTTCCAATTATGGCAGAAGGTGAAGGGGGAGCAAACATCTGATGTGGCAGAGAGGGAGCAAAAGACAGACAACAGGAGGGGAGGTTCTACACATTTAAACAACCAGATCTCACAAGAATTCAACCACTATTGCGAGGACAGCACCAAGCCATGAGGGATCTACCCCCATGACCCAAACACCTCCCACCAGGCCCCACCTCCAATATGAGGGATTACAATTCAACATGGGATTTGGTGGGGACACATATTCAAACTGTATCAAGTACAAGTTTGAAAATTGCCATTTACAGGTGGCAGAGAGAAACAATTGCAAAAAACAATAGACAAATAGCTAGGAGGTGAGATCTGGTTGACATATCTTGCTGACTTGCCCTGGAAAAATTTGGTATTATAACCCCATCAACAGAATAGCTAGGAGGTGAGATCTGGTTGAAATATCTTGCTGGCTTGGCCTGGAAAAATTGGTATTACAACCCCATCAACAACAGTGTTCCTTCTGCTTCCCTTTCTAGGAACCATCCTTAAAAATTCTAAGCAACCTGGAAGGGGAGATTAGAATAAAAAGCCTAGTGGACATTTATGTACCTGCCTGTGACTAAGCTAAAGATAATAGCATGTAAATTTATCTGTGGTGGGTTGAATCATGCCCCCCTGCCCCCCACCAACCACCAAAAAAGAAAAAAAAAGTACAAGTCCTACTCCTGGGTACCTAAAAATATGTTACCTTGCATGGCAAAAAGTAACCTTGCAAATGTGATTACATTAAGGTTATTGAGATGGGAGATTATACTGGATTGCCCAGTGTTTTTACAAGGGTCCTTTTAAAAGGGAGCCAGGAAGATCAGAGGTAAAGAAAGAGATGTGACTAAAGCACAGGTGGGAGTGACAGTGATGTGGATCCAGGAACCAAAAAATGCACTTGCCTTCTAGAAGCTGAATAAAATAAGGAAACAGATTCTCCCCTGGAACTTTCAAAGAAGCACAGCTCTGCCACCATGTTTCAGACTTCTGACCTCCAGAACTGTGAGATAATAAGTGTGTGTTGTTTTAAGCCACTAAATTTGTTACAGCAGCAATAGGAAACTAATGCATCTCTTAAGGAGCATTCCAGGAAATAATAACATTATATGCTTTGGCATCTGTGGAAATAAGGACTGTTTGAGAGAAATTATGCTGATTTATAAAGTAATTACCAGTGATACATCAGAGTTAGATACTATGCAAAGCTCAGTATGAGTTGGATACTATGAGCTTTGCATGTATCTAACTGTGGTGTATCATATCAGTTACACAAAATAAACTAAAATGCAATTGCAGAATTAAAGCAAAACTTGATCACATTTAAGAGTAGGAACTATAATGAAGAAAGGAAAGACAGAAAGTTCTACTAGTGATATCATGAACCAACTTCATACACTGAAGAACTATAAAAAATGGTAAGAATATGGTATTAGTTTGTAAGAGTATATAGACAGTGATAACAAAATGAAGATAGACTCTTAGAATTTATACAGTTTATGGAAGAAGGAGACAGGACAACTAGAACAGAAACAATAGTTGAAGACAAAATTAAAGAAAACTTTACTGAATTTAGAAACAATCTGGATATGTATTTCAGATGGGCCCACAGCTTTTCAAGCAAACTCAGTGAAAAGATAAGCAGGCTGAGAAGATTATTAAATTATTAAAGTAAGCATATAGACATACAGAAATTTATTAAAACAAAGAAACAAATTACCTGTAACAAAATAAAATGAGCTGACCATAGACACTTCTGCTGAAATGCTAAAGGTAATAGAGAAGCATTTACCTAGATCTGTGGAAAATTGACAGTGACTCATCTATTTTTGTCACTAATAAAGCTTTCCTTTCCCCTAGTAGATAAATGCTTCCTATGCACATTTTCAAATCTCAAAACTGATCATCTTTGTACCATAATTGTTGAAAAAAAAATTCACATTTGTGACTGACCAATTGAGAGATGAACCAAAGTTAAGAAATTAGGAATGGGGCTGGGCGCGGTGGCTCACACCTGTAATCCCAGCACTTTGGGAGGCCACGGTGGGCAGATCACGAGGTCAAGAGATTGAGACCATCCTGCTGAAGATGGTGAAGCCCTGTCTCTACTAAAAATACAAAAATTAGCTGGGCGTGGTGGCACATGCCTGTAGTCCCAGCTGCTTGGGAGGCTGAGACAGGGGAATCACTTGAACCCAGGAGGTGGAGATTGCAATGAGCTGAGATCGCACCCCTGCACTCCAGCCTAGCGAAAGAGCAAGACTCTGTCTCAAGAAAAAAGAAAAAAATCAGGAATAGGGATTACATGGCATAAAACAGTCCCATCTTCACTTTTGTAAGTTGGATTCCTATGTTAGAAATACAAATTGGGAAACCAATTTAGAGTATTATGTGTTGAGAGCTATATTCTGCCACGAGGATACACAATTGGCCCTGCCTTGCTATCCTTAACTGCCCCTAACACAGCTCCCAGAACCAAGGAAGGAGTGTAACACGGTATCACTTGATAACTCAGCGTGACCACTACTTAAAACAATAACCAATGATACTCAGTTTCAGTCTTAATTATAGATGGTACCTCTACATGTTTAGGAAACAATGCTCAGCTAATCATGAACTATCGCCTTCTTTCCTTCCTCGGCTTTCTAGAAGATGTACACAACAATGAAATGAGAACCACTTAGTTTCCTAGGAAATGGCCCAGTGAAATTTTTGCACATCAAAACTTGAATGACCCAAGCCACTGATTTCAGGTTTCCATTTTTGTTTTTGACGGAGAATACTATTATGATAGTCTTAAGAGGGGCAGTATCTCTCATGAGACTTCGTTTCCTCAAGATTTTAATTATAAAAGTACTATATGGGAGATTAATATTTTAATATACATTTCTTTATACCTATACCCACATATAGAAAAAAATACAAAAATGTGTTTCCTTTTCGCTGGCACTATGTTTTTGTTATTCCTTCTCTACTCAGCTTGTAAACTCACTTCACTCTCTGCTCTCTCACCTCACATCAGCCCAGCTCCCTACAGGGAAATAATATGAATTGCGCAGGGCTGATTCTTTCATATGTTCAAGCACATTCATTCTTATACAGTTGTAATCCTTTGATCCTCTATGGGTGGATATAGATGGTGCATGTGATTGTGTGTGTGTGTGTATGTTTGTGAGTGATTACTTGTTTTCCAAAAATAGGCTGTATGCTTCCTATATAAGTGTCTTCCTACTGAGTAGTTCTTCATGGAGTTCTCTCTAAGTCAATTGATATGGCTCTAATTTATTCTTTTTAGTTATTGCATACTATTCCATGATATGAATGTATTATGCTTGATTTAGTTTTTCTTTCTTTGTACCCATGAAGAATGCTATGTGATATATATGTTTGTTATATCACTCTTGACTATAGTATTTCAGGCTGAATAATATATACATACATACATATATATTTTACATGCACACACACACACACACACACATTCTGCATATTGCCTAAAAGTGGAAGGCTTTTACTTCTTGAGGTGGATTGCTAGGAATGGAACTGCTGAGTGGAAGAATACACATACACACATGTGTGTATGATATGAATGTGTATGTATATATATAATATGTATGTGTATGTATACAAATATATGTATGCACACATATATTTTTTAAATTTACAGTATGCTATCAGATTGCTTTTCCAAAATGCAAAAAACGTCTTCACATTTTTACAAGTGATATATGAATGTACCCTTTTCTGCACATTTCTGCCTGCACTTGGTGACTTTTTAAAAAAATATTGCCAACTTGATGGATATAAAGTGATACTTCACTATTTTGGTGCTTTCATTCTCCTGCCACCAAGTGAGTTTGACCATCTTATTTGCTCGTGGGTCATCTAAATTGGCACTTCTGTCGACTGTCTCCTCACAACCTGTGCTCATTCTTCTACTGGGCTGTTCATCTCCATCCTGGCATACATTAGCTATTAACCCTTTTTCTCTATTTCTTTCATATTTTAAAAATCTTTGTTTTAGCAAAAAAGGCAGAAGATTAAAGGATCTGAAATTCATTCAACGATGAAAGTGCTTAAACCATTCTATCTTGGAGAGATTTACATTTTAATTGGTAGCAAGCTTGAAAAGAAAAGAATGAAGATCCTGGATACTTCTAATCATCAAGGAAAGGGTATAAACCAAACTGCTCTGATGGTCTGATTTGCACTTCTTCTACAGGTATTGAATTTACACACTATAGTGTTTGGTTGTACAACAATGCAGAAAAGCTGAGTATGCTTCTGACTAAGTACTTCATATAAGTGGAATCATAACATATTTGTCTTTTTGTGACTAGGTTATTTTATTTAGCACAATGTCCTCAAGATTAGTTTGTGTTGTAGCATATGTAAGAATTTCCTTCCTTCTTCAGGCTAAATAACATTTCATTGTATGTTGCCATGGACTGAACATTTATGTCCACCGAACACTACTGTGTTGACACTCTTATCCCAATGTGATGGTTTGGAGGTAGGCTCATTGGAAAGTAACTAGATAATGAGGGTGGAGCCCTCATGAGTGGGATGGTGCCCTATAAAAGGCCAAAAAGATAGCTAACTCTCTTTCAACCAAGAGAGAACACAGCAAGAATTTGGCTGTCTACAATTCAGTAAAGGGCCCTCACCAGAACCTGATATGCTGGCAGCTTGATCTCTAACTTCCAGCCTCCAGAACTGTGAATGAATTTCTGTTGCTTATAAGCCACCAGTCTGTGATAATTCTGTTATAGCAATTAAAACTAACTAAGAAATATCCATGTAACACATTTTGCTTATCCATTTCTCCATCAATAGACCCCTGGGTTGCTACCACATTTTAGCTTTTGTAAATTATGCTGCTGTGAATTGATTTGAACATATTTTTTCAGGACCCTTTTTTCAGTTCTTTGAAGTATATACCCAGATGATGTAGAATTGATGGATGATACGGTAATTCTATTTTTTATATATTAAGGAACCACCAAACTGTTTTTCACAGTGGCTGTATCACTTTACATTCCCACCAAGAATCTATAGAATTCCAGTTTCTCCATGTGTTCACCAATCCTTGTCATTTTCTGTGTTTTTCTTTTCGATATTAGCCATCCTGTGGGTGTGAGATCGTATCTCATCATTTGCTTACTTGCCATTTGTATATCTTCTTTCGAAGGACCTTTTGTTACAAGGTTGCCAGAGGTTTGTCCCCACAAAAGGACCTGATATTCAGGGTTTTCTTTCTTTGTTTTTGTTTGTTTGTTTGTTTGTTTTTTCATGAGATGGGTTCTTGCCCTGTCATCCAGGCTGGAGTGCAGTGGTGCAAGCAGCCTCAAACTCCTGGATTCGGGGGATCCTCCCATCTCAACCTCCTGAGTAGCTGGGATTACAAGCACACATTACCATGCCTAGCTAATTTTCTTTTACTTTTATTTTTTTGTAGAGACAAGATCTCCCTTTGTTTTCCAGGCTCGTCTCAAACTCAAAAAGTCAGTGACAACAAGAGGTCTCTGGGTAAATACTTTTCTTAATCTCTATGTCATGTGGCCATTGGTGCCTAATTGGTTCAAATGTAGGCTCTATCACTACTTGTATAAACTTTGACAACTTAGGTACGATACTCACCTTATAGGATGGACCTTGACTTGCTTTTCTGTAAGATTAGAAAAATACCTCCAGAAACTGTTAGTAGGATCAAGCATTAAAAGTACATGAAATTATTTTGAAATGTCTTTAAAATATAGAAATGCTACTACTTTGACAACTTATCAGAGAAGGCCGAATTTCATTCTGTGAGCTGTTAAGACCAGAAAAGTAATCATTCAACCCCTTGAGTTGAATGAATGAGAATAAGATAGCAATTTATGTTCAGATCCTTAAATATGTTTATACATTATAGAAAGCTCTGCTTCAGTAAAGGTGTCAGACTTGGCTGTGCTAGGATGGTCCTACTCAAAGGGTACGATTCCTAAGATAAGGTTTTGAGCAATCAAATCTGCTCCCACTCCGCCATCCAAAATTTCCAAAAGCACAGATGAACTACTGGCCAGTAAATGCATGGACGCTCAGCCTTTTACAGATGAGAAACAAGGTCCTCGTGGGGGTGACAGGCAGTCAGAGCTTCGGCCAGAACCCCTAAATATGGCCCATGTTGTTCTCTGTACTTCCTCCTTATGGTAGACATGTGCTTTTTGTACTCAGAAATACTGTTTCTGCCATTCGCATTATATTTTTTAAGTCTGGGATATAAGTAATAGAATTAAATCCGTTGGTAGGCAAAGTGTGTTATGAATTATGGCAGTTTTCTGAAGAATTTAAGCCAAGAGGATATTTTTGGTTTGACTAAGTAATATAATTCAGGCCAAAATGGCTTCCAAATTTGAATTTCCAAAAACAGTGATAGTTCACCACTTCACTTGGCTGACATAGAGAAGGCGATCCCAACTTCTAAGATGAAATGAAACTTCTAGGAAAAATCAAAATCAGCCACTACATTTTATCTCTGGAGGGCATGGGAGGAAGAGGCAAGATAGGGATCATTACAATGTTGTAATCTGTTACTCATCCAAAAAAAAAAAAAAAAAAAAGAAAGCAAGAAAGAAAAGAAAGAAAACACTTTCTCTATGTTCTATAAATTCTATTCCAGCTGCATAAACTGCACTAGAACTGAACACAGCCTCCACTAAAATAAAATTTAAAAAACAACAAAACAACAACAACAAAACTCATAAATGAACTGGGGACCACTTTAATGGCAAAGTGGTCATAAACCAGTGTGTTGGAATTTCATCAATATGACATCATTCCCAATGTGACATGGGAGAGCCCACCCTCCATTTCCCTTCCAACTATCCCTCTCACACGCCCCCTTTCCTCTTAAAGAGATGATGAAGCTGCCTGTGCAGCACAGAAGGATAATAAAAACCTGTATCCCTTAAGCTGAATTCAGCCCAATGAACTGCACAAACAGCAATAACCAAAACAAAGCTAGCAGGAAACGTTTGCACACAGCATCTGTTATGATCGCATAACCACGAGACAGCTGTTTAATCCCAACTGTTAACATAAGATCATTTGTGTGTTTGAAGAGCGATCCCATTTGGATTTTCCCCTTTATTTATTTATTTTCTAGCTTTTCCAAGAGTGAGGCTTTCTCAGCTGTAGGATGCAATTTGTGTTTCTGGTTTTTTCCACTTTCACCCTCAGCTTCCGAATGAGAGGGGTGGTGTGGTTTCTTAACTATAAATACTCAGAGGGGAAAGAGGACGGCTGTGTGGTCTCCTAACTGAGCAGGGCATGGCCCTTTCTCAGCCTCAGGGGCCGGCTTTCTGCTCCCCAGAACATTCATAAACCATTCTGGTCAGATTATGGGAAAAGGCCCTCACATGAAACGCATCTGGTGGTCTCCGCCAAATTCTAGTGAAGCTGAGTTTTCTCAGCACCACCCAGGATTGGAAGCAATCCTTGTAAAGTTCAGTTCCAAAATGCGAAAACAAAGTCATTAGGCTCACAATTGCTGTGAAAAGGTCAATGAAGGATGTCAGCAGTTTGGGTGGCCTGTGTGACTGCCCACATTGGAAGCCTGAGCAGGACACCTAGATAGCTTATGATGGTGAGGACTATGATCAGACTTTCTTTTTTTCCATTTACATCGCAACTCACTGCCTGCAGGCTCCCCAAATGTTCAGTAGAGAATATGCATGCTTTACTGTTGAATTGCAGCCAACGTGTCACACAAGTGGCTGATGACAGTGACAAGCAGTACAGAGCTGCCCATGTGGTCCTTGGGCGAGAGGAATTGGCCATGAAAATTTGGACAAGCATTAACCTTGAAAGCTGCCTGAAATTAGCATTACATAAATCTTTCTTCACATTCTCTGTCTTTTAATATTTCATCCCAGTGAATCCTCCATTTTGATCCCAACAGGATGATAACATGTATAACACTAAGTTTATCTTTCTAGGAAAAATGAAGCTCAAGGCCTTCTAAAGCTTGAAAGTGAGTGTCTTAAACCTGATTCTTAGGGCAAGTTCATTTCTGGGTCATATGAACCTTGGGAATAAAAGGGACTTTTTACTCCTCACTCATTTTCCTTTAAAACTTTTAAAAAATATAAACTGTTTAAGAGAAACTTACATCTTTTTGAAATGAGAAATATCACGATAATAGTTTCTGAATGACCTCTGAATTTCTCTTAAATATAAGAACTTATTTTGTTCTCTCTGGTGGTTCCACCTCATCAAAATTATTGCTCTTCGCTCCATCCCTTTCCCCACTAAGAAAATTATACACAATTTTATATGATTCTGTTTTGTATTTTCTATGGATACTGTCATGGATATTAATGTCCTGAGATTTACTAAGAAAAACAAAATCTATCAGTGGGGGCAATCATCAAAAAATTCAATGTTTAGGTCAGTCTATGGCGTGATTTCTTATCATACTGAGATAAAATGTTTTTTTACCTTTAGCCTGACATTCTTATCACATGCAGAACAGTTTGCATCCCATAGCAAGGAGAGCAAGTGACCATGGTCCCTTTAGATTATGAACATCCACTTTAATGTTCAACTTCCTCTACACGGGACAAAATCACCAACATCTTTAATGAGAGAAAATCCTTTATCGACTGATTCATTTCCATGTTTTGTTTCTGCAGCTAGACGGGATATCCTGTAAGGTGGTGAAAAGGGGGGGAAATTTAGTACTATCCGTTTGTAATTTGCCATCGTCATTACTGTTATTATTATTTCTACTCTCAAGTTAGTATTATGTTTATCTACTGATTTTCATATATAAAGTCTATTTTTGGTAAATTCTTTTTCCTTCTCTCCCTTCCCTTTCTATCCTACTTCAGAATTGCTCTTGGCAGGATTTGGAGAAGAGTTTATCTTTGCTACCTAAAGAAGTCATACCTTTTAATATTTGCTACTTTTGTTAAAACCAAAAAGCCAAGTAGTTATTATGTACTCTGAGTTACTGAACGAAAACCATAGTTAAATTTACGGGCTTTATTTTAAGTATATTGCCAGTTGGGAAAATAGTTTTGAATGATTTTAAAAGAAGAGGAACTACCTACCCAAGATGGAGAGAGAGAAATCCCAGAGTGTGAGTAAGCACAGAGAAGTTACAAGTGTCTCTTAGATCCTCACTAATCAGCAAAAACCAGGAAATACATCTACTGTTTTGTGATCACCCCCAGTTACTGTCCTAACAGGAAGCATGAGTGAGAGGCAGATGATGTGAGAACAGGAATTTCAACTGGACACCAAGCCTTCTTTCACATACCACACCCACAGTGATACTCATCTTGACAAAAAGATCCCAATTAGTCTACCCCACTCATGCTTGAGACCAGCCACAGTTACTTATTATTTATTTATTTATTTATTTATTTATTTATTTTTGAGACAGAGTCTTGGTCTTGTCACCCAGACTGGAGTGGTATGGCACGATCTCACCTCACTGCAACCTCTGCCTCCTGGGTTTGAGCTATTCTCCTGCCACAGCGTCCTGAGTAGCTGGAATCACAGGCGCCCGCCGCCACACCTGGCTAATTTTTGCATTTTTAGTAGAGACAGGGTTTCGCCATGTTGGCCAGGCTGGCCTTGAGCTCCCGACCTCGTGATCCACCCGCCTCGACCTCCCAGTGTGCTGGGATTACAGGCATCAGCCACTGTGCCCAGATTATTATTTTTACATATCTTACACTTTTTATTGAGATAAAATATACAGATATAGTTTACCATCTTTACCATTTTTCAGTGTAGGGTTCAGTATTTATGTTCGGTTGTTTTTCCCATCATCCTTCCATCCCTCTTACCCTTCCAAGCCCCTGGTAACCACCATTCTACTCTGTCTTCATGAGATGCACTTTTTTAGTTCCCACATATGAATGAGATCATGTGATATTTGCCTCTCTGTGCTTGGCTTATTTCATTTAACATCATGGCCTGCAGTTCCATCCAGGTTGCTGCAAATTACAAGATTTCATTATTTGTCTAGATTATGCAGATCTGTTGCATTTTTGTCAAATACAAAATGCTACATGTCAAGGTAGCATATATCTTTGAAATGAAGCTTGAGGATTTTCCTATTATATACACTTTAGTGTTTCACAGACTCTAAGATAGGTCTTGGCAAACAACCACTCATCAACAAATTACGATCTTAAAAGCAAGCACATTGGAAGTGAGGATAGATAGAAAGAAAATTGTTCGACACCACCAGGGGGAGAAAAGCGCTGAGAAAATTAACCAACTCTGAATGAACCAAAGACTTTGTTTTGCAAGGTAGATGGTCCCTGTGCTTCGATCCACTTACTTTTTGCATAATGTGACTCGTAGAATGGCAATCTGCTCTCAAGTTGGTCATTTTGAATGTAAGAAACAAATACACGAGCAAACAATCAAAAAAAAAAAAAAAAAAAAAAACCCCTAAGTAAACAGACAATGGAAATGTGGGCTTACGAATGTGGACAGTGTACCAGTAGGAAACCCTTAGTCCTGCTAGTCTGCAGAGCTAGGAAATGCCTCAGTCTGCATTCCTTGGCAGTCCATCGTTTCCTGGCAAAAGTCTTTCTCTCCCTTCCTCACCAGATTATAGTTACTATATCCAATCCACCTCCTGCCTGTCCCCGGGATCCCTGATTTTTCCATGTGGGTCCTATGTCCCATATTCTGTGTGGCTGTGACATTCAGGGTTTCAGCTTTGCTTTTTTCTAATCTGTATTTGCCTTCAAGATTGGACTAGAAGTCAAAGGGAGTTTTTGTTTACTTATTATCTACACCTCTGATGATTTCACAGTAAGTCAATTTTCCTTGTGACTCTTAATCATGAGTGCTACCTAAAAACTTATTCAACATCTTTTAATATAAGACATAGGAGGTAAAATTAGGAGCACCCCCAAAATTTGTTTTCCACACATCCTTGGGAAGTCTTGTATCTGACCTAAGTCTTGGAAAGAGAAAATATTTGCAATATCTTCTAAATTATTGGAAAACAAATTAGAAAATATTTACAACCTCTCTTGTCTACCTCCCCTTCAGGCCATCTCCTCACTCCACACTCACCAACATGCGTGCACCATGGGGGCAAATATAGTGCATATCCAAGACTGGCTCACCTCTATTTGCTGCCTATAAAGTCAATTTGGAATAGCAGCATAATATGAACAGCATATTTAATTTCACTTATTAGAAAAATTCTGGCCGGGCACGGTGGCTCACACCTGCAATTCCAGCACTTTGGGAGGCCAAAGCAGTGGATCATTTGAGGTCAGGAGTTTGAGACCAGCCTGGCCAACATGTTAAAACCCTGTCTCTACTAAAAACGCAAAAATTAGCTGGGCTTGGTGGCACGCACCTGTAATCTCAGCTACTCAGGAAGTTGAGGCAGGAGAATCACTTGAACCCAGGAGGCAGAGGTTGCAGTGAGCCAGGATCATACCACTGCACTCCAGCCTGGGCAACACAGTGAAACTTCATTTCAGAAAAAAAAAAAAAGAAAAGAAAAGAAAGAGAAAGAAAAATTCCAAGGAACATTTTATACCTTGAAATACGTGTTTTGAATTCGTTAATGATTGTGTTGGTTTTTTTGTTATTATTACTTTAAACTAAATTGATAGAATTTATTGGTAATTTGGGTATTGAAAACAGGAAGATACTTTTGACAACTGAGTCAAAGTATATTTAACTTTTTAAAAAATAGCTTTTCGTTGAGCAAAAAACCACTTTGAGAAAAATAGTCTGACTAAGCATTTTATATAATCAGAAAAGAAAATTTATTCCAACCAATTCCTGATACCTCATTCCCTCAAACAACTGCAGTGGTACATGGAGGCAATTATCCTAAACACCTTTCCTTAATTACAGGGACTATGTAGGTCAGAAAGTTCTGGGCCTAAATTTTTGCAATGACTATTTTAATTTGCACTTTATTGTGCATGTGATGATGCAGCCTTAGCTTCATGGTCACTTACAATTTTGTATCCAAACTATGTAGCTAAACCCATTTGAAAGTAGAAATTCATCAAAAAGGTATCTTAATATCTCTACTAACTTGATTTTTTTTATCTTAACTCTTTTTTATGGCATTTTCCAAATTTTCTATAATAAGCGTGCATAACATTTATAATTGGAAACAAATGAGCATATCAAAAATTGTATTAAAATAAAATACTTTGAATTAATTTACAGAGTTTCTCAGTGGGTGGTCTAGGATAGGAGTTTGTTGCAGCCATCTTTGCAAAATACAGTCTGTCACAGAGCCCTTCTTAATATGTGGTACCTGACCACTTCCTCTCTTTGAAAAACCACAGGCTGAATGTTAGGAGACTTTTCTAGTTGGAAGATCTTGCACAAATGTATGGGGTTGATTTCCATGAACAGGTTATTCCCTTAAAGGTGAACTCTCTTCCCTGGTCTGTTCCATAGGACTTGCTCCCTCCATGTAGGCAGCCTTTGCTTCCTTGACTTTGGCCTACCTCTCATCTCTGTAATGAGCAAGAACAAAAGCAAGGCAAACTGTTACTGTAGACTACTGGGATTTAGGCAGATCCTGAACACCATTTGGCTTTGTGTTAGGT
This sequence comes from Rhinopithecus bieti, assembly GCF_001698545.2. Lineage (NCBI taxonomy): Eukaryota > Metazoa > Chordata > Mammalia > Primates > Cercopithecidae > Rhinopithecus > Rhinopithecus bieti. The sequence goes on along the minus strand of NW_016804792.1, from coordinate 398,283 downwards.
ACTGCTTTATTTATATTATTTATTGTTCAACAAAAAATCTGAAATATAGAAGCCATGATGCCCATTTTACCAATGAGGAAATCTGAGTCTTGGAAAGAAGACTTTGTGCCATTTTACCAATGAGGAAATCTGAGTCTTGGAAAGAAGACTTTGTGCCCAAGGTCACAAAGTCAAGAAGTAGAGACACACAGTTTTCATCCAGGTCTGTCTGATTGCCAAACCTAGAGTTTTTCTGCTTATCTCACCCAAAATTAACGATGCCATTGGAACTACTACAGAAAATTTTAAATGAGGACTAAAATCCTTTCTGCAGTCTGTCAAACCAAAAAGACAACTTCAGTTCAGTTCACCAAACTCTACTTGGTGGCATATATATATATAAATAATATGAAACAGTCAGCTCATAGTATACATAGTGTTATCTTGAGTTATTACCACCACACCAGTGAAAAAATATGAGTACTTCAAAACTCCTTTCTCTCAGAACTCACTCTGAGGCAGAGCCTTTTACTGTACTTTGTTAGGGAAAAGAAGGGAGAAATGTAATGATTGAACTTATTTCTGGCCAGATATTTTACATATATCCTTTTATATTCTTCTCACACCCAGACAGTTTGATCACTTTTCACTTTAGAAGAGATCAGAGAGATAAGTAACTTACTCAAGGTCACACTGCCAAGAAGCCACAGATCTGGGATTCCAACTCAAGTTCTTTTATAATCCAGTTTGGGGCAATCTCTTCCAGTACAGAGTTTCTCAGCCTTGGCACTATTGACGTTTTGGGTCAGATCATTCTTTGTTGCATGAGGGCAGG
>NW_016804792.1:339969-392469 GCF_001698545.2 Rhinopithecus bieti | reverse complement strand
CACTCTCCACGGACGCCTCCTCCTCCTCCTTCTCCTCAGTCTGTCCCGTCTTCCTCCAACGTGGAGTTTCACTTCTGCAAGATCTAAACACACACTCATGGGATGATGCCTATATCATGGGTGCTTGATTTTGTGTGCCTTCCAATGCTTGCCTGTATGCAATATATGAATTCTACATTAAAGATGAAAAACAAACAAGCAAGAACCTAGGACAGGATAAAAACTCAAGCAAATGTCTTCTACTTTGTTGTCAGCTGAAAAAAAAAGCTATACGTGATCAACGCTTCCCACATCAAAATCTTGTGGACATCACAAACCCTTCCTTTACCTTGGGTGTGTGTGTTTTTTTTGAACTTGAACACAAAGGGAATGTGACCTGTGGAGTAGTAAGTGGTATGATTAGTGCAAATTGTTTTTATTGCCTCCTGTACAAAAAATGGTCATCTGAAAAGAGACGTGAAGTTCTGGCAATATATCATGCTTTCTTTGAATATGTGTGTGTGTGTGTGTGTGTGTGTGTGTGTGTGTGTGTGTAATTTTGGCAACACCATGACCTTTTTGGTTAATAGCTTCTATTAAGAAGTCCCAAAATTTTCCCAGGAGGAATCCTGTGTTAGGGACAATGTCTGTTTATAGTGATAATGTATATTGTTTGGTAAAGCACAGCAGAGTACACAAAGCATACATCAAATGACCCTGTGCCTCGTAAACCTGTCCATTCAGTCTAGAAATTTTCCTGTTTAAAATACACACTTTACTGATTATGACAAAACTCATCAGTAATTCCCACACTGCTCTGTATCCTTAACGTATGGAAAAGAGGGGGAGAAAAAAGGCATTATATATTATGAAGCAGCCATTAAACTTTAATCTCTACCACTAGGGGGCAGAATGCAGTCTTTTCTAAACTGACTGCTAGGCAATCAACCATCACATCATTGTAACATTGAAGACACTTCAAAAAGACTCAGATGTTTAACTATTGTGCTAGTGATCATACATTCATATTGGGCTGCAGGCCAAAAGAGAGAAGAAAAAAAATCCAGAGACTTGCAGCTGAAAAGCTATAAAGTGGTGAATTTTACCTTAGAGCAAAACCATCTTCAGTGACAAATTTCAAAGGCCATATGTATGTGATTTTCATGAAAAGCAGACGACCCTAAATTTCTTTGTTTAACTGGAAGCGATCTTCCTTAAAGAATGAGCAGGTTCTTTTTTCTCAGTTCCCCTTGTTTATTGTGCTGTTGCAAAATTCACTTTCCTTTCTAGCACTACAATCAGGATTCTAGAAATGCTATTCAATGCCAACGGGTATTTCATTAACACCGCCACCTCCAGCATCTTCAAGGATATCACCTCAGGCACAACATTACTGATGGAGAATGTTTAGAGTATTCTGATAAAATAGGGTTCTTTCTTTTTCCTTTTTAAATTAAATCCTCCAACCCAACCTTTATTCTATGGTAACAGCCCAATGTTCCCTATCAAAGTTTTCCAAGACAGGACTTACAATTTTTCCCCTGTAATTAAAGCTGTAAATGTCTAAAAGCGATGAGTCAGTAGGATTACAGACATTATTTCTCACAAAAAAAATCGAGTTTTGACTCATATGTCCTGTTTAGGGGATTTGTGACTTTATAGCCACATATTTCTATTTACTTTTTAGACTCTATAACCAGATAATTCTAATACAGACTATTGTAAAAGCTGAGAAATGCACCCAAACCTAATCAGTGACAGGTTTCCTAGGTTAATAAACTTAAAGAATAGTTTTAGGGTTATGGGCAGGGTCCACTTGTCAGCTAGACATTCTGAGATTTTGCAAATTCAAATTCCAACACATTTGGTTTTTTTTTTGTTTTTTTTTTTCCAAAAAGGAGACAACTTTAGCTCAGTTCCTATTTTCATGAAATTGTGATCCCAGGAAAGCTGGAAAAGTACCCAGTGATTTGACATTGTCCTTGCCCCCACCTGTGCTTTCTTTTAAAGCACAAGACAGTTTCCTAAATAGAGATAGTACCAAAAGGAGTCACATCTCCCTTTTTGCATCAGGAGTGTTACTTGATATGTATCAATATTTCCTGTCAGCACCAACAAAGCAAAATCTTGGGCCTTATGGTATCCTTAGATGGCTAAATATTGTTTGCTTAAGTCAGCGCGTTCCAGACCCTTTATGTGGCCTGACAGTTGATTGGGAGAAGTCCCACGAACTTTCTTAAAGTGTGCAGTCATCCGTTTGGCGGCCGGCTCCGGGGGTTCCACATGAAATCCTCTTTAGATAAATTCATACTTGCACAGGGTGATTAGCCTTACAGCTTGGTTGACTCAGTTATCTTTAAAAGCTAGACTTCCATGATCAATGTGGGCCTGAGGTTGTCTTCTATTAACTACCTCTGCTGCGGTCTCCAAAGCTCAAAGCTGGTGAAGATGCAACCCTGAAAAAAAAAAAAAAAAAAAGAAAAGGAAGAAAAGAAAAGCAATTCTTTTTTTTTCCGCTCAACCAAAGATGACAGGCCTGAAGTTGACAACCGCTAATCCCGCTTGCAGGCTTGTTCTTAGCTTACTGGAAAGGTCAAAGTATGTCAGAAGGAACATCTTGATAACAGTCTAATCAAGGTGCGCAAACCTAACAGCTTTATTGCAACAAAAAACTTTCAACATGTAATTTCCAATGTGTTTTCTCCTCGCACACTGGGCTTCTTAACTTTACCAGCACCCCCCAGCATTTTTTTTTTCCCAAAAGAAAGATAAGTCTTCCTGATGAAAAAAAAAAAAAAAAAAAAAAAAAAAAACAAATAGAAACTGCTGTATAGGCCAGCTGGGATATAGTCAAATTAGTGGATTATTATTACCTTGGGGACATTAGAAATCAAGTTTGTTATTGGCAGTTCCTGTTTCTGTAAGAGCTGTTAATAGCTAAAATTTAAAGGGTGTTTGTCGATCAACAGAATGTTATTTTCTTAAGTGGGTAACTGCCATTTTTCTTTTTCACGTTGCTCCTGTTGCTGCTACCTGGCACCAAGTTTACCTAAAAGTTCAGCCTCCCTTATAACTAGAAATAAAGCCAGTTTTCACAGAAACATAAAGCACGCCTTTTTCTGGACTTATACAGTTGTGACCTAGGAGAGCAGGTGGATGAGTTAGGAGTCTCAAACTAAAAAATCTTTTAGAAATTGGTAACAACTTGTTAAGCACACTTGAAAAGATAACAAATACAGACATTGTAATATAAGTAAGGGTGGCTCGTTCTTTTCGTGTTCTTTGGGTGTTATATAAAGAATGTTTTCAGTAAAATACAGATCCTTCTGTGCTTACACTTTGTGACATTCTTGCTGGGACAGTTTTACATTTTGAAGCTAAACAATTCATTTAAGCATTTTAGCTCAAGTCCATGGTTTTTTTGTTTTGTTTTGTTTCTGTTTCAGTTGACGATGGTCCTACTTCTCCATGTTCTGAGACCAGTTGAAACAAAAACAAAAACCAGACAACAACCTTGCAAGGGAAAGAATTCAGAGTAAATAAACAGTCTTTTTCTGTGAAGCAAAATATTTCCCTAAGGTAAGTTACTTTTCCAAGGGAATTACGGCATATCTCAATGTGGACTAACAGGCGCTTTCTTCTGGTCTGATTAACATTTAGGAAAAAATAGATTCCTGAAAATAGCTTATTGTATAATGATGTGTCTGATTGGAACAGCAAAATGTCTTTGTTAAACATCTTTTTAAAAACCAATTTTACCATTTCCTTCCAAACATTTGCTAATTTAATTGTGTTAACCCTTGCATCCACATTATTGGTCATGTGGCTGGATTGATTAAGAACAGACAGGGATATAGATTTCCACCTAGAGAAACTCTTTTCAAGGGGTTAATCAGCTGGTAACCTGAGTTACAAATATATTGGGGAAAATGATATTTTTGGTAAGATTTCTCACAGTGTATTCTTCAGCTATTTTTGAAAATTATACCCACAAGTTACATCACATCTGTAATAAACTCTGCACTTCAAGCTGCAGAACCTTCCAAGATATTCTGTGGAGTTTGTTGTATTTTCCCCATTTCTATATTTAAAACAAATTTCCTACTCATCCACCCCCTCCTTAAATTCAGGGAAACACAAATAACTCATAAGCTTTGCACTGAAATGAGTTTGTTTTGCTTTCATGCCTAGTATTGCTTTTGAAATTGTTCAGCAGTAAAGAAAAGAAAAAGCTGCTGGTATTAGCTTTAAACAACCGCCACAAACATATTGTCTTCCTATTTATTCTAGGTTTTCTTTCAACCAAAATCAAGCTTGCAGAGTTATTCTAGAGCAGTTGGATGACATACAAAAATCACAACCACCAAAATATACACTATATCTTTATAATGGGTTTTATGTACTCACAGATACACACACACACACACACACACACAGTGTGTATATTAAACAAAAATATGAAATAGACTCATTAGAAGAGGAACCGTCCGGGTATGTGAAAACTAAGAATTGTGACTTTGATATTAAGATATGTCCATTTTGCAGATGGGGAAATTGAGATGAGAGCTCATCCACAAGATTACCCATCAGTGAGCACCAGTAGCAACAAAATCCACTAGAAGACTGGGAGATTTTAAGTCAGGAAACTTACATCAGCATCATCATTCCAAGAAGCGGTATCCACGCTGTTTTATCAAAAGTGTGCATGGGAGGTAAGAGTTGGGAAAGATACCTGCAAACTAAATCTGGGGATGCCTCTTTTGAGGAGCTGGGGAAAAAATAACCATGCTCAAGTATGTTCCTCTTTTAACAGAAACCCCTTTCTGAGTCACAGACCGTGCAGGCTCTGAAGAAATAAGATAGATGATTTCTGCTCTGTCAGCTTGGGAAGTGTGTTTGGAAGAGCATCTTCCTAGCTGCAATAATAAACAGCTCCAGCTGCAAGAGCTTTGCTAAACAAGCCTGGGCAAAACCGTTGGATTCCTTTCCTTTGACCATCTTATATTTCCCCTGCAAGAGGCAAGGCAGGGAGCCGGCCCTGGAAATGTCCTCCTAGCCCTGCCCTGTGCAGCTCCGTGCTTCCCCAGGAACACACGCCCTCCCCCAGCCCGCCTCCCCACTTTTGTTTTATTTACGAATATGTTGCCAGAATTCCAATGAGTTATCTATTCTGTGGCCCCGTCATTTTCCCACCGAGGCCTTGTCGCCGGCTGACTCAGGGTCCAGTCGCAACAGTGAGAAGAAAAGAAGAGAGCAAAAGAATTCTTTTCAACTTTTTTTTTTTTTTATGTTTCACTCATTTCTCTCTCTGTCTCCCCAGGCCTCCTCCCCTCTCCTGCTCCCTCCTTCCCCAACTCCCCAGCCTCCTAGGCTCTCCTTTACCCCCTTTATGTTACACGATCGCTCAAATTGAAGCTCAGGAGGGTCCTATAGGGAATGCATAGGAACCCTGGGAGAAAAAAGCCCCCAACAAGCTATACACCAGATGTATAACGTTATATGGTCAAACTGGCAAACACAAAAGCTGAAAAACAAAAGGCGTGAATTAGGGAGAGGCATTCAAAGGCGTGTTTTCAAAACAGCCCGGCCAAGAGCCTGGATCCCCCTCCTGAGACTAAATGCTTGAAAGAAAAGGTGCTAAAGAAAGAAAGGAAAAGAAAAAAAGCCCATTTTTTCTAATTAGCTGAGGCCTAACAGGCACTGAATTTCGCAACTAGTTTTCATCAAGGGGGTGGTGGCTTGTGAAACTGAAAAAAGATGCTTTTGAAACCTGTGATGTAGGCCCTTTCTCGGACCAAAGCTAGTCTCTCTCCTTGAGCTTTATTCTCCCCTCGCTTTTGGGTTCTGCCTTGCTTCATATCTTGATCCCTTTTCACACCCTCCCCCCAAAGTACAAATATTATTTGGATTTAAAAGAGAGCAGGAGGGAAAGCCACAATGGCCCTCCCCGCCCCTCTTTCTGTCTCATAGGCAGGGGGTTTTCCTTGCCAGCAACAGTCCTGAGTCGCTATGAATCTCATTCCAAAGCTCCGCAGAGCACCAAAGGGGAGGGGAAAGGTGTCACTGCAGGCTGTGTGTGTGTGTGTGTGTGTGTGTGTGTGTTTTCTGTAAATGCTGGGATTAACATTAAAAACCCTCCACCACTGTGATTTTAGATATTTGGAGGATGGTCTCTCGCTGAGCGTTTTTTCAAATGCAACTAGGCAATGTTTTCTGGGCACCAAGGTATTTTCCCAGAGTAAGATGGTTTTGCTCCTCCTGCGCCTTTAGAAAGGACACACAAGCAACCTGATTTTTTTTTTTTAATTCCGATTTAAAGTGTATAAAAGGATGTTGCAACCAGAGAGTTACTTGTCCTCTGCTTCATGAACAAATTATGAACTTGCATTCTTCAATCACATTTCTAATAGGAAAACAAAGCAGAACTCGTGGGTGAGAGTTGGTGGGCCGCCTGCGTTTGGAAGGGAGGCAACTTTAATTGCCGTGCTGTCTGGCTCGGATCCCTGTGGTCCTGCGTGGTGTGTTTTAGTAACAAACACTTGTTCTAATGAATTGGCCTTATTAGGGGGCTCCTCATATTCTTTTATAAAAAGCAGAGCTATTCTGAACTTCTGAATGCAACAGTCTCTTGATATTCTCACACTGAAGGCTGTAGTGTGGGATTGCATTCCCTCTCCTGTATTTTCATAAGGCTCATATTTTTTAATGGCAGAAGAGTGAGCAGCGGTAGAAAGGTAAGAAAACTACAGAGCTTGCAGGTACCTGCCATCCACGAACCCGGGGCCATCCAAGAGGCTTGCGAAATCATTATGCTAAAAATGTATTTGCGTTCACAGCTGAACAATTCGGATTTTAGTTCAGTCACCTCCTGGCACATTTTTTTTAAAACTCGTGGCAATGGATAAAACAGATTCATTAGCTTTGATTAACCTTCTTTAACTAGAGTTAAAAACCTGCTGTAGGCAGCTCAGCTACCAATGCAGCCTTTAAGATACTTTATCATGTTTAGGACCCAATTACTGTTGCACTGAATAAAAATAAAACATCACAATAAAATGTGGTACAAACAGCAACTCTAATGCACACAGCAAATAATCATTAATTTACAACAGCAACTTTCCTATTTCTATGGTTTTTCTGATGGCTGCACTTAATTCAAGTTGAATACCTTGGAATTTCATGCTGATATGAGAAACTAGTTCCCCAGCTGTATTGACTGATGGCTTTTTTTTTTTTTCTGTCTTATAGCTTTAGTTTAGACTCGAAAGCTCTTTTAAAATTTTCCAAGCAAAATAAAAAAGAGAAACTAAAGTCAAAACAGGGTCTGCAGAACTAGGTTTATATAAGAGAGAGGGAGGGAGAGAGAAAGAGAGAGAGAGGATTAAAATGGTTGAAACTTTAGAATTTCATAACAATTTCTTATTAGTAATTAGAAATATTTCTAGTTAGAAGTTGTAAATATTAAAGAAACACAGCCCAGTAAAGTCATCAAAGAGTGAATTCAAAGAATTATCTGTATGATATGCAAACTTCTTAAAAGAGCTCCAGTGAGGTCTATTTTGTGCATCTTATAAGAAAAGAGAGCTTGAGAAGAACTCCAGCACACAATGAGTTAATTTTGGACAGGATTTGACTGAACAGGGAATAATGAACAGTGAGATACTGCAGCTTTCAGGCAAAACAGAGTAACAACAATTAAAAAGAGAGAGAGGGGATAAAGGGAGAAAACAATCTCCAGTCAGTTAACTAACAGGAGCAGCCCAGTGTTTGAAACAGATAAAACAGAGGCCACCAGGAACGCTGCTGCTGCTGCTGCCGCTGCGGCTTGCTTTATGCCTGGGTGTAGAAAGCATTACAACATTTGTGAGCCAACTGTTTGTGGGTTTCTTCTCATCTGCTTTAAAATATTTGGTTTTGCCGTATTTCCATAATAACCACAACCACACTCTCCTCTCCAAAAACCCCCCACAACAACAGATGTGTGTTCTAAAAGGAAATAGAGACACTGATATAATCAGACACTAGTTAGAGTGCTTTCATACTAAATTCTCCAGCAAATTCACAACAACAAAAAACTCTCAACCACTGATGGAATTAATCTAAGATCCTTGATTATTTGAAGTTCTAAAAGTTTTCATTTTGCATTTTGTTTTTGAATGTATAGTGCTTTATTTATCAAACTGCAGCGTAATTTTCCCTTCAGTTTGAGGCTGTGATTGTGAAACAAATAAATTGAAACTTAAGGGCCTGTTCTTTCCAAATTTAGTTCCATTATCACTTTAAGAATGCACACTACTCGATGATACAGAAGGGATGTATGTAGCTGGTTATTTAGTTGCTAACTCAGCAATATGTTGGTTAACACAGCACTCCCCAAACTCCTTTTTCAGGGTTGTTTTCTCATTGGAAGTCTCTGTTTGTGTGTATTTGTGTACCTATGTGCATGTGTGTGGATATCAGATATTATATGACAGCAAGGTATCTTCTACATACTTAAGATTTACAATTTTAAAGAGAGAAAACAAGAATAACGTTTTGCAGAAACTTAAAAAAATTAAAATCAGTGCACACTTTAAAATAAGCTAGAATGGGACAGTAGTGATATTTCAAATATCATATCAATTATACACCTCTCTCATAGCTATGATTTTCTTGTATGTATTGGTATGCACTCGCTTAAAGTATATTATGTCTTCTACATAGTATTAGATATTCTAGAGCATAAAAGAACATCAAATGCATTTGGTTACTCTCTACAGTAAGTACTTTTGACCTTTACAGAAAGTCTTTTGGCCACAGTGCAGTAGCCTTTAACTGTGTTTTACTTGGAAAAGTTTATTTAATCTTTATCCTCTGCACATACTCTTAGAACACGTCCATATAACAAAATTGTAGTTGAGGGAGGAAAGTAGAATTGTGAATTTGAAAATAAAATACTTATGGTAATGATCCTTTTGGCTTCCTGCCTCTATATAGAAGCTGGAACCACTTAACCCCAACCTACAGGTCCAGCCCTGACATGACTAGAACTCATCTTGACCTCGGGTAAGGGGAATTCAGGGAGCTGTAGACCAGCAGTTCATCAGCCAAGCGTGAAGTCCCCTTGGCCCCTGGACAAACTCTTTTCTCATTTCTCGAGGCTGGGCTCAAGGTTGATTTCACAGGACAAGCCTTTAACTCCTAGTCCAGTTTAATGTGCTTTATCCTGCCCATGTGCCCAAGTACAACTCATTGCCTTGTTTTCCTGTATAGCACCCCTGTTCTGAGCACCTCACAGTAGGTTTTCTTAGAGTCCTGCCAGCTCTTCCATTTCTAAGGCTCAAGACTGGAGATTCATGTGATCTCCTGTGTTTACCAGATGCCCTCCATCTTGCATCTCTACCCATGTCTGTTGCTAGACAGCCTTGGAGTCCTATTTTGCATTGTTGCTTACTTATTCACTGGTCAACTACCCTTGGACTTCTCTAGAAGTCCAAACTTTTTAAAAATCAGCCCCTGGTGATTGGTCAAAACTCCAGGTTCTGCCCGGTTCTGCTCTAGCTGGTTTCTCTCATAATCTTTTGAACTGGGCAGAGATGCTAGCACAAGGGGTAAAGAAAAGCAACAAAACTATAATCAAGATTGTTGGAATCTTCAATAGGCTTCCTTACACACATCCCTTGCCTTCATTACCTTATATTAACATTCTTAAGTTCCTAAGTTTTTTTGGAACTATCCAGTCTCTACTTGTTATGCCAGTCGTTATGTCTACCAAAGGTATGGGAATGTTGTCTCCAGCTTTCCAGTCTACTCCCAATGACAGTCTGGCAGAAAAATTTATAATCTCGAACCCAACAAGGAACATCAATGAACTTTATATAAATTCAGTAATCATTTGCAACAGTCAATGACAGAGACAAGCTGGCTAATTTCAAAAGGAAGTATCCCCCTAGTCTGATACGTGGGCTTTTGGAGGAGTGGGGGAAGGCCTTGTCCTGAGGCTCCTTTGTGCACTGTAAAGAAATAGAGCCTACAGAATGTGCTCTGTGAATCACACCATGCCAGCTTCCTCCTAACATGCTGCCTCTGCATCCCTAGTGTGGAAACGAACACGAAGCTTCATAGCAAGTTATTATCTTAGAAAGCCCACCTGGATGGTATCAGTTTTCACTGCCAGACCCTCTTAATAATTGACCTTTGACACTTATCCAGGTGTCGTCTTAGATCATAAACAGCTATGTAGCTGTAGGAACAGTGATTTGAATAGCAGCCCTTTGCAAATTTCCATCTTAAAACTTTTAAGTAAGTGGTTCTTAAGCTTGACTGCAATTGGAATCACTTGGAAAACTTAAAAATAAAATTAGAAACAAAATAGATGTCCAAGTTTCACCCACCAACCTGTTGAGTTCAATTAGTCTGATGTGAGGGTACACATGACATCTTGATTAGGAGAGGTTCAGGGATTGTTAATATTCCACCAGGATAGAAGACACAACTTTACATCTTCAGACAGCTAAATACCAACACAACCATTGCTCTGCTGAGCAATGGGAAACCCAAAAGGAGTATATACTTTCATCTTCACCCCAGCTCAGTTTCTTATGCCTATAAGATCAACGCTTTCTTCTCTGATCAACTGACAGAACAACCTCACCTACTCTAAGTCACACCCTTCTTTGAGGACCTAAATTGTATAATTAAGGGACAAGTACAAGTCTTTGGGCTTTCAACGCAAAGTTCCCTTAAGTCCCAACTCACCCTTGCTAACTACCTCTCTGATTTATGGAAACCAGGCTCTTCCTTTGCTGATCACCAGAAGCCTGACTTATTCATGATGAACCACTGAAATCCATCCTGGCCCCTCTCTTTTTACTGTCTGCTTCTATTCTTTGAGAAGCTGCTGAAACATACTGCTGTGAATACTGCTAGTAATTGGGCACAGTTAGATTAAGGAAACCCTTCAGGTAGCCTCAAGGTCAAAAAAGTGCTTCTTATGCCAAGATCCTCCCAATGACAACATCCTTTAGAGGAGAGAGGAACTTTTCCTTCTTCTCTGCTACCAGTTTCAACTCCAGTCTGCTGGAAGCTTGACTTCCAGGTCATGGAAAGCCAGAAGCCTGTAAAAGATTTATTACACAATAGTTCAGAGTAATAGAAGTGAAATCTTCTAGAAAAATTTTCACCGATTAGCTCTTCATCCTTCCTCCGCCTATTTTTTTTTTCTTTGATGATGTAACACATGCCCTGCACGGTAGTTCTGGCAGCCTTATATCACTGGCTTGTAACCTGTTTATATAATGCTGGAGAGTTCTTATAAATTCCTGGGCCCTGACAATATCTAATACTTGCATGGCACATTATGGTTTAGATAACACTTTTACATGGATTATCTCATTTAATCTTCATGGGGAAAGTGACTGACTCATATATATATATATATGTGTGTGTGTGTGTGTGTGAGTGTATAAATAAATAAAGAGAGCCGAACTTAGCTCCACAGCATTGTTGACAGCACAAAATAAAGTGGCACTAAGTGAAGTACCACTCAGGAACGCCTTCGATTTCTTTTGTAATCCTCTCCTAAATGTGTCTATTGCTTATATAATGTCATTCTGTACAAGATAGTTACCACATTATTTCCCTCCCTGTCTCTTGGTACAAATAGGGCACAAAAGAAGAAGATTAGCTGAGTGATTCTTAAAATCTCTTCTAGTTATATCTCTTCTTTGTTAGTCTTCTTTACACATTACCTAAGCGTAACTTTGGAAGTTCTTGAATTATTGTTTCCCTAGGAAACTGCATGCCTTCAAGTATATCATTGGTTGAAAAAGACACAAACAAAAAACTTAATTTGGTATTAAACTTAAGTACAGTGTAGCATTAGAGATCCCTCCTTTCTGTTTCAAGCTCTCATGTGGTTTTCTCAGCAGCTGTATGAGCACTGATTTAGTCTGGGATGTAAACAGTGCACCTTTAAGGTAACCTGTGCAATTCTGTTATTTTGTTTTCTGGAAGCCTATGAGAAGATTAACGTAGTTCATTAAGGCTGGCATAACTTCTTATGCTTGATGACTTATTCACAAAAATGAAAAGCAGGACTTAGGATTTGTTAACCAGAATTATGGAAACCATGTATCTAGCATATCTGGGTTAAAATCCCAACTCTATCTACGTAGCTCTACGTTCTTGTGGAAGTCCTTGAGTTACAGTTCCCTGTTTTGTAGAACCGAAAGAATACTACCTGTCCCATACAGCTTTGTGAAGCCATAGTACCTGGTACATAACTCTCAATAATTGGTAGTTGTTTTTATAACAGTACTGGTAGTAGTTATTATTCTAACTACAAATTATAAGTTTTACTTAATAATACAAAATAGAAGTCACTACCAATAAAGAACTCCTGCGCCTTCTACTTCCTACCCCAAAATAATTGAACCAAACTCTGCTCTGTTCTCTGGACAACCCATGGACTAAATAATGAATCACAGCATTTAAAAGCTTAAAATGTGGCCGAGTGCAGTGGCACATGCCTGTAATCCCAGCACCTTGGGAGCAGATCATCTGAGGTCAGGAGTTCGAGATCAGCCTGAGCAACATGGAGAAACCCTGTCTCTACTAAAAATACAAAAATTAGTTAAGCATGGTGGCACACATCTGTAATCCCACCTACTTGGGAGGCTGAGGCAGGAGGATCGCTTGGACCCGGGAGGTGGAAGTTACACTGAGCCGAGATTGCACCACGACTGCACTCCAGCCCAGGGGACAGAGCAAGACTCCATCCCAAAAGCTAGCAGAAACACATAAAAGCTTAAAACGTTTTGGGAAATTGCCTACTCTGAATGTATGAATAGATTCCAATATACATAAGAAGGCAGATACCAATTCATGGTATCTCTCAGGGATCTCATCATAGAGAGAGAGACATCTTCACCACTGCCACCAAGTTTCAAGTACAGAACTCTTCCTCGTTGTAATCAAACTATTTCTATGAACAATTCACTCACCATTGTGGGAAAGTCTATTTTTCGTCTTAACACACAAACAGACAACAACAAAATTTGTGATCTGGATAATCTGGATCTGATTTTCATGCTCAAAATGGAGGCAATTCATAATCCTGGTCTGAAGCATTTAGTCATTCGTTGAGCAACAGGCATGGGCTGTGTTTAGGAGCAACAGGCATGGGCTGTGTTTTTCTAGGCACTGTGAACACAGCAGTCAACAAAGTCAAAAACCTCTGCTTTTAAGGGACATGAATTGCCACATGGAAACACTAAGTTTCTCTATTTATAACCTAAAGCTAGTCAAATCTCTCCAGAAGTAAGGTAGCTGAGTGAAGTGGTTCATGATCTTTCCGTGGACGCCAAATCCTCTGTGCTTTACCTCTTTTAGATAAATGATAGTAAAAATGAATCAAAAGTTAATTAGTTTGCACCTCAGTAATCCGGTCTCCATCACTGATGGTCATCATGGAACCTGCATACAGAGGCAGCTGTATACAGATGACAGAGGCAGCTCTAACACGTGACATATTTAGGCACACAGAGGCGGAAGGACATAAAGTCCCTGGTTGATTTCCCTTTGGTGTTTGTGGGGAAATATCAGGGTCATAAAAAGTCAGTTTCTAATAATCCCTCCAGTCCTCCATTCCATTCCCCAATTTGTATGCAATGGCATTTAACATTTTGACTTTGCTTAAAATAAAATGTGTGTTTGTTTTAAAATAAATCTAGCTTTGAGACCATCAACAAAAGTCCAACACAAAACATTTAAAGAATCGAGAATAGGTATTTGAAGGTGTGGTGTGTTCCTCAGACTCTGGAAATGACTTGAATGAGATTCAAGAAGGCAATGTACTCTTTCTTGTCCTGATATAAACCAACAAATAAACAACTTCCAAAAGCCCAGCTCTACAGACATAAAACATCTGGATGCTTTAAAAAGAAATGCACATTCTTGGCAGTGTGTCCAAACTCAGAATCCAGATCTTCTGAAGTTCACACATCACCATTGTGGCAAAATGCTACCCTGTCATGATGAGTCTCCATGATATCAGGTCAACATTATCTGTTCTGCAGAGCATCTCCTTAAAAAGTTGACAACCTGAGGGGAAATTTAGTTTTATCCCATAAGTCCTGGAATTTGATCCTATTTGTTCATTCTGCACAGAAGGTACTCTACGTAATATGTAACTCATGATGAGAATGCTTGAAAAGGTCATTGACTTAGTTCAAATAAACAAACGCCTTCTTTATAGCATTCTGGAATGATAGAGAATTAGAGCAGTGAAAAGACTGTAGCGTGTAAAGAAAAAAATCCAAGGCCAGTTCAGTTTAGGTTTAGGGTGTGACTATTCTTAGTATACTGAAAGATGGCTGGAAAGAAGGGAGTGGTGTGTAAAATGAAAGAAAGCTGGACACGGAGTCTAGGTTTAAAATAGAGAGCAATTAATTATGTAAAATGAGAGTCCATTTTGTGTCACTTGTATACATTTCAGGTCTGATTGGTAGAAACCATTGCCATCCTGAGAACCTGACCCTACTTTTCTCAATGAAAACTTTCTATCACTTCAAACTTTAAGGTAATAGAAGGAGAAAAGAGGCTCTTTAGGGACATTTCCAAAAGCCTCATGCTGACAGAACGTAAAGCAAAACAACTGACTGTAGGTGTGCTGATTTAAAAAGCAAATTCCTATAAAAAGTTTACTTAATAGATTTGTGTTTTGTATTTTTTAATGAAGGACCTACTACTGCTGGGTTGTTTATGCATAATTTTAGTCTTCACAATAATCCTACATCTACACTAACTATAGCGTGTACTATCATATATATATATCATATAGCATGTACTATCATATATCTATGTTACATATATATCATATATATCTCATATATATCCCATATACATAGATATCATATATATAATCTCATATATATATATGAGAACAACTGAGCTGCTGGGGTTAAATAACTCCCTCAGAGTCTCCAGTGGCAAAGTCAGAATTGAGCCTCAAGACAGCCTTTTCTCCAAACTCAGTCTTTCAGCTACCCATAATGCCTCTTGACAATGAATCAGAGTGAGGCATCTTGAGATGCCCCTGGAAGAATTTCAGGCCTTGTAACTGACAACCAACTGAATGGTGACATTAAATTATTTTTCAAGTGTGGCTTCACCAGTTGCTGAGTTCATGGACTCTGAAAAGAAATCAGGTGTGAAAAGAAGTACTCGACATGTTTGCAGTAGGTTTTAGCTAAAGAGCACCTTGAAAAGCCAGCTGCCAGATTTATGGGGAAGGTCTTGCCTAACGAACTTGTGAAAGTTCCCTGCAGATATTATAGCATTTTCAGCCAGGAAACATGCTGGATTCTGTACCCCATCAAAGAAAAGCATTTGATGAGACTTCATATCGAAATGTACTGCTTGCAGTAAGACGTCAGGCTGTAGTGAGTCTCAGAGACCAAAACAGGGCTCAGAAAAAGGTGCAGTGAGATGACTTCTCCAGCCTGAAAGAAGTTTCCAGCAGGGCAGCTCAGGGAACTGTTTTAACGAGCTCTCATGTTTACATTCGTAGTGAATGACTTAGGGATAAAAATGTCAAAATGAACATTCCACGGGTAAGGATAATACTCAGTAGTAGCATTAGAAGTCAAACCTCTCTGTGCTTATGGTTTTGTTGCTGTTTTTCAGATGGTGCTGTGAGTGGGGAGTGAGTCAAAACCTCTGCTGGGGTGCACAAAAGGCTACTCAAATGTCCATAGCATCTAAGGGAATGGAGAATAGTTGGAGGATCTTACTCCAGAATCCCTCCATTCTGTAGTACAAAGATTACTCATTACAGACTAGCATGAAAAACCAAGTGAAATGCGAACTTAAGAGCTTAAAAGATTAAATGGTGCTTTTCTGACCTATTAGTAAGAAATGAAAGAAAAATAATTTTAATTTGTGAGTAATGAATGTTAATCTACATTGTATTAATTGGGCTTAACCAGAGAGTTTTTGTTTACATACATTGGGCAAACAAACAATAGGAATGAGGATTTTTAATAAAGAAGGAAGCCAGAAACACACACACACACACACACACACACACAGACACACACACACACAAACACACACACAGACGCACAGACACACACAAACACACACACACACACACAAACACACACACACAGACACACACACATACACACACACATACATACACACATACACACATACACACATACACACACACACACATACATATATCCCCAAGCAAGGGAACACTAAAAGATCAGAGAAAACGTAATTATACTTATTAAAAATGTTTTAATGCAGTGGCCTATCAGTTTCAGAATATAAAAATTATTTGATTTGTTGAACAACTTGGAGCTTATTTTTTAATCCTTTCAAATAATGGGAATTTGAAACATACTTGGCTGTATGTAAGATACATCTGATATTAGAAAATCAGATATATCTGTTAATATATATTCAAATATATTACTAAGCAAAAATATATTTACATGTTTATATCAATGATGCAATTAATAAATGTTTTCACATCCTGTGTCTCAATTTATCCTCATATAAAACAAATGAGTTGCTTATTCTTTAACTTCTCTAGGCAAATTTCAAATATTTCTGAATATAACTACAGAATGCTTGGTTTGTGTCTCTATGAAAGGTCTTAACACATTCCTGCAGTGAATTATATGCATATGGTTCTCCCACACTGGGAATGCCTAGAGGAGAGAAACTGTCTTCTTACTGTATTTGTATCTATGGTTCATGCCTGCTCCATATAGACCCCTAGGTTTCACTAGAGAGATCCCAAGACAGTAGGTTTGAAGTAAGAGAAAGGGAGAATTTAAAGGCATCGCAACAATACTGATGTACTCCGTAATCAGGTTGGCATCTGGGAAATGTTTTGCTGTCTGCTTCATCTCCAGGGCCTTGAACAGTACATGTTTCTCTGGAGCCGCTGCAAGGTTTGTTGAAGGAGGGCATATATCAGGCATTTCATAATTTAGCAACATTCCATAATATGGCTGCTAGTAAATGGTAGGTTCAGGATTTGAACCCAGGTCTTCTGTGTCATGTTCTAAATGTTGGGAGAATAAATTCCTCCCTTATCTCAGTGAAGATTTCCAAGCTGTTCTGGGTTGTTGTGTATAGGTGTTTAACTTATGGGATGGGACTGGAAGGTGGTGTAGGGACCCAAAAAAAATTAAACCATGTAAGTTCACCTTGGTTGGCATTTTCATCTCTCCTATCAAGCCTGAACAATGATTCCCAAAAGATACATATTAAATTCAATAAGGATTTACTACTACTGCTCACCTATTAAGTGCAAGGAACATTTGCACTTAGTAGGAATAAAAGGGTAGCTGGCAAAAACTATCCTGCCTGTTTTATGTTTTTGTTTTTCGTTTGTTTGTTTGTTCGTTTGTTTGTTTAGACAGAGTCTTGCTCTGTTGCCAGGCTGGAGTGCAGTGGTGCAATCTTGGCTCACGGCAACCTCCGCCTCCTGGGTTCAAGCGATTCTCCTGCCTCAGCCTCCTGAGCAGTTGGGACTACAGGCGCCTGCCGCCATGTCCAGCTAATTTTTGTATTTTTAGTAGAGATGGGGTTTCACCATGTTGACCAGGATGGTCTCAATCTCTTGACCTCAGGTGATCTGCCCGCCTCGGTCTCTCAAAGTGCTGGGATTACAGGCGTGAGCCACCTGGCCTGGCCTATTCTGCCTGTTTGTTGAATGCAGTCATGATATGTTCTTGCTCCTCCATGAGCTGCTTTTGCTTTGAATAAAACCATGGTGTCATGGAAAGAACAAGAAGCTCCAGGGTAGGGGACATGTTTTCAAACTTATTACAAGAGGGAGCCTGGATGAGAGTATCTTAATATACCTTTTGGAGTTGATGTGTCCTTCTATCCTTGAGATCCAATTAAATTTATTTTGTGTGAGTTACATGATAGAAAGTGTTACATTGTACATTTTAGCAATTTCAGCTTATACAGATCAAACAAAAGTTAGTTGATTTGACTTGCTACAGTTTATCTCTGCCACCAAAGTAAATAGCACGGACCTGAAGGTGTCATCCCAACTACTGCCCTGACATTACAATATCTGTATTTTCCAGAAATCAGGCGAACAATATTTTTCAGTCTTGTTTCATTTCACCTATGGTTATGTAGACCCTGCCTTAATGTGCCTAAACCAAATGAGATGTGTTATCCCTTCCAATGGAACTAAGCACTTTAAATAACTAAGGAATTGGGGCGGGCGGGGGGAGCGGGGGTAGAGAGAAAGAGAGAGAGTTAGTTTTCTAAATTCAGAAAGAAAAAATAAGGTAGTAGAGTTGTGTTTCAAACCACTTCTATAATTGGGAGTTAAACAAGTTTGTAAAGAAAGTACTTGGTCAACTGTATAATTTCTTCTGCTATTAACTATCCAAAACAAACAATTAATTAAAAAAGAAATTAACACAGATAATGAAGACTATCTATTTTCTAAAACTGTGAACTTTGGAAAGGCGTGCGCTTTATGGATATCTGTACTATAAAATCCATATTTGGACAACTATCAGTTTAATTTTTAGTCATCTAAATTGCTCAACTTAAACTTCATTTCCCACTTCTGCCAAAACCAAAAGAATCAAAAATACCATGAAGGGGCATGAGATTTCCAGCTCACATTTCCAATCTCCAGAGGTTTGAAAAACTTCATCTATCTATTTGAATGCCTTGGTTGGGATCCAAACTGAATTTGAACTTTAGATACTTAAGAGTGACCCATCACTGTTTAAAAGTCCAAAGTGGCCACAGAGAACCCTATGGACCATTACTTCATTGTTTATTCTTGTAAATTATAAATATTTCAAAAAATTCCAAATTATGAAGTTAGAAGGGGATATTTTATATCTCTCAGCCACTGTCACTTTCGTCTCCCCTCCTTTGGGTGTTGGCCATGTATCTATGAGTCCAGTTGGTAAAACAATCAGTAACATTGACAGGATGATGTACTCTGGTCTGAAACTACATTTCTCAGCTTTTTCAGTTCTCAGGAGACAGTGGAAAATGTACTTAGCAAACTCTATTATAAAGGCCCATGTTGTTCCAAATATTTAGTTGTACTTGAAGTAAAATCATGACTTCAAATGCCAAGTGAAATAAAGCATAATTTTCACACTGTATGATGGAAAGACTATTTGCCGTATACTGTCTTTCTCTTAGGATATTACTGTGACAGTATAACAACATAATGATTTGTAGTTACATATGTACACACAATATACTGTATAGTGTAACTCTGCATCATTGTTCTGGACAGGGGTGAGATATTAAAGTCCTAAAAGCAAATATTGAGGCTGTTAAGTTATCAGAGTCTAAACTATAGGAGTAGAAGAGAAATAGAAAGCATAAATGGAACTGTGAGATTTTCAAAGGGAAAAGACACTATACACATGAAGCACCCACTATTATTTATTCTATAAGTAAGTGTTCTTGCCATTACTTTACAGATAAGGATCCTGAGGTTCAATAATTAGCAAATGATGGAGCATGGTTCAATTCTGTAGATATATTTGCCTTGAAAAAAAAAAAAACATGCATCCCTACTTTTTCATATTCAGTTCAAAATATTAATGCTGGGACAAAGAACAAAGAAGAATTTGGTACCACCAACTGAGAGTTGGTCTGGTGTGGTAGTTCGTAGCAATAATAAGTTAGTAACAAACATGTGCAGCTCATGCTACAAGAAGCCAACTGGTGGAGACATTAAGAACACAGTCAGAAATATAGCAATTTAATTTAGGAGAGAGCTGGG
Organism: Rhinopithecus bieti; assembly: GCF_001698545.2. Lineage (NCBI taxonomy): Eukaryota > Metazoa > Chordata > Mammalia > Primates > Cercopithecidae > Rhinopithecus > Rhinopithecus bieti. Next base: position 372,704 of record NW_016804792.1, on the reverse strand, counting down.
AGCTATAGATTGAGTCTCTACATTTAATTGATTGCTAAAGTAATGAGAATTGTATGAAGGAGAATTAGAGATAAAAACTTCTCCTCAATAAAAATAGTGGTAAGAAGAAGTAATGAGAAAACGATCTTGAGGATTATCAACACCATGAAAGTCATACTTGTTTGATTATTGTTTTAATAGTAGAGATGTGGACATTTTATGTGTAAAAGAAGTAGTCTAAATAAGTTATGCATCTCAAAAGTTTTGTAGAGCATTAATGGCTGTTACTTGAATGAAAACAAAAGACAAAGTTATAAACCATTTAGGATACCCTAAAAAAACTAAAATGAATGAGGTTCTTTACTATCTTTAATTGGCTATATTTGTCCTATGAATATCCAAAATGGTGACATGGTATATCATAGTTCCTAAGATTATTTGACTACAGAGCCCAGATTTCTTGGAGCATCATCTGGTAGTAGAATTACTTGGGGGAAAAGAGTCAATGAAGTGGGAATCTTGGAATGCCGGAGATGGCAGGGTACCCTTGATGGATCTTCTGAGAGGACAGCAAGGGAAAAAATTAAGAAATCAGAAAGGGAGGTCTTGAGGATGAGAGGTAGAACTTTGAATTAGAAACCACTACATGGGCCAGGAATGGTGACTCATGCCTGTCATCCCAGCACTTTGGAAGGCTGAGGCAGGTGTATCACCTGAGGTAAGGAGTTTGAGACCAGTCTGGCGAATGTGATGAGACCCCATTTCTATTAAAATATAAAAATTAGATGGGCATGGTGGCGGGTGTCTTTAATCCCAGCTACTTGGGAGGCTGAGGCAAGAGAATTGCTCAAAACTAGGAGGTGGAGGTTGCAGTGAGCTGAGATTGCACCATTGCACTCCAGCCTGAGTGAGAAGACAGAAACTCCATCAAAAAAAAAAAAAAAAAAAGGAAGGAAGAAAGAGAGAAAGAAAGAAAGAAAGAAAGAAAGAAAGAAAGAAAGAAAGAAAGAAAGAGAAAGAAAGAAAGAAAGAGGAAGAAAGAAAAGAACGGAAAGGAAAAGAAAGCGAAAGGAAAAGAAAGCAAAAGGAAAAGAAAAGAAAAATCACTACATGGAGATAGAAGCAACTAATGAAGACCTGCAGACATGCATTGAAGGAATGAACATTATGTTGTGTAGACTAGGTGACCACTATCTTCTCAGTAACTCAGCAATGAGGTCTCCTTCCGAGACCATGGGAAAGTGTTGAGTTATGGGGATTTATTTTAGACTCTTTACTGTGGGACTATAACAAGAAGTAACTGGATGTGATACTGATGGAAATATTAATGACGTCCATATCCCATTCAGCATGTGTAGGCATCTTGAGAGATGGGATGAAGAAATTTGGTGACTGGTAAATCCCAGCTAAGAATAGATATGAGATATGTGATCAAATGACTAGGATGTGGGAAAGTTGGGTGGTAGGGGGGATGAGGATGCAACGTCTGACTGTAGGGTGAGGGAAGAGGCAAATTTCATAGTCCAGAAAGCTAGAAATGGTGGAAGAGAGGTCACAGTGAGAAACAATTTGTCTTGCACCTGTGAGTGATAAAGAGAAAGGAGATTGTTGTTAGAGAGCAGAAGCTCTGAGAGATTTTGGAGATGGAACAGTTCTAAGGTACATTGCTTTGTTTATGTATTCTCATATTGAGCAAAACTATATGTCCAACATATCCTGCATATGACCTGTACTGCCAAGAAATGTACCAGACAGTAGAGCAATGAAAGTCAATAAGAAATGAAAACAAATCAGTACAAAGTCGACAGGTAGACACAAAGATAGAAAATTCAAATCCAGTGCAATGAATGATGTCATGGAGATATGCTTAAGCTGTAGTCCTTTGGACCCTACTGATTGAGCCTCGTCGGCAGTGTCCATACTTTTCCTTTCTGATGGTTACACCTTTCCCTTCTTCAATCCTGTGTCTGTTTAACAAAGCCTTTCTGACGACTATGACATGGAATTTTTTCTTCTTTATGATGACTGAGCCTGGAAGAGGTATAGCCATATCTTACATATTGACTACTCCATTTATAAATTTACTTTTCATTAGTAATCTTTCCATAATGATAACATATATGTCTGGCCATCTGATTATACCAAACCTTTGGATACACATTATTCCATAGTAACAGAGATCCACAATCCTCCACGAAATACCCAAAGCAAGTAATGTGACTTCCAGTCTCCATCCAAAAGCAAAGTGACCTGGAGGGGTTAAATGGTTCATGCAAAGTCCCATAACTGATGTCTGAGGTCTCAAGGAGTAGAGCTGGGCATGGGGATCTCATATTGAGCTCTCACCACTCCACCCTCTTGGGCTGTGGTGGGGACTCAGTGCATTTAGGATAACTTAGTGAATGTCCAAACGAACAAACACATAGGTTTTTAAGTGTTTGATTTATTGAAGGTGTATGCATATCCCAAGGCATGGACTTTTGTGGAAGCATGAATACTATCTAGAATCACAAATAGAACCAGGAAGTATGAAATTACAGCAAATCTGTCCTGGTTCTCCACATGTCCTCAGGCATCCACTTTATTTGACTTTTCTCTGTACTGTTGTTAAGCAGAGAGAAGGCTTCGTCTTAGCTCAAAGGCAGCAAGGATAAGAGCCATGGGAAGCACACACATTCTTCAGGATTCAAACAGCTCCCTAGGAAGAGGGAGCTAGCTCTAGGGAACAGGAAGTGGGCAAGGGAAGTTCTAATTCACTCTATTTCAGGAGTGCATTGCCCTCAACATAGCAGGGGAGGTTTGAGGTTGCCTTCCTTATTGCTCTCAAGTTGAACTCACGGCTGCTCAGATCAGGAACATACCACCACTGCATTTTTATATTTTTCAGAGCAAAATACACTGAGTAAAATTGTGACTGATCATGAGATGCTAAGAAATAAAAGCATACAACAAAATCTAATCTATTTCCTTCCTATTTCTTTCTTTCTTTTGTAAAAAAGTATATTCAGGGGAAACATGTGCAGGTTTGTTATGAGTATACTGTGTGATGCTTAGGTTTGGGCTTCTAATAATCCCATTGACCAAGTAGTGAGCATAGTACCTGATAGACAGTTTTTTAACTCTCTACCTGTTCCCTCCCTGCTTTGGAAAATCCTACTGTTTATTGTTCCCAGCTTTGTGTCCTTGCATACCCAAAGTTTAGTTACTACTTATAAAAGTGAGAACATGTGATATTTGTTTTTTCTGTTTCTGTGTTCTTGGGCTTAGGATAATGTTCAGCCTGTTTCTTTATAGAGAATTACCAGGGAAAGAAGAGGGGAGGTCAGTACTACCTTACCCCATTGGCAAAAGACTACCAAGTCAGCTTGGAAACTCTGAAACCAAGAAATCTCCATTTGCACAGAAGGAAATGTTGGCAATGTCACAGTTGCCATTGGATGTTTTTTGTTGTTGTTTTAATTCAACATGGACAGCCAGGGAGCTCCGTCTACCTCTGCTTCCTGTTTATGATCCTCTAGCCTTGTCCCTAAAGGGTCTGTCTGTCCTAGGCCAGAGTTGCTGAGATTCAGCTGAACATCATGAGCAGCTGATAAAGTTCCATGATCTCTTTACTGAGTGTTAAAAAGTGTATAAGATGTAAATTTGTTTAATCACTAGGCACTTAGGCTTCAGAACGTTTAAAAGAACCCAATCACAAGAATTCTGACCTTCAGTTTGAGGGGAGAAAAAAGGCTCAAAGAGATCACATGACCAATTCACTGGTGATAAAACATCCACTGCCAGGTGAAAGGCGTCCGATGTTCAGATCTTATCTCTGGGAACTTCATATATTTATGAGTGTTTATTTCATTAGGCCATTACCAGGGACAGAAAAGGGCACTTTTATGGGTTGAAAATTCCCACAAGAGTCACAAACTGAGAAATTAGAGATGAAAAAACCATGTTCTGTTAGACCGAGTCAGTTTCCTTTGGCTTGATCTCCCTGCCCCATCCCCACACCCCCACCGAGTTTTATCCAAACTAGTCTGACTCAGGCGGTGGGACATCTCCCTCTTCCCTTGAGGTGCTATTTCCCAGCTCGAATATTTTTCTAATATAAAATCTGAATTATTGTCTCATGAATTCATCCTAAAATCATGAGATCTGAAATGCCTTAAGCAATATTCATTTTTTTATAAATGGGAAAATCGTAAGCCTAGGTTTTCAAAGAGCAAAAATGCCCCCTTCAAGCATAACAGTTAACTAAGAAGTAAAATCAAGACTTATTTCCCTCCTCTGCAGTCCACCCATAAGAAGCAATGAAGATTCTACTTAGATTGTGTGATAGTGATAAAAATTCCACATACGAAAGGGGGATAGGTAAACTTCTAATGGGCACTAAAACCCCCAAAGGAGACCCACTCTTTAAACTTCCATGATTGGACCATCTGGTGTTCTCAAGAGCATCTTAGTTTTGTTAAGCACCAACAGCTGCAAATGAAGTACAACCAGATCTATTTACACAGGGCCCATACAGTAAAACCCTGCAGACAGACGTGATGCCCTTCCTCAGCGGAACATAAGAAATCTTGTCACATACAAATACACTTTCTTTGGTATTCCATGCCCATTTCAGATATGATTCTATAACCACATTATGATTTTTGATAATTAAAATAGTAATGCCTCACCATAAGACAGAATAAAAAGTAAAACCAATTGGAAAAGTTTCAAACAGGGAACAAACAAGGACTGTTGCTTCAGATAGCTCAATCATGGAAATTTAAAAGTGGCATATCACAGCCGGGTGCAGTGGCTCATGCCTATAATCCCAGCACTTTGAAAGGTGGGAGGATTGCTTGAGGCAATTGCAGAGACTGCAGAGACTAGACTGGGTGACACAGTAAGACAAAAAGATTTAAAAAATTAGCCAGATGTGGTGGCACGCACCTGGCCATCGATTGAGCCTGGGAAGTAGAAGCCTGCAGTGAGCTGAGATCACACCACTGCACTCCAGCCTGGGCAACAAAGTGAGACCCTGTCTCAAAAAAAAAAAAAAAAAAAAAAAAAAAAAAAACTTCCAGAGTATTGATATAAAATTGTGGTATGCCAAGAAGTCCACAAAAGGGCTGCTATAGAGAATTAACAAGGAGAGATGGAAGGAGGTCAATGCTTCAAACAGAGAAGTAAAAAAAAAGTCTCTGGGGTAGTGATTTATACACTGAGATCCCGTGGCTGAGGAAGATCTAGCCAAGGGAGGCATGGAGGAAGAACATAGTGGCCATCACGTGCATACAAGGTCATGAGGTGGGAAGTGCGTGCAGAGATGTATAGAGTAATTGCCAGAAGTTCTTGTGGCTGTAGCACCCAAGACTGGGGAATGATGGAGTGGCACACACATGCTGGGCTGGGCCTGGAGGACCAATGAGTTAGGGCCTGGCCATGGAGGGAAAAAGACAGGACCTAAGGTAGATCTGCAGCTATATGGCTTCAACAGAGTGGTGTGTGAAATGCAGAAGCCAGGAGGACGTGGGAGTGGGGCCAGATATGGTGTGTAGGGCATGATGATGGTAAGAGTCAAGACGCCCTGTGTGGATCTGTTAATTCCAAAAAGAAGTTGTGAGACCTCCAGGGCTCTCCACTTCCTCTCTCTCTCTCCATTCCTCCCACATTTATTGAGCAATAGGAGATGGGAGACAAAAACTAACAGGATTCTGGTTAGGAAGATCACAGCTGCCTGGAGGTGGATGTGGAAACACAGAGGAGTAAATCAATAACCACGGGGTGATGAAAGCTGTGTAAAGGGACCCAGTGAGCAATGAGAGGACAGCTCCTCTCTCTGTCCCATAGACTGAAATGGCTTATTGCAATGAAAAGCTAGTTATAGAACTAAGTTAGTGATAGAAACTAAAGCTAGTTATAGAAACTAAGGGGTATGGATCCTGTGTCAGGTTGAGAAAGGGGAAGGGAATTTAAAGCAGCTGGAAGTGTAACAGTGGAAAGACTTACAGTTGTGAGAGGAGAAAGTAGACACAAGGCAAGTTAGGTAACTCTGAGTGGCCAGGACACAGAGTGCCTTCAAGGGAAGGGGCAGAGTAGTCAGGAGCCTTGAGGTCTATGCTTAGGTACTTGGTCTTAATCCTACAACCCAAGGGTTACCACAATGTGTGCATGAGGACAAATACCAGGCAGCAGGCAAGAGGAAGATATGGGGTGGTGAGAGGCAGGAGGCAACATCCATGAAGCAGAGTCCAATCTCAAGATGCTAATCCCTGAGCTGTGAGGATGATTCCAGAAGCTGGGATGTGAACTCCCAGGGATGGTGGGTTGTGGTCCATAGTAGCTCCTTCTCACTGGAGGCCAGTGATAGTTGGGACATGCTGTCAGATCTTATAGTTATTTAGGGATGAGTGAGAAAAGAACTAGGATGGTTGTTCTATTAGTCAACGGTAAATCTTGGATTATAAAACACACTTCGGACTCCTATTTTTACCAACTATGTTGCACACCCTGTTTTGGCACTTTGTGCTTTTTAAGATCCAACATAAATAGACAAAACCCTCTTCAAACCTTTATCCCCAGACGAGACCTGCTAACAGAGTCCTAGATGGTAGAGCATGATAAATGTGCATTTTTCTAAGAGTCATGTTAACATTCTTCAAATATAAATATCACCACTTTTATAAGCTAAAATAAGCATTTACAGTTTCCCGAAGTTTTTTGAATGTGCATCAGTAATTATATTTGCATTATAAAGTCAGCTGAGCTGTGAGGCCAGACTGAATTCCGGAGCAGATCCAAGGCACCACATTTGAGTCAAGAGGCTGCAGCTGGCCAATCCAGGAAGGAATGGTTCTTTAAAAGGACAAATTAAGCAAGCTGTTGACAACAACCTTACGATTGAATATTGTTCTGAGATTAGTTTAAAGAGAAAAAGAAAAGATTCCTCAAACCCTGAATCATTTATTAGTTTAGGATACGACTGATCCAGTTCCCAGCCCAGAAACAGAAGTTCAAATTCTGACGCCCTGGGACGTCTGCGTGCAAGTGGAGTTCAGTTCCAAGACCAGCGGATCCAAGGAAGGAGCGAGATGAATTCCATTTTTACTACAAATTTCAAGGGGGATTACTTCAAAAAGGAAAGAAAAAACATGCTGAGGCAAGAAAACTGAAATCAATACACCCAGGGTGACGGATTCAATTGAAATAAGAAGAAAGTTTATTGGTGTATCAACAACAAATTCCCTTGCTTTAAGATGATATTTTGAGGAAACATAAATCTTATGGACTACTTACGTATCCATAGAGCTACACTTGGGTTGCTTTATCCGGGTGAAATGATAGATTTGTCTCACCATGAGTGCTCACCTGGCTCCTCAAATGCCAATCACAGGCAAGACAGAGGCCAGGGAGAGCTTGTTAGTTTCTTAAACCTGTTCAGTTTCTATACAAGGGAAGAAAATAAAATAGTTGTGATGGAGACATATTTGGGGTTTCGTTATTATTATATAAACGAACGAAAAGTTTTCATGTTAATTTTTATTAATTCCCAAATCAACAGCAGAATATTTGGTATTTTGTTTTCAAACTTTGATTTGGAATTCTAAGCAACTGTAACAGTGACCCATCAATAAAAACAAATATTGATTTGATCAACAAATGTTCTCAACTCTCCACTCAAAAATGATGTTAGTTTGTTTTATTGGTAAAACTGTTTGCTTTTATGAAGAAATTACAGGTAGTAGATGACCTCACCTTTCAGCCTCCCCACAGAAACAGCACATATGGGTCACAAAGTGATTTCAGTTCTTGAGACAGGAAGTCAGAGCTGACTTTAATGCACTTTTGTGCTGTGTCTTCACTAAGCTCCGAGCAAGTGGTCCTACCTTGTAGAGGTTGTCAAATTCTATTCAGAAATCAAGGCTTGCCTGTTACAGCAGTGTTATTTTATTTTACAGCCTTTATTTTAATGAAAGAGATTTTAAAGCACAGGATTAATTTAGAGGATGTGAACGCAGACATAGCTACCAGTCTTTCGTCAGTGGGCATACCCTCGCATAAGGCTTCCTGATAAGTACTTTGATTCCCACAAGATGGCCTTGCTCTTGTTAGAATTAAATTTGGAGGTAACTGGGGCAACATTTGGTGAAAGTCCTGTAAAATAGGTCACCTACCACACAGTGAAAGAGGAGAAGTGACTCAAAGGGTAGCTGGGAGCAAAGGCGTATCACCATTCCGAGAGAATAGGATTTAGTGATTGTTACACGAGGAAACTGTGTCCAAAGACCCTTTCAGAAGGCTTAAGAAAGAAGTCTTTGTTGGTGGGAGTGATTGAATCTACCTCTGTTACCTTCTTTTACACATCACAGTATCCCATGACACACCAAGCACACCGTTTAGGGAGGTGAACGTCATGCGATACAGCTTAATAAACACAAAGACGTAAGGTTGGTGTTCTGTTCCCAACTTCTGCCCTACTTGCTGTACCACACATTAAACATCAGAGCACTCTGTTCTGGGCTGGGCTTAGGCCGAAGCACACTTGAGTGAATTAGGTACAGTATTAGGAACAGCTTCGAATCAGCTTCTGTTATTTTTGTTAAGCCAACCTCTGTGTTACCCCATCCTTACTTTTTTTACCTGATTTTACTGTTTCTCAGAACACATCTGACCTCTGCAAAATGGATCCTTCCACTTGCCCCTTAATCCTGTCTTCTGTCTTTTCATGAAATGTCATTCTGAAAATCTCCTTCACATTAGATTGCATAAATATCTGTTTATCTGAGGTTATTTTGAAAAGTGTAATTTTTTTTGAAACTGAATTTAGAAATATGTACACATTGACTAATAGATATTTCTTGAGATGAATATTATGTAGTTATGTTCCCATTTTCCAAGTTTCCTCTTGGTAGTAAGGGCATATTTTAACCCTTTTAGGAGATAAGTACAATTGTACATTATGCCAGTAATGCTTAATAGATAATAGTTACATAATCGCATATGCTTTTTAAGTTACTATTTTGTACAGTTTCGCTTCTTGTAGCCCTTTCACACAGATGCAGCATTTAGCCTATTATTTGGATGAGTTGAATTCTTACTTGTCAGAATTATGAGTAGTATAACTGTTTTACCAATGAGACAACTCAGGAATAGAGAGGTGCATAACTTGTCCAAAATTAGGTGGCAAATTGGCTCATAACCAGTTGAGATATGTTTAGAAGCTGATTGACTCCAATAAATACTAAAGCATTTGCCATTAAGGATAGATCACAAACTTAGTTCCAACCATGGCAATAATAATAAATAATTAATAATAATAATTGTTATTATATTAAAACTGAAGAGTTGTTATACAAATTTCCACAGAATGACACTTGGCCACAGAATGTTTCAGTATGGACTAAGCTAAAAAGCTGTGAAGTGGTTCTCAACTAGGGTGATTTTGCCCTCAGGGACATTTGGTACTGTCCGCAAATAGTTGTAATTTTCATAACTGGGGAGGAGGAAGTTACTACTGGCATCTGGTGGGTAGACGTCAGGGATGCTGATAAACATCCTATCATGCACAGGACAGTCCCCCACAACCAGGGCTTATCTAGCCCTAAATATCAAGAGTGCTGAGGTTGACAGATCCTGCTGTGGTGTATTTCAAAGGTATGTTTGTACATACAAAAAAATAAAATAATAAAATAAAATATCAAAAACTGAAAAGTGAGATAGTCAGAAGAGTAAAGCATTGGTTGTTCCTTTGAAGTGTTTATCAAAAAGTTGATAGCTACCTAACTGAAATCCAGGTTGCCTCAGTTTAAGACGATTTAAAAACAATTAACTGTTTACCATAGCTTGACAAGGGACACTTCCTGTGGGTCTATTATTAAGTGAAGATTCCAGAGCAAGACTGACATAGGAAATGCGTACCCAGTATCAGAAAATTCTGGTCTGATGATGAACTTCCTAAGAATTCAAGCTTTGTTTCTTCTTGATAATCCTTCATTTTTCTAAACTCTTTCTCTTGCCTTATATTGCAGATACGAATAAGCCTGGATAAGATTCAACAGAATTGAACCACAGAACACCACTTTTTGACCTCAAGGTTGATCATGAGAATCATCTCTAGGACTCATCCCTTTCCTTTGCAGATTGAAAATGCTTATAAGGATAAAAGATTAAAAGATAAGGGAAGGGCTTCATCCCCAAACCCTTTAAATGTTACGATTCTCTTCTCTCTCTCTCTCTCTCTCTCTCTCTCTCTCTCTCTCTCTCTCTCTCTCTCTTCCCCTTGCTCTCTCTCTCTTTCGTTTTAGGGGGATACCAATGAAAGGCACTTATGGATGATATTCAGACTTTTTGTTTTTTTACCACATTCCAGTAAAAGTCCGTCTCCAAAGAAATTTGGCCCACGATGCAATGAAAAAATGAAAGACATTTTATTTTTTCTCCTAGATGTTAGCAATACTCCACTCCTACATGTCTGAGGTTGTTTTCATCTTGCAAAGGACTTTGATATCTGTGAATGTGGCTACATGGCTTTAAAAAATAGCAGTGATATCTTATACTAATTATTCAGCTTTTACATTAATGCTTAACAAGAAAAAAATAATTTTATTGTCCTTGATAATGGCTATAAAAATTAAGAAACCCAGAAGGAATGGGAAGATCTGTGTCCTTAAAAGCAAGTAGCTCCCATTTCACTGAGTTGTTATATCTAATTCATCCAGTGCACCCTGAAAATGAGACTCTCATGTTCTCTAACTTCCAGTCTATGCAGAGCCAGCTCTGACTGGGGCTGCTATATTTGTCCTGAGGTTCTGAGCCAGTCCTGAGGTTCTCACCCTTTTTGGTGTTGGCAATGAGTCTGCATCAAGAAGAGACTTATCTCCCTTTCTCTACCTATTCTTTCTATCTCTATTCAAGATGAAATTTTAATAAATCAGATATATTCTTATCAATTTAGCATTCCTCTTGCTAGGTTTCTACAGAGGCTTATAATATTAACTGGGGTAGGGGCACATCATGCTGAATATTTGGAAGCTGAAACCGATGAAATGTGATGTTCTGGAATATAAACTGAATAGTAACAACATTATCTGGACTACTGAGTCAAACAATGAAGTTGGTTTATGGGTGAGGAGTAAATAATGAAGTTGCTTATATTTTATTAAATCTGTAGGTCCTTTGAAGTGGGTCTGGAATAACAAGTAAATACTGCTCTTTAGTTTATTCCTTGGAATGTCGCTATTTCCTTTGAAAATTGAATGGCAGACCCCAGAGAGGAAAACAGTCTGAGGAAGGCCATCTGGAAGGGCAGGAAAGAAGATCTTGGGAGAAGCTGTCAAAAACCCTCTGGATATTAGCTCCCTGTATGCAAGCCAGTCTTCCCTCCCACGCTGTTCACACTGAGCTGCATGTTTACCCTCCCTCGCCCCATACCCACCCCAGACCTTATAGAGGGGCCCTGAACTCAGGAACTTCTTCAATGTGTGAAGAATTTTCGATGTGTGAAGAATTTAAATGTCTTGGTCAGGTCTGGGCAAAACCAGGACATCAGATTTGAGAACAGCCTTCCCTCTTGCCTGCCATGCTAAATTTTACTCTACCCTGTCAGGAAATAAACTCCATATCATAATTCTTCTATAACTGATTTTCCTCGGAAGGGATTACATCCAACTTGGTAACCAAGCAGTTGATATTCAGGATAGTTTTGCCTTCTAATGAATTTGTGCCAAAATTCAGAATATCACATTACAGCATTTGCAAAAGAATAGCGTAAAGGCCAGAGGAAAAATGAACAATGCAGAATATTGCTCCTTAAGTCCCATTCATCAACAAAATACAGACAATGTGTCCTAATACGACAACTCAAATACCTGTCACTAACTCCATCCAGCTGTGAGTGTTCAGGTGACAATATTAACAGATGTGTGGTTGGAATTTAGCTGTTTGGGGGTATTTTTAATGAGATAATTCTTTATTCTTTTTTCTAGAATAAATTCCTCTTTAGTTAGCCTTGATAAAACAGTGTCCAGGGTAGGTCTTGAAATCTCGTAAGAAATCTCAAATGATTATTTTAGCTCTTTCAACTTTCTCCTCTTCAAAGCCATTAAACAAAGCAACTAATGAGTAAATATATAGCATGTCTTGAGATTTCTTTCTTTCTCCACGGTTTATTCAGAAGTAATAAAATATTCACAAAGGTGGGCATGGCGGCTCATGCCAGTCATCCCAGTACTTTGGGAGTCTGAAGTTAGAGGATCAGTTGAGGCCAGCAGTTCAAGACCAGCCTGGGTAACATAGTGAGATTCCCCATCTCTACAAAAATAAAATAAAATAAAATAAATTAGCAGTGTGTGTTGGTATGTGCCTCTAGTTTGAGGTACTCGGGAAGCTGAGATAGAAGAATTGTTTGGGCTCAGTAATTTGAGGCTGCTGCAGTGAGCTGTGATTGCATCACTGCACTTCAGCTGGAGTGACAGAGCAAAACCCTACCTTCAAAAAAAATAATAAAGGCAGAAAATAGTAAAGTTAAAGAAAAAAATTTTAATAGCCAAATCCCTGGATGATTTTCATAGATTGAAAACTCAATTTTAGAGGAAAAGAAGCATCAACTGAATCTTCCGCGTGTCAGTTGCTCACTTAATCTTCCCAATGGAGTCAGTACCTAGGAAGCACAAATGAGGCGCTAGAAAGCTGCCACATTCCAGAACCAAGACTTTTCCTTGGAAGACTAAATTCTCTGCTTTGTCCTGCTGCTTTGAGAGTTGCTTACGTATATGACAAGGCCATGTAATAATCTTGACATCTATGACTTCTGTTTCAATAACATAGCTATGCATCTTTTCTGCATCCTGATAGAAGCAGACCTATCCAGAGACAAGAGTCTTTGTGCATAGTTTCAACTTTCATGCACTTTAGTCACCTGGGGTTTTGTTAAAAGGCAGATTTTGACTCCAAAAGTCCAGGATTGGGCCTGAGGTTCTGCATGTCTAACAATTTCCCAGCTGATGCCAAAGCTGCTGACCAGGGTCTACACCTTAAGAAGTAAGGACTATCAGAGAGCAGTGAGCTGAAGTGCCAGAGTAGAGACTTAGGATAAGGGGCCAAAAGGACTGGCTCTGTCAAAGCTAAAACTTGGCTCCCCTAGGGAAATTCCTTCAGTGGATTGTGGAGCCATTTGCAAAACAAGGGCTAGTGCACTCCTCTGGTTGGCTTTTTCACCAGCAGGCTTGAGGTTCTCTACTCATACACAACTCTACTGAAGTCCACCACTGTTTTGTTTGGACAGGCTGGTCTCAAGTCTGAGCTTGCACACAAAGGGCTTATCACCAACACTGGTCTTTCTGACAGCTGTTTTCCTTCCGAGTCCCAGGGCTCTAGTCTGAGGACAGGAAAAAGGCTTGCTGGAGAAAGAAGGCGTGCTATCAGCAAGCTGTGGTAGATGCCTGGCTTCAAGACCTTACGGGGGAGTATCTCTCCCACACACACCTTCTTATACACACCCCAAAGATCAGCTTCTCCACTCTATCCCTGCACTAGAATAAGTATGAAATAAGCATTTTGATAAATCTATCGGTTTTGTCCATAAAAGCTGGTGAAGAAGCAGGGACTAAATTACTTCCTATAATAAAACAAGGAATTTCTATAAATTACAAGGACTGAATGTCAAATCCTACAGAAAAACCTGCTCGTGGGCATATGTGTCCGTGTTGGAACAACACGTATCCCACCAGCATGAGGTCAGGCATTTGAAATCAGTGCGAGGTATATGAGTGCCACATCTAGGAGAACTGATAAAAATCAGGGTCGTTGTCAGCTGTGTAAATTGAGAGGAAAAGCCGCCTTCAGCAACTTCCTTTGGGGAAGGCTTGTTTTGTGCTGGTGAACTGCTCCCCCTGGTGGATCAGAAATCGTCATGGTCGGGATTCCATTCTGAAGGGAGCAAACAATTGCAGGTATGGAGATATCCTCCCAAATAAAGCTAATTTCTGAGCCCCCAGAAATACATTGAATCTTGGACCCTGACTGAGTCTGAGCGTGGCCATCCTGTGAATTGCAAAGTTTGTCTTCACGCATTATTGGAGTTGTCTTGTGTATTCTCATTATTATGGTTGTTTCAAAATTGTGGCTCTGTATTGATTTGAGAGATATGGAAAAGTCTTAAGTCCTGTATTTTATTTTATTTCCACTTTAAAAGTAATCCTCGGTATTTACAAGGGGAACAAAACCCACAGCGAGGAGAACATTTTTCTGTGAAATCATTTGTTTCCCTTACTTTTAGCTCCTCTCTCTGAGGTGGTCACGTTGATTGTGATTAATTTATGCCTGTACCTCTTGTTCTACTTCCCTCAGCCTAAAGATAAGTTTTGTGATTTTTTTTATGGATGAAATTTCTACTTTCATTGTATATGTCAGCGCCAATAGAGATAGTTTATGTTGTTGTTTTCGTTAAAGAGGTTTTTTGTATGCCCTGCCTGCACGAAGAGGAGACTTTGCAGGTCAGGCAGAGATGAAAATCTATGACAACTTTCTCACTCTTTCGAACATTCTGCAATGAGGATTGCAGCTTCAGTCCAAACAGTGTATAAGCTAAATAAGGAAGTGTTTTAAATATTTATTTAACAAGACATATTTTAAATAACGTACATATGTAAATAGAGCGTTCTTAGCCTGTACATTATTGCCAGGTCGATTCTCATGCTCTGATATATAATTAATTACTGGTTTATTCCTCTGTAAACCGAAGCAGGGAATAATTCAGAGATGCCAGGTCACTGATGTCAGCAAAATGTAATACCCTTTGTCAGTGGGATCTGTGCAGGAGAAATTGAGACTGTAAAATCTGTGATGGTGGCTGCCAAAAGGTGTCCAAAAAACAAGCTCCTATCTCCATTTTAGTTGTTTTCTCCTGATGTGTAGACTTTTTATCTGTTATCTAAGTGGGATTAGAATGCACATTTTTTATGTTAATGCAAACTCAGAATGCATATGCAGTCTGAGCTGTGCATTTTATAAGTCACCTAAAGTGTCATCTAAAGTAAATACATATCATGACCATTTTAAGCAGCACTATTATATTTAGAAACAATAAAAACACAAATATCAATCGTTTTGGTAATTCTTGGTCATTAAAAAAAGATTTTTTCATGTTTAAGCAAAATCCACACGTCCATTTTTAATTTTATGAGAGAAAAATACAGCGATATATATGTATATACATATATAAAATTTTGTTTTCACTTAAATGAGCACCTGTTTTTCAAGTTACTCTACTAAAAACTTCTAAAGGACAAAAATTCTGAACATCAAATTTATCAAGGTCATAGATAGCCCTAGGAAAGAAAAGCAGGCAAAATGTGGCACCTTTTCTCCTTAGACTTAGCTTCTGATGATGTAAAATAAGTAATCATCTCAAATACCTTAGCACCTTGCTAGTTTGGGTCAGTGGTGCAGCAAGCATATTTTATTTAAACATAGTACATGTGAGTTACCAAAACCCAATTCAAAGTTTTATTCCAAGCTCTCTGAATTAGCTCCTCAACTAAAATCTAGTTAGTGGATTAATGACATAAATTTTCTTGACTCATGGCCACAACATCTGGGAAATTTAGTATGGAAAATGATTTAAAATGATTGGTTTATGCCATCATGACATACCAACCTATTGGTTATCTCACCTTTTAACCATCATCTACTTGTTTTGCCACACTTAAAAATGTTCTATATTAAATCCATAATAGATGATTTTGCTATTCTTGCGTGGCACTTTGGCTCATGACTGTAATCCCAGCACTTTGGGAGACTGAGGCGGGTGAATCACTTGAGATCAGGAGTTCGAGACCAGCCTGGCCAACATGATGAAATCCTGTCTCTGTCAAAAAATACAAGAATCCAGACATGGTGGCACGCACCTGTAGTGTTAGCTCCTCAGAAGGGTGAGATGGGAGAATCCCTTTTATCTGGCAGGCAGAGATTGCAGTGAGCCAAAAAAATAAAAAAGGAACCCCCCTTCCAAAAAAAAAAAAAAAAAAAAAAAAAAGTCTTTTGGCTATTCTGATTTGGAAAGAAACATTAAAGCTTTGGGAAAATAAAAAAATGGCAACAACAAAAAGTACAATTTTATGGTCTGAATGATCATCAAAAACTCTCTTAAATGCTGGGTCCATCTTTTCATTGATGGTACTATTTTAGTGTTTAAAATAAGTGCCATTTCTGTAATTAACAGAACAGGGCTAGTGAGGTATAAATTTGTCTTAGCAGGTTTGAACTCAGTGCTGTTGTGCAATTGCATGAAGAAGGAAATTAAATGTGAAAAATGGCTGATCTATCTTTCCTCTGGATTCCCTCAACAAAGCAGCCTCATAAAGTACCTGCTGCCGTATTGACCTCAGTACACACACAGAAGAGCCCAGGGAATTGCTTCTTTGGGGATTGGAGGTGAATTTTTAGATTTGGCATAACCTATATATTAATTTTTTCAAATGAAAATATTGATTAAATTTAAGCCTCCATATCAACATGAAAAAAGAATTTGTCCCTTAAGATAAATGGTAGCAATAAGATACTCAGATTATCTTCTCATTAAATATTATTATGATTGACATCTCTTCTTTTCCAAATGTTCTTTAAAAGTGTTATACTAAGGATGAAGTACATATAATTTCATCTATTGTTCCTTCTATGTATAGACAAGACTCTGAGAATTTATAGAAACAGACATTACAAGGCAGAAATGTGGAGAGAAGAAGGCTACCTGACTAGGGAATCTCAGGATACAAGGAAAACACTAAGGTGAGTTGCTTGACTTTTAACTTTGCCTGATATATCTCAGACCTAGAGCTCAAGGAACCAAGAACCCCAAAACAACAATGGGCACAGACAAGAAAAGCCCCAACAAAAGCCTACTCTCTCTCTAGCCAAAGGACAAGGGAAGGGGCAACCAAGCAAGACAGAAAAACATTTAGATAATAATCGCTCTATTCTAGCCAAATTCCACAAAAACGAATTAGGTGGTGTCAGAGGAGGCTGAGTAGGAAGGAGGGACTTTTACCCCTGCCCCCTAAACCTGTGATATCAGTGGAAGCCGTGTGGAGAGCAGCAACAAGGTACTTCCATCCCTCACATGTTGGGAAGTATAGTGGACCCTTGAACAACGGTGGTTTGAACTTCACAGGTCCACCTAGATGCAGACTTTGTTAAACAAAAATGTAGCAACTTCCTGGCATGTTCAGATACCCTTCTAGGTACTTAGAATACAATAGTAAAGAAAAACAGGCAAAGCCCCTGCTGTCCTGAAAGGTGCAGACAATGGAAGAGGCATTAGTTTAGGGACTCACACAAATAAGTAAGTTTGTCTATATGCTAAGGGTCATAAAGGGGTGGCATGTGAGCATGTGAGAATATAGAATAGACACATCTGCCTGACTAAGAGCAGTCAGAAAACACTTTCTTCAGAAATGAATGGTTTATTTAAAATTTACATAATTAATTAGGCAGAGTAAGCCAAAAGTTATCTAAGCATGGGGAACATACCTGTGCAGTTTATTTCATTGAGCTGAAAATTAATTTCCTTCATATGAATCTAAATCTCTGTTTACCACAAGCCCTCTGTTTCCACAAGTTCTGTGTCCAAAACCAAAGGCAGATCCAAATACAATATTCGTGGGATGCAAATTCCCATGTACACCAAGGAATAACTGCTTTATTGGAGGCCTAGTGGGGAACTGAAACTCCCACTACTGCTTAGCAGGAATGAGGAGCCCCCTTTCAGAGGTCAACAGAAGCTGAGTTAAGAAACCTGGACTTTTACCCCACCTGGCAGTAATGAAGTGACACCCACCTTCATCTGTGAGGATGGTGTGAGATGAAGCTAGCTAAAACAAAAGTTTTCTATAAGATTCAGAGTCTCATAATACTGAAATGTCCATGGAAAATTACTCATCATACAAAAACAAGAAAGAACTACAACTAAGTGAGAAAAGATAATAAATATATGCCAACATCAAGATGACACAAATGTTAGAATTACCTGGCAAAACTTGTAAAGCAGCCATCATAAAAATGCTCCAATGAACAATTAAAACATTCTTGTAGCTAGTGAAAATTTATTTGAAAAGCTTCAACAAAGAAATAGGAAGTCATGACTGAAAATAGAAGATAAAAGAATTAAATGGAAAATTTTGAAGTGAAGAATACAATAACCAATATAAAAAACTCAATGCATGGGCAGAATGGAGGAGACAGAGGAATATCAGTGAACTGGAGGAAACAATATAAATTGGACATCTATACAACGGAGAGAAAATACAGTGGAAAAAAAAGATGAAAGGAATCTCAAAGACTTTTGAGATTATAGCAAAACAAACGAACAAACAAACAAACAAAAAACTGAAAACTAACCTTTGCATTCCCTGTGTCCTTGAAGACAGGAAGATGACAGACCTGAAAAACATTCTAAGAAATAATGGCTGAAATGTTTTCAAATTTAGCACAAGACATAAATATACAGATTTAAGAAGCTGAGTGAATCCCAAATAGGATAAACTCACAGAAATTCATAACAAGACACTCATAGTCAAACTTTTGAGAACTGAGGACAAAAAAGAAAAACAAAAACTCAATCCAGATGTCCTTCAAGGGGAAGATGATTAAACCAACTCTGATACATGCATACTAATAGAAAAAAACTATTGATACATGGAACCACTTGGACAAATCTCTAAAGAATTAAGGAGAGTGAAAAAAATGAACTTTAAAATGTTACATATTGTTTTGTTTATATAATAACATCATGGGAATGACAAGATCATAGAAATGAGGATTCACTGGGGTTAAGGAGGGGGAAGGATAAGAGGAAAGAGGGAGTGGCCATAAAAGGCAGCACGAAGTATCCCTGTGCTGAGAGAAATATTTCTTATCTTGACAGCAGCAATGTCAATATCCTGTTTGTTACACTACAGTTTTGCAAGATGTTAGCATTGGAAGGAACTGGGTAAAAGATCACTCGGCGTTATCTCTTACAACTGCAAATAAATCCACAATTATCCTAAAATAGAAAGTTTAATTTACAAAAAAAACGTTATGCAAGCCTTGTTACTCAGTGACTACATAACTCTGGACTTAGACGCAAAGAATTTTGACTGTCACTTTAACCTTCTGTAATCCTGGACAAATATTCAGCCAGTCTGAGCTTACTTTCTTGTCAGTTAAATGGGCATAATGATACTTACCCTACTTATTGATATTTCACCAACTACAGTCAGGATGAAATAAAAGTGAAATAATGAGCAGGAAGGGCTTCTTTTTTATTGTTCTTAGGAACTTTTATTAAAATGTCTACTAGAGATCAAGGCTCCCAACACAATTAGAGAGACATTGACACAGGAACTGGTGGCAGGCATGAAATACTTGGTTGCTTGTAGAACTAAGACTAAATGAATGTTATGTAATCCCAGCACTTTGGGAAGCCAAGGTGGGTGGATCAGGAGTTTGAGACCAGCCTGGCCAACATGGTGAAACCCCTTCTCTACTAAAAACACAAAAGTTAGCTGGGCATGGTGGCGCACACCTGCAATCCCAGCTACTCGGGAGGCTGAGGCAGGAGAATTGCTTGAACCTGGGAAGTGGAGATTGCAGTGTGCTGAGATTGTACCATTTCACTCCAGCCTGGGCGACAACAGCGAAACTCCGTCTTAAAAAAAAAAAGGGCGCTAACTCTTTTAACTCTAAGACTAAATGAGTGTTAAAATGAGTGTTAAAATATGTAGAAGTTTTACAGTCTGTACAACTATTAGAAAAGGGAAATTAGCTAGGTGCAGTGGTGTGTGCCTATAGTCCCAGCTGCTCTGGAGGCTGAGGTAGGAGGATTGTTTGAGCACAGGAGGTTAAATCTGCTGTGAGCTATGATTGTGTCACTACATTCTAGCCTGGGCAACAGAGCAAGACCCTGTCTCTAGGAGAAAAAGAAAAAAAAGAATGAGGTTAGCCTATGAAAAACCTTCATAATTTGTGGCAGTATTATTGTTGTTGTTGTTCTTAACAATAATAATGATAGAAAAAGTTTTTTCTATTTTTGTAGACATAAGAAGTACAAGTGCAGTTTTGTTATGTGGATGTAGTGGTGGGTATTGGTGAAGTCTGGTATTTTAGTATAAGCCTCACCCAAATTGTTCACTTTATACAAGAAAGGGCTTCTTATCTCTCCAAGTACCACAAGAGAAAGAACTCACCTTTGCTGGATGTTAACTGTGTGCTAGGCTCTAAGCTAAGCTGAATGCATTTTTTACTTTATAATCTATTTGTTAGTATTTTTTGTGAAATCTTTAAAAGCACGGTTCCATAGCTGAATGGCAGAGTATGTGATATTTAACAAAGCACCACTAAAGAGGAATTCCCATGTTTTATATCTTCCTCAGGCATTCAAGAGTTTCCAAGTTCAGGGGCTACAGTAAATTCTTAATCCCTGACCTCTTCAACACTCTGAAACTTCAGATATTCTCTCATTCTGCTTTCCTTAAACATGCTAAATCTAACCTACCATCTTGGTTCTTCAGCGTCCTTTCTCTTGCTTGCTGTGCACAGCTTAAAAAGATGAGCTACACCAACAACCAGCCTCCCTGCTGTACAGTTTTTCCTTTGTACTACTTGCTTTCTAGAGGACAATCAGTCCACACGGCTTGGTCCTTTTTCTCTTTACAGCACCTCCTTAATACTGTGCCATTAGACTGGGAAAAGACAGAAGAGTTTGCACCTAGATATTGCTGTCTTCTTCTTAATACATTACAGCTCATGTATTATCACAATTTACAATTGAGGAAGTGTTAGTCATCTACTGAGAACATACAACTATGTTAGTTTAGGAGGCTTAGGAAATGTTTAATTAACAAAGAGATGACTCTTCCACATTGTGCATAAATTTGTTTTCTGTTTTCTGGTTTTTGCTATGAGACTCTACTACAAAGAATCCATTTATTTGTTTATTCATTCATTTGTTGATTCGTTCATTTATTCATTTCATCATGAATTCACCAATGACCTAACACCCACTAATTGCAGGGCTCTGTGGTAGACCCCAGGGATATGAAGCTGAACAAAACATAATCTGGAGAGATACACATGAAAACAATAAAATGAAAATATGCTTCCTGGTGTATCAAGGCATGAAGGTGTTGTCATAACACAGAGAAAGAAGCACTTCACTATGGAGCCATCAGGGCACCTAGAAAGCGTGGCAAACTCAGATGACTGCAGGGGCCAGGCATACAACAAACTCCTATGTTGGGGAGTACAAGGAACTGCCCTGATGAAATCTGATTGAATAAATGAATAGAAGTGGATCTAATGTTCTAGGATCTAGTAACATTATATGTAAGAATAATATCCTGTGGGCTTCATCTTTGACATTTAGCTCGACTGACCATTTGTTATCACAACCAATAACACTCTCCTATCTCTCCTCATGCCATATGCAGTAGCCTTCTATTTAGTCTCCCTGTTTCCACTCTTGCCATCTTTCGTCTTCTTTACTTGTCAATCAGAGGGAGATATAATGCCTAAGTTCATGCAACGTCTTCACCCAATGGCTGTCACTCAGAGTTGAAACCAAAGCCTTTATCTTTGAAAGCATGTTTTCTAGATAAACATTAGAATACCCTAGACAGGATTTTTAAAAATATCAATGGACAGCCCCCAATCTGGATAAATTCTGCACCCCAAATTGTGGATAATATAAGGTGGCTCCCAGGCTGCAGCCATTCCATCATCTCACTCCCTCACTTATTTTACTCCACCCAGTGTTGCCTTTGCACAGAGACTTTTACTGACCGCCCTGTTCAAGCATCATTGTTCTTTCATATCTTTGCTGTTTTTATAGTACTCGTCACAATCCACATGCTCTGTTATTGGCCTAATGTGCTTCATAGTCCATCTTTCTCTACTAGAAGATGTCTTCTAGAAGAGTTCAGGGATTTTGTCTGTTTTGTTTACTGTCCTACCCCAGTGCCTGTGAAAGTGTCTGGTACTCACGCCTGCAATCCCAGCACTTTGGGAGGCCAAGGTGGGTGGATCACCTGAGGTCAGGAGTTCGAGATCAGCCTGGCCAACACGGTGAAACCCTGTCTCTACTAAAAATACAAAAATTAGCTGGGCATGGTGGTGGGTACCTGTGATCCCAGCTACTGGAGAGGCAAAGGCAGGAGAATTGCTTGAACCTGGGAGGCAGAGATTGCAGTGAGCCGAGATCATGCCACTGCACTCCAGCCTGGGCAAAAGAGTGACACTCCATCTCAAAAAAAAAAAAAAAAAAAAAGTTGCCCGGCACATAGGAGGTATTAAATAAATAAAGTTTAAAAGAAACTGAATGGACAATGATGAAGAAGCGTTTAACATGTTCAAGGGAAGTGGAGCGAAGTTGATTGAGAGTGGAAACAAGCAACAGGAAATGATCCAGGAAAGAGAAGGAGACTTGGTAGAAAACAAGGAGCTAGGATATTTTTCCCTAACAAGATGAGGAGCCTTATCCATTTTAAACAGGAGACTTTCACAGCCAGGTTTGTTTTTTAGAAAACTCAGTCTTGCTGAATTTTGGGAGATGAGTTAGTTCAAAATGGAGTTAAGGAGACAAAAATGCAAATACCTGTTAGGAGACTCTCATAATCCTTAGCAAGAAGAAGCTGAACAAAACTATGGCATATTTCAACATCCTAGTATGGAAAGAAATGGAAACTGAGCCACATATGGGTTTGTTTTGCCTTACTTGGTATTGGACACGACCCTGAAGAGTAAATGGTCACTTGCAATTAAGCTTATAAGCAAGTAAGTTCATTGCTTCTCTTTTGCAAAAACTCAGGTTTGTCTTTGGGGCTCTCTCTCTATTCTGGTTAACAAATACAAACTAAGGTAGGCTTTAAAAAGACAAGCTTAAAACATTTCCAGAAACCAAACAGAGGTCACTAAAGCCCCTCTAGGACCCTTCTATTCCCACATTCTATTCCCCACGTGTGGCCTGCATGATCCTGGTTCCTCTCCATTTATAACCTTGCCTCATAGGCCATTCTGCACATTTCTCATTCCGATGTGAAAAAGTGCTACAGAACGTCTGTTCTAAATCTTTTCTAATTTCCATTTATGCTTCATTGTCCTGTAATCTGTTCAAAGCTGAAAATAGAACTAAGGTATGATCTCAGCATAACCTTTAGCAATTAATTTTATTACCATTTTTTTTCTAACGGAACAAACTCATAATAAATAAGAAAAGCTTTATCTGTAAAATAACCCCAGAATAGACCTCTACCTCTTACCATTCATATTTCTCTAAACTTGCTAAGCCAGTATTAAGTAGAGTCTCCCCCATCCTCCCTTCTTTCAACCCAATATTACTTTGGTTAAAGAAGTAAATCTAATTAAAGGAGCATGGGAAGTGGAAGTCATTTTGTGAGTTAGAGAAGCTGGCTCTGTGTATCTTTCACTGGTGATTGGGCTTACAAGATGGAAAATTCCATACACTGCTAAGCAAAGTGCTCTCAATGTTGTTGCAACATCTGCTTTTCTTTGTGTAAAATCTTTTCCATGGGATGGGTGAAGATTTTTATTCTAATTGAATTTGTAGTTAATTCCAGATAAAGATAAGTTTTTTTTGTTTTTGTTTTTGTATTTTGCTGATGCTGCTCAAATCAGGGGTTCCAGGCCCATCCCTGAAACCCCACTTTTACGCAAAATGAATCAAAAGGAGTAGCAGGTATTTTGGATTAAGTGACCCTCCGTTTGTTTATATTTTTAGAAAGAAGTAAATACTTAGATTCACTTAATTCCTGATTTGGTCTTTTAAATTATTTGTGATGGGAGAGCGAACTCTTGTTTCTCAAATGCAATGCTTCTAACCCATTAAGCAAGGACGTGGATGGGCCTTGGTTTGAAGATAGCTTTCTACCCTCTTTGAAAATATTAATGTAGTGTTAATTGATCATCATAACAAATATGTTTATGGTACTAAACCATTCTAAAGAAACTAAGAAACTAAGGAGTCTGTCTTCCAATATTTGTTGCAATATTTGCTAAACAAATTAATAAATGGGTGAACAAAAGTAAGAATAAAATATAATACCTGTGAGCCTTCCAGTGGCTTTGCCATGCCACCTACTTGATAGCCTTCTGCCTCTCACAGTGGCCTTTGACAATGAGTAATTTCCATCAGTTTATATTTTGGATGTTATGAAATAAGAGAAGATTATTCAATTACAGTTACTTTTTTTCTCCAACCAACCTTGATAAATGAATGGACCCTCCTCACCTCTCCCTACTACATTTATTTGGGACAATAAAATAGAAAGTAAAACCAGGACCGAGAACCAGAAGTAGCTGGAATCCATCCCTCTACCCTATTAGAGTCACTGAACCAAGTTGACTTCATATTTTCTCCAGAGGGTTTGGACTCAGAAAATGCACCCCCTTCCCTCCCTAGAAGCGGGGTTGGAAATGTCCACCAAAAGTCATGGGTAAAATACATTAATGTAATCTTGACATTTTCAAAGGTATTATTGTTATTACTAATATTGACTAAACCTTGTGAATGTTTACCATTTCTTATCACATTTAGACCCAAAGCATGGATTTGAATTTTTCCTCCTTGAGGGTTCTGCCTTGATTCTTGTAGTTGAGTTAGTTGTCCTTGGTCTGGATCCTTTAATATACAGAACACATTTCTTTATCTATCACTGTGCATTTTTTAACTGTTGTGAGCTTCATAGACACATTCTGTCCCCAGAAATCTGCTTATTTGATCCATTCTAGGACAGAAGGAATATTACTAATTTATTCTTAAAAGTCATCAGATACTTATCAATGATTTATAAATTAATGAACTCAAATAGTTGTAGAAGATTTCATAGGGAAAAAAATGAATTTCTATTATTTGGCCAAAGTTGCAAACAATCATATGCAATAATGAGAAATGTTAACTATGTTAGGTCAAATTAAATACGGTAAGAAAAGAAAGAGCCATCTCGGAATAACGGTAGATTGATTCCAATTTTTTGTAATATAGATAATATTGCAATAGACATTCATAGAAAAAATGTTAAGTGCATTTCTGGTTATAGTTGTAATGTTCGTTTCATAGAAATAAATTACTGGAACAAAGAAGGATATAAACCTCACTTTTGCACATTTTCATTAGCATTGCCTATTGTAATTAAGCATATTAATAATAGGTAAATGTAACATCTTTTTGTTTTAGCGTGTTCACTCTCTCTGTATATATGCATGTATGTACATGTATGTGTATATATAGGTGTTTATACTTTCCTACTCTTGATTTCGAGCTTCCTACCCTTGATTTTGAGCTTGGTATTGTGACTTCCTTTGATGAATTTCAAGTTAGAAGATATGGAAGAGGGACTTAAAATGAGATTTCATGACTGTGAGAGGTGAAGCCAGCTGGACTTCTGGGTCGGGTGCGGACTTGCAGAACTTTTCTGTCTTGCAAGAGGATTATAAAATACACCAATCAGCACTCTGTAGCTAGAATTGTAAAATGCACCAATCAGCACTCTGTGGCTAGCTAGAGGCTTGTAAAATATGCCAATCAGCACTCTGTAAAAACTCATCAATCAGGGCTCTGTGGCTAGCTAGAGGTTTGTAAAACGAACCAATCAGCATCCTGTAAAATGGACCAATCAGCCCCCTGTAAAATGGACCAATCAGTGCTCTGTAAAATGCACCAATCAGCACTCCATAAAATGGACCAATCAGCAGGTCATGGGCTGGGACAAATAAGGGAATAAAAGCAGGCCGCCCTGGACAGCAGCAGCAACCTACTTGGGTCCCCTTCTGTGCTGGGGAAGCTTTGTTCTTTCAGTCTTCACAGTAAATCTTGCTGCTGCTCACTCTTTGGGTCTTCACCACCTTTAAGAACTGTAATACTCACTGCAAAGTTCTGCGGCTTCATTCCTGAAGTCAGCAAGACCATGAGCACACCAGAAGGAACGAACTCTGGACACAGTTGGTCATACCTTCTTGTATTTATTCCATCTCCTGAAGCACCACTTGCCTCACTCTGCCTGCTGGTCACAGAAGGACGATAAGCCAACTTGCACTATGAAGCTGAGCCATCCTGGCTGACTCAACCATAAGTAAGCACTTATTGTTACATGGCACTAAGATCTGAGATTATTTGGTATGTAGTCATAGCTGACTCACACATACCTTAAAACAGGCCTGTTATTGAGGCTATACAACAATGAATAAAAGGACAACAGTTTGCTATGTAACTTGTACTGCATTGAGACAAAAAGGTACACATAGAATAACAGTATTTATATCTATAGGGTCAGGTGGTGATTTGATTTGAAGAAAAAATAAATCAGTAAGAATAGAAAATGGCATTTGAGGAGTACATTTCTTTGATTGCTACTGAAATTGAATATTTTGCATTTCCTTTCTGAAATTTGCCTCCTAATGTGCTTTACAAATTTTTCCCTAGAGTATTAATCTTTTTCTAATTTGTAATTATTTTCATATGTTATATTGCCCATTTACATTTATTGGCTATTAAAGTGTCACAAATGCTTTTCCTAATTTGATTAAAATGTTATATTGTTAAACAGAAATTCTTCAAATTATAATTTGATAGACTCTTTATGCTTTACTGAATATTTGGAAATATTTTATATTTTAACTTTTACATTTAACCATAATTGTCAGTGATTTATTTTAGTCTGTAATGTGAGGACAGGACTTAACCCTATCCACGGCCTTGACAAAAATTTCTATCATCAGTGCTTAATTAATTCAATTTCTCCCAGTTGATGTGAAATGTTACCACTGCAAGCTATCGAAAATTGGGTGGCATATACTACTATTGCTGGTTAATATATAGCCAGTAATATTCTGCCTTAATGATATTAAATGGCATTAAGAAGTGTGTATGAAATTACTTTCTATGAATGAAAACAGGTAACGTATATGACAACATATGTCTCTATTCCTGTAAAACCAATATACGCACATAAACACATGGGAGGGAGATTAGAACAAACTCCAAAATATTAATAACCTTTCACTCTAAGTAAATGGAGGGATAATGAGTAATTTGTAGTGCTTCATCACTCTTTTCTATATTTTCTATACTTTTATTTAAAGTCAGCATAAAATACTTCTAAAAGCAGAAAAAAGTTAAAAAATAAATAATTTTTTAATAGGACTTCAATAACTTGAAATATTTTATTAACCAGGACCTAAGTTTTTTTTTTTTTACTTCATTACATTATAAATAAAACATAAATAAATAAAACAACATAAATAAAACAACAAACTATTTGTTGATATCTTCATTTCTTTCTTATTTTTCTTTGGAGATGGAGTTTCGCTCTTGTTGCCCAGGCTGGAGTGCAATGGCACGGTCTTGGCTCACTGCAAACCTCTGCTTGCAGTGATTCTCGTGCCTCAGCCTCCGGAGCAACTGGGATTATAGGCATGTGCCACCACGCCCCCCTCGGCCTCCCAAACTGCTGGGATGATATCTTTATTAAACAAGAAACCATTTAGTTTGCACTTAGGAAAAAATAATAATTTAAATTTCCTTCCCTTCTTCTAGAAAACGATTTCCTAATCTCCCTACTACGATTTTTAGGAATAGGATCTATTTTTTGATTTAGGTATAGGTAACTCCTGGTATCTTCACAGAAATGAGGTAGGACTATATGGGGTAGCACACTTTGAATGTTGGGGGTATGTGTGTATATGATATAATTCGGATATCTGTGTGTATGTGTGTGATACAATTTTGGTATCTGTCCCCGCCCAATTTCTCCCTTTTGGAACTGAAATGTTTACTCAGTGCTTCTATCTCCANGACTCAGTTTGTCGGTCTGCCAACATTCTGCATTTATGAGAAACAGTTTGCTGCTTACATATAGCCTCCAGTGACTTGATCATACTGAGTTGATCACGACCCTCAATCTTTCCGCCTCCAACACCACCAGCCCATTTAAAATATCAGCAGCCAGCCACCACTATTTCCTATCCTGCTCTACTTCTTAGGATTCATCATCACCTACGTGGCAGGAGCCAACATAGGTGATGGCTAAAATCTCAGCAACTGGGGGTGCTGAGGCGGGAGGATCCTTTGAGCCCAGGAGTTGGAGGCTGTACAGAATTATGATCGTGCCACTGCACTCCAGACTGGGCAACAGAGCAAGACCCCTATCTCTAAAAAAAATTAATAAATAAATATCATCACTTATATCTATGTCTATATGTAGATCTCTCTCTCTCTCTCTCTCTTTCTCTTTCTCTCTCTCTGTATATATATATATATTTTGAGACAGAGTCTTACTCTGTCACCCAGGCTGGAGTGCAGTGGCACAATCCTGGCTCACTGCAACCTCCACCTCCCGAGTTCAAGCACTACTCCTGCTTCAGCCTCCTGCATAGCTGGGATTACAGGCACTCACTACCATGCCCAGCTAATTTTTGTATTTTTAAAGTAGAGACAGGGTTTCCCTATGTTGGCCAGGCTGGTCTCGAACTCCTGACCTCAAGTGATCCACCCACCTCGGCCTCCGAAAGTGCTGGGATTACAGGCATGAGCCAGTGTGCCCCACCTCTCCATTGTATTTTGAAAAAGTAACTACTTGTTTCTGATTTTACAGGCTCATAGGTGGAAAGCATTTGCCTTGTCTCAGATGAGACTTTGGACTTTTGAGTTAATGCTGGAATGAGTTAAGATGTTGAGGGATAGTTGGGAAGGCAGGATCGTATTTTGCAATGTGAGAAGGACATGAGATTTGGGAGGTGTCAGGAGCAGAGTGATGTAGTTTGGATATTTGTCCTCGCTCAAATCTCATTCGAATTGTAATCCCCAGTGCTGGAAATAGGGACTGGTGGGAGGTGTTTGGATCATGGGGGTGGATCCCCCATGGCTTGGTGTTGTCTTCATGGTAGTGAGTTCTCATGAGATCTGGTCATTTAGAAGTGTGGGGCACCTCTTCCCCGACTCCCTCTTTCTTGCTTGCTCCTGCTTTCACCATGTGACATGCCTACTCCTCTCCATCTTCTGTCATGATTGTAAGCTTTCTTCATGAAGCCTTCCTAGAGGCCAAACAAATGCCAGCACCGTGATATCTGTAAAGCATACAGAACTGTGAGCCAATTGAATATCTTTTGAAAAATGAATTACCCAGTCTTGGATATATCTTTACAGAAACGCAAGAATGACCTAGGCCAGGTGCAGTGATTCACACCCGCAATCCCAGCACTGTGGGAGGCCAACCAGGGCTGATCACCTGAGGTCAGGAGTGTGAGCTCAGTCTGGCCAACATCATGAAACCCCATCTCCACTAAAAATACATAAATTAGCCGGGTATGATGGTGCATGCCTGTAATCCCAACTACTCGGGAGGCTGAGGCATGAGAATTGCTTGAACCCAGGAGGTGGAGGTTTCAGTGAGCCGAGATTGAGCTACTCACTCCAGCCAGGGTGACACAGTGAAAATGTTTCAAAAAAAAAATAAAGATCCAAAACAAAACACACAACAACAACAAAACCAGAATGGCCTAACACTGTGTGTGTGTTTGTGTACACCCATACATATATTTTTAGAGACAGGGTCTCATGCTGTTTCCCAAGCTAGAGTACAGTGGCACCATCGTAACTCATTGGAACCTCAAACTCGCAGGCTGAAGCAATCCTCCTGATTGCTTAGGCCTCCTGAGTACTTAGGACTGTGAGTCTGCACCACTATGTCTGGCTATTTTATTTTATTTCTGGAGATGGGGGTTTTGCTATGTTGCCTAGGTTGGCGTTCGACTCCTGGTCTCCAACAGTCTTCCTGCCTTGGCCTCCTAAAGTGCTGGGGTTGCAGGCATGGGCCATGGTGCCCAGACAGAAGTAAATTTATATTAATGTTCCTATTTCTTTTCTAGAGTGGTCTTCTATAGATTGCAGAAGGAGCATCTTCTTTTGTTGGGAAGTTAGGCTCCGTTTCTTCTGAGAACCCATTCAAGCTGTGGTTAGACAGTTCCATACATTATCAAGACAAGGCTTAGAGTAGGCCAGCCACTGAGTGGCTGCACTGTTGAGGGGAAGACTAAACCTGAGAATGGAGATATTCACAATGTGGGGGAAGAACACCTGGCTTCCTTGCTCCATCACAGAAACACATCTCAACACATCCAAGGTTATGAGGTAATAAGGAATTAACTATGACCTCTCCTGCCACATGCCAAAGTTGATTCTACTCTAGATGAGTCTTAATTATGCCAGTGAAGTGTGGAGTTTAATAGAAAGAACCTGTTCATTGAAACTGTAACTTTTATTGTAAGGACTAAGAAAGATTAAAAAGTAAACTTTGCTTTACATGTGGTGAGCTTAATTTGAAGCTACAGAATTAATTTTTAAGGCAAAAACTCTACATCTCTCTTAAACAGTGTTTGGCTTATTGTCATTTCCTGTATGTGAAATATCTCACCCTAGGGAGAATCCACATTTAGAAAATATTTAGCCTCTGATTTTCTGAATCTGAGACCTCCTTATACTCAATTTTTAACTCACATTTATTCTCTTTCAGAGGATATAAAAGCAATCTGTAAATACTTGATTTTTATTACTGGAAGCTACCATTTTTTGAACGCCTACTCTGTGCCAGACATTGAACCATGGTTTGGTTTTACAGACATTATTTTTTTAATACTGTACCACCACTGTATGTGAAATACAGTCTTTCTTTCTTTCTTTCTTTCTTTCTTTCTTTCTTTCTTTCTTTCTTTCTTTCTTTCTTTCTTTCTTTCTTTCTTTCTTTTCTCTTTCTTTCTCTCTTTCTCTCTTTCTTTTTCTTTCTTTCTCTCTCTCTTTCTCTCTTTTCTTTCTTTCTTTTCTTCCTCCCTCCCTCCCTCCCTTCCTCCCTTGCTTCCTCCCTTCCTCCCTTCCTCCTTTCCTCCCTTCCTTCCTCTCTCTCTCTCAAAGATGGAGGTCTGTCACCAGGTCGGAGTGCAGTGGTGTGATCTTGGTTCACGGCAACTTCCGCCTCCCGGGTTCAAGTGATTCTCCTGCCTCTGCCTCCCCAGTAACTGGGACTACAGGGGCATGCCACCTCACCCAGCTAATTTTTATATTTTTAGTAGAGACGGGGTTTCACCATGTTGGCCAGGATGATCTCTTGACCTCGTGATCCACCCACCTTGGCCTCCCATAGTGCTGGGATTACAGGCATGAGCCATCGTGCCTGGCTTTTCTTTTCTTTTCTTTTCTTTTTTTTTCTTTTCTTTTCTTTTCTTTTCTTTTCTTTTCTATTCTTTTCTTTCCCTTCCCCTCCACTCCCCTTCCCCCATCTCCATCCCTCCCCTCCCTTCCCTTCCTTTCCCTTCCCTTTCCTTCCCTTCCCTTTCCTTCCCTTCCTTCTCTTTCTCCTTCCTTCCTTCCCTCCCTTCCTTCCTTCCTTCCTTGATGACTCGGAGGGACAAAGAAATTAAGAACATGTTCAAGGTCACATCACTTAAGTGACTGAACTGGGACTCAAACCCAGGTCTATCTTACACTAACCCTCGACAGTCCTCCTAAATACTACATCTTATCCTACAAGGGAAGGCAAACTCTGATGTCATTCATTTCACTAGTGCATTATATGATTTTCCTGGAGATACATATATGAGCAATATGGATAATTGCTTATGCTAATAATATGTAATTACTTATGCTAAGAGTGTTAATAACAAATTTGATCTAAATGTCAGTCTTCATATTTGGGCATGACTGCCTACATAAATTACTTGTTTTGTGGGTTACCAAATTAACAGTATGTTAGCCTATCTCTGTTTTTAATTCTCATCATCATTAAGTTCTTTAAGTTAAAATTTTTATTTAGGAGAACTCTGCTAAACTGCAAAAATATAGGATATGACAGGCAATTATGCAATTGTCACATAATATACGTGCAGTTCAGTTTTTCAGGTTAGATGATTGTGGTCTTAAAGGGAGGGAAAGAAGAGAGAATTGGAAATAATTCTCAAAAATAAGGAGGTATGGCAAAATTCAAAGGTTATGATATTAGCCAAGAGGGCTAAGGATGTCTTGGAAAATAGCCACTGGGTACCAAAAAGATGGTTGAAAAGAGCAAAGCAGTAAAAGAACTGGTAGAAGAGTTACTAAGTTCAGACTTCACTTTTGAAGACTCTGTACTAGCAAACAAATGAAAAATGAGCTTCTAGAGATTTTGAGTAGAATGGGTTTCACTGTGTGGTCTTGAGCAAGTCATAACTTCCCCAAATGTTTGTTTCCTCATAGGGCTATTAATAACAACAATACAGATATCAAGGGGTTGTTGAAAAATTCAAATAAAGCAATGTGTTAAATAATATTCTAGAGCTGATATTGTAAACACCATTCAGCAATATTTTAATGTGGCCAGGCATGGTAGTCCATGCCTATAATCCCAGCACTTTGGGAGGCGAAGGCAGGTGAATCACAAGGTCAGGAGTTTGAGACCAGCCTGGCCAATATAGTGAAACCCTGTATCTACTAAAAATACAAAAATTAGCTGGGTGTGGTGGTGCACGCCTGTAGTCCCAGCTGCTCAGGAGGCTGAGTCAGGAGAATCGCTTAAACCCGGGAGGTGGACGTTACAGTTAGCCGAGATCACGCCACTGCACTCCAGCCTGGGGGACAGAACAAGATTCCATCTCAAATATATATATAAATATATGTATCTAAATATATATCTAAATATATATAATATATATCCAAATATATATAATATATATCTAAATATATATTATATATCTAATATAGATCT
>NW_016804792.1:287204-338906 GCF_001698545.2 Rhinopithecus bieti | reverse complement strand
CTCCCTCCCTTCCTTCCTTCCTTCTTTCCTTCCTTCCTTCTTCTCCCCCTTCCTCCCTGCTTCCTTCCTCTCTCCATCTCTCCCTCCCTCTTTCACTCTCTCCCTCTCTCATCCTTCCTCTTTCTCCTTTTCTCTTGCTCCCTCTCTTCCTCTCTCCTTGTGTTCTTCCTTCCTTTCCCCTCTCTCTCCTCTTTCCCTCCTTTCTTCTTTCCCTTTCTTCATTTTCTTTCATTCCTGTCACAGGCAAAGCAAGCTTTGCTGTCACAGTGTTTCAGGAAACTCAGTTCTTGTGTATCTGGCACATGGTGTTAAGGGAAACACAATGGCCAATGATGTTTGTTCTCTGTAAATTTCCCTCTTCTATAAGAGGCATTTGCTGATGGAAGAACTATGTATGGGAATGGTTCCAAAAACCCTGTATTCACACAGCATTAGTGGGAAAATAAAGTGTCTTCCCTGTGGACAATCTTGTTATCAATTATCCATGAATGCCAAGACATAGTATTTACAGGACAAAAAAAAACCATGAAAAATAAATTCTCCTACCTGACATCAACAGAGAATGTGCCATTTTTGCATAAAGAATTATCTGCATTCTGAATGTTTAAATGATTTGCATTTCAACATTTTTTACTTGTAATTCTGTTTATAGAAAATATTCTAAAACTAATTAACACATTTCTCTGAGTTTTTAAATAACATAAAATGACCTTATGTTGAAGACTGTTTCATCAAGAATATTAATGATCTAATTCTTCTCCACCTTGCACCTTAAACCCATGGACTATATTGATTGACATCCTTTCAAAATACCATGTGAATACCCTTAGGAACCCTAAGGAACAGATACGTGTTTAGCCAAAGCCCACTTGAACTCCAGTGGGTGGCCTTGTGCTAACACTCAGGCAGAGCCATTTTATGTTGTGGCCAGATATTCTAGTTTCTCTTTGTTGAACGGCATAGAGAAGTGAGCGTAGGCATTTGGGTCACAAGGCCCTGATTGCAAATTCACTTACTTATGTGAAATTAAGGCAAGTTAATTAACCTGTAAGTGCTTTGACTCATATGTAGAGTGAGAATAAAAATAAATACTCAACAAGTTGTTGACAATAGATAAATGCACTAACAAAGTAAAAAATTGACCTTAGCACCGCTAACTGGTAGATGCTCAATAAGCGTTCACTCCTTTGCCCTTCCCTTCTCTGATGTCAGATGCTGCTCACCTTCAGAAGAGTATCCAATGTCATTATCTCTGTGTTGCATTCTACCATCTTCCTTCATACTGTCTTTTCTCTTTTCTCCTTTTCCTGTTGATTTTTGCTTCCTTTGCCCCCAAAGAATTATTTTCTAAGGGAAGTAGTAGCAACTAGAATGTGCTAAGCCTTCTGATCAGTGAACTGGTCAATTGGTGTCTTGGCCTCTCATTAGTTCTTTTTATGTTTGTATCCCCACTGACTTCTCAAAGGATCCATTTGGACCATTGGGTGCTTTTGCTATATGCTTGCTCAAAACCCCCACCACTCCCATACACACCTATATATTTGGTTACTTCAAACCTTAGACCTTTTCCAGATACCTGTGGTGCTATCTGGACAGCTAAGTTTTGTCTGTAGTTAGGTGATCTGAATTTGGGCTTATGAGCCTAAAATAAGGACTGCTATGAAGCAAAGATAGTAGATAAGGATGCCATTGCTTCTTTCTTTCATTTCTCCTCTAGTATCTTCCAACCTTCTAAACCCAGACAAGAGTGCCAGGATCAGAGGTCCAAAAATTCCAAAGTCACAGTCAAAACTGCCTTGGCTATAACTTTTTATACATAATTTGGAACATGTTTATTATCACAAAATTCTGCTCTCTCAAAATGGAGAATGCTAACAGTAAAAACCATGTCACATCTTTTTTCTCACATTTTAATTTTGTTGCTATGTTCTATTTTGCCTTCTCAACCAAGAGGCTAAGGTTTTATTTATACATTTCCAAGCCATTCAGAAAATAAACAAAGTTTGATCAGTTATTGGGATTACTCATCTACATATTATCAAATAAGCAGATATTTGAGATATTCAAATTCTTGGTTTCTAAGAATACTAACACATTAGTATGTGTTAGTAAGAATTACAAGGAGAGAAACATCCCATAATAAATAAGTCTGTGAGGCCGGGTGCAGTGGTTCATGCTTGTAATCTCAGCACTTTGGGAGGCAGAGGTGGGCAGATTTCTTGAGCCCAGGAGTTTGAGACCAGCCAGGGCAACATGACGAAAGAATTTAAATATTAGCTGGGTGTTGTGGTGCATGCCTGTAGTCTCAGCTACTCGGGAGGCTGAGGTAGGAGAACTGCTTGAGCCCAGGAGGTCAAGGCTGCAGTGAGCTGTGATAGCACCACTATCCTCCAGCCTGGGCCAGAGAGCAAGACCCTGTCTCAATCAATCAATCAATCAATCAATCAATCAATAGTCTATGAAATGATGAGCTAAGTAAAGTTAGCTGGATT
This sequence comes from Rhinopithecus bieti, assembly GCF_001698545.2. Lineage (NCBI taxonomy): Eukaryota > Metazoa > Chordata > Mammalia > Primates > Cercopithecidae > Rhinopithecus > Rhinopithecus bieti. The sequence continues at coordinate 336,414 of NW_016804792.1, read as the reverse complement.
TTATAAAAAATTACATTTTCTAAACTACTGATTCACAAAACTGCTTTCTTTGGTAGAGTAGGGCTGGTACTTTCAGGAAATGCTGGATATACAAGAGAGTGATCAGATGTTGAGCACTATCATCTGAAATGTAAGTATTGTGCTAGAGTCGATTAAGTAATAGAACATGTTTACACAAACAAATTATAAAAGCCAACAGAAGTGTTTTGATGAGATTAAGGTTAGATTGTAAGGATACTTGTCTCTGTCAAAGTTAATAATAATGACACACACATGCACCTCACACTTTATACATGTTAACTGCCCCCAGGATTCAATCAGGGAAACACTGCATTAAGTTTTAAAGTTGTTTGTTTTTGTTTGTTTGTTTTATTTTGACAGAATCTCATTCTGTTGCCCAAGCTGGAGTGCAGTGGTGTGATCCCAACTCATTGCAACCTCCATCTCCTGGGTTCAAGCAATTCTCCTACTTCAGCCCCCCAAGTAGCTGGGACTACAGGTACATGCCACCATGCCCTGCTAATTTTTTGTATTTTTAGTAGAGACAGGATTTCACCATGTTATCCAGGATGCTCTTGATCTCCTGAACCTCGTCATACACCTGCCTTGGCCTCCTAAAGTGCTGGGATTACAGGCATGAGGCACCATGCCTGGCCAAAGTTTTTTTAAAGTATGAATACAGTACTTTCTTCTTCGAAGAATGCAACAGGTCTACCTATCTCTTCATGTAGCTAATACACCCAAATAAATTTCAGTAATCTAGATTTCAAACATTTTTCAAGAGGAAAAAAAAAATTAGAAAATTTAGTTTCCATTCATATCTTGAAACTGTGTGGTTATAGCTCTGGAACTGAACTGATCCCAATGAGGTAAATATGAGCAGGAACATGCATTCTACTGACCTTCACAAATCGTCATATATTTAAGTGCCATATTGTCAGTATGTTGTTTCTGCTGCAAACTTTAAAAAACTAACACATTCATTGTTATAACCTCATAATTTTTATCTAAAATTTGAACATATATATTCAGTTCAATGTGTATGTGACTTTAATTCTGCTTGGAAACAAGACTCAGGTCAGCTGTTTTTCCACTTTGATACAAAGATATGGAATAGCAGATTGGACTGTGGTGACATTGTTAAGTATGTGCTTTTTTCCACATAAAAGCCTTGAGTTCCATAGCATTAAAAACTTTATCAATCAGATCAAAGAAACTAAAAAAAGAACACTTGAAAGAAAATTTCAGTGCAAAAAAGAAAGCAAAATAAAGGAATGATGAATAGAACAAAGAAAGGAAAAAAGGAATGATATTGATGAAAATTAAGAATTATAGTTGGAGAAAGGTCTCTTTACACGACATGAAAGCGATGGCCTGCTTATTTTTACCTAAGGAGACACATGGACTATTGGAATAAGCATATGTTTACATTTTCAGAAATTTGGTACTGTGAATCTAAACTATAGTAGACATCATTTGTTTTTGCCTGCCAACCATCTATTTTCTGTTTGTCTGGTAGTAGCACCTTGATTTTCCTTTGAAGAAATTCTTAGCCCTACTGCATACAGTCCAAGAGTGGTGAAGAGTCTGTCTATTCTTCTTTGCCCAAGGTGTGGGCAGTGGCTATACCAGTGGAATTCTCTGTCTCAGAGATTTGAATCTTAGCATAGAGAACCTGGATAGAAAAATAAAGAGCTGATTCTTCTGCAGGATGAAAATGTACTTCAGTTTTCCTCCCACTGATTGTCACAGTATAGATATCTTTTTCTACTTTACTTTGATGGTATTTCAAGAATCTACTTATATATTGGGTTCTTCATATGCCTCAATTCTGTCATCTTAAATGAATCATTACTTGTCAAGCAATCAAATGAACAGCCCCTTCCTGGCTCTAATTCTTGCTGCTAGGCTCCATTTGTGTCTCATGCATGCATCCTGAGTATTACCTACCCTACATGATCTTTATTAAGTACCACAGAGTCCCTAGACTGATGGATAACACTGCCTCACTACTCTGAGCATTGAAAATAGTGATGTAGTATTTTTACTCTGATTTGGCCTAATGAATTAAGTAATATGCAAAAGAACCCATCCACCCCAATAAATAAAAATTATATGTAATTCTCAGAGTTTATGAGATGCAAAGCCAAGTTATGGGGAAGAAAGTGAGCTATAAGTGGAAGGGACAGCTGTGTTATTTTTTGGTCTTACTTTCTTGCATGTAATAATGGAAGGGGTTTGATATGGTTTGGCAGTGTGTCTCCACCCAAATCTCACATAAAATTGTAATCTTTGATATTCGGGAGGGTACTGGTGGGAGGTGATTGAATCATGGGGCCAGACTTCCCCCTTGCTGTTCTTGTGATAGAGTTCTCACAAGATCTGGTTGTTTGAAAGCATGTAGAACTTCCCCCTTCACTCTTTTACTCTCTCTTGCCAGCCACATGAAGATGTACTTGCTTCTCCTTCACCTTTTGCCATGATTGTAAATTTCCTGAGATCTCCCCAGAAGCAGAAGCCTAAATAGCCTGCAGAAATCAAGAGCTAATTAAAATTCATTTTTTCAGTAAATTACCCAGTCTCAGGTAGTTCTTTATAGCAGTGTGAGAATAGACTAATATAGAAAATTGGTACCAAAGAAGAGGGGCATTCCTATAAAGATACCTGAAAATGTGGAAACAACTTTGGAACTGGGTAATGGGCAAATGTTGAAATACTTTGGAGGGCTCAGAAGAAGACAGAAAGATGAGGGAACGTTTGGAACTTCTCAGAGACTTGTTGAGTGGTTGTGACCAAAATGCTGATAGTGATACAGACAGCAAAGTCCAGGCAGAAGTCTGCTTTAGGGGTGGAGCCCTCATGTAGAACCTCTACTAGGGTAGTGTGAAGGGGAAATGTGAGGTTGGAACCCCGACAAAGAGTCCCCACTGGAGCACCACCTGGTGGAGCTATGAGAAGAAGGCCACCATCCTCCAAACCTCAGAATGGTAGATCCACTGACAGCTTGCACTGTGCACCTGGAAAAGCTGCAGGCACTCAACACCAGCCTGTGAAAATAGCCGCTGAGACTGTAGCTTGCAGAGCCACAGGGGTGGAGCTTCCCAAGGCCTTGGGAGCTCACCACTTGAATCAGTGTGTCCTGGATGTGAGACATGGAGTCAAAGGAAATTATTTTGGAGTTTTAAGATTTAATGACGGCCCTGCTGGGTTTTGGACTATTGTGGGCCCTGGAGCCCCTTTGCTTTGGCCAGTTTCTTCCTTTTGGATTGGCAGCATTTACCAAATGGCTGTACTCCCATTGTATCTTGGAAGTAGCTAACTTGTTTTTTATTTTAAAGGCTCATAGGTGGAAGGGACTTGACTTGTCTCAGATGAGACTTTGGACTTGGACTTTTGAGTTAATGCTGGAATGAATTAAGACTTTGGAGCAACCATTGGAAAGGCATGATTGTGTTTGAAAATGTGAGAGGGACATGAGATTTGGGAGGGACTGAGGCAGAATGATATAGTTTGGCTATGTGTCCCCAACCAAATCTCACATAGAATTGAAATTTTCAGTGTTGCAGGAGGGACCTGGTAGGAAGTGATTGAATCCTGGGGGCAGACTTCCCCATTGCTGTTCTTGTGATAGAGTTCTCAGGAGAACTGGTTGTTTGAAAGTGTGTAGCACTTTCCTCTTCTCTGTCTCTCTTCTCCACCATGTGAAGATGTGCTTGCCTCCCTTTTGCCTTCCACCCTGGTTGTAAATTTCCTGAGGTCTACCCAGAAGCAGAAGCCTGGACAGCTTGAGCTGATTAAACCTCTTTTTTTAAAATAAATTACACAGTCTCAGGTAGTTCTTTACAGCAGTGTGAGAATGGACTAATACAGGGTTAGAGGAAAATTACAGAATAGTCTCAGTGAAAATATTGCATAGCCATCTTTGCCCCCAAAAGTGAAACTAGAAATAAAAATTAAAAGAGAGAAATAATTAATTTATTGATCCGAGGGTTGGCAAACTGTAGCCCATAAGCCAAACCAGACCATGCTCATCCAATTACATATTGTCTTCTTGCTGCTGAACTACAATGGGAGAGTTGAGTGATTTCTACAAATGCATTCTATACATTCATGAGAGGAGATTGGAAACATTTTGGAAAAAATATTATTTAGTATCCACTCCTATTCTGAGATTTCCAAAGAGCATGACATTTGGAAGATGTGGTTATAAACATCTTTTCTCCTACTGAAAAGACTGTGAACCCAAGCAGTTATTCAAATTCTGTGAATTTCAATTTCCTCTCTATAAATGAAGCATATCAATAACACCAAATTCTCATATATAATAAAGATTAATTGCTCTGGTATATTTGTATATAATCTATGAAGTTTGAACTATGTTAGTTTCAATGAGGAACACTCAAGAGTAACACCACAATTCCCGAAGTACATTCTCTCTTCAGAGAAACAATCACTTCTATCCATTTTCGTTAAAATTCTAAAGATTCTTGCCTCCAAATTATTGACTAACATGTTATTTCTATTTTTTCACTTAGCAACTTGAAATTTATCTACTGAATTCCTATTATGATAGGTAAGAATTTCATTTGTGCTCTACTTGTAGTTGATCTTTCTATAGTTCTACTTAACAAAATTGAATCTTTTCATCTTATTTTTCTACTTTTACCTCTTCTTCCCCGATCTACTTTTCAACTTTGGTCAGCTCTACTATTACTTTTACTTTATGAAGATCAATAACATGATTCTATTGCATCTAAAATCATTGCAGATTCTATAATTTTTCCAAGTGAAGAGTGCTTTTCATAGAGTAGTTGGCTAACTTAAATATATATGTTTATGATGTATTGTAAAATAGTTGGCTACCTGTTATATTTAAATTAGTAATTTTGTACTGTAAAAATGTAGGAACATATATAATATGTACATACTATTAACTTAGAAATATTTTCTTACTTTCTTGTGTCTATGGGATAATTCTTCGCAGAGTCTCCACATTCACTGCCATCTTCTCTGGAACCATCTGGGAAGTCATCAAAGACTGTGTACAGAATCATTTGTGTTTTTAATAGTTCAGATACAGATTTTTTTTTTTAATGCATTGAGTGATGTCACTGTAATTTTATCCTAAACTGCAACTTACCAAATACAGTTTTTATTCAACTGGAAGAGAAAATTCATCATCTCCATAATACAACCCCTTACTATATTGCTTTTTACAATGATCTTTAAAAGATGTTTCCAGCAACTTTCATCGCTTGCAAGTGTGAGATCTAGGAATAATGACTTAACTTGTGCCAAATTTATTTTCTTCTACTATTGGCAGGATGATTTTTCATTTCATAATAATAATAATTATCTCTTTTCTTTCCTTTCTCCTCCTCTTCCTTCTCTTCCTCCTTATCTTCCTTCTCCTCCTCCTTCTCCTTCCATATCTTTACATAAGCTATTTTCCCCACTCTGGTAACTTTTAAGATCTTCCTTTTTAAAATCTAAGGTTATGCAATTTCACATTAATGTTTTCCTTCATTTTCATGACTCTTCTTTGGCCCTTGCCAGGCATTTTCATGTGGAAATTGTGTGCCTTCCTGCATGCAGTGTAGTCAGTCTTTCTATTGATTTGGCAACTGTCTCCTGCCTCATTTGTTCTGTTCTTTCTTTATTATTCTAATATTAACTAAACACGGAACTTTTGGAGTTAACTTTTTTGTTTCTTATTTTTTCTTTAACATTTTGCCTTTTCACATTTTGTGCTACACGTTCTGAGAGAGATGTTATTTCTTCAACTTTTTTCTCCTCTTTTTTTCCCTACAATTATGACTTAAATTCCTGGAAACCCTTCTGGCTCTCCAATAGTTCATTTTTCATGGTAGACTGTTCTTGTTTGACAAATACAGTATCTTCTTACATTTCTCCAAGGACAATAAATACGAGTTTCTCTCTTTTACCTGCTTTCTCAAAATCCTGGTTGTTTTTAATTCTGTTTGATTCTTCATGTTTTTTGTTTTCTTTGGTTTTTGCTTTCTGTCTTTGTTTCTATTCATGCCAAAATATTCCTCAACTTTCTGGAGATACATATCTGTTCCCATTCAAGAATGAGGAATGAATAAGTTTGATGTGAGGCTCAGAGCATATAGGTAAGTATTGTTGATGTATAGGCTTTGATTTAGAGTCATGGACACAGACCTCTAAATACTACAAGAAAGGCATTCTTCTGTAACTCTAAACCTTCTCCAGGTCCCAGATTCTCTCCAGATAGTTAAATTTCTTTAGAGAATGACTATATATTTTTTTTCTTTTGTTTAAACCTGGAGTAAACACCAGGTTACTAGTAATCATGCTTGCTGGGATGGAGGGGTTACCTGTTGATCTTCACTTAATCTCTCTCTTTCAGGCTTACGTCTTTCTCACAGTATAATACTAGAACCTCTCCGGAGCGCACCAGCTAGCCTGGCAGCCCCTCTCCCCATTAGTTCCCTCTACCCTCACTCTCAGCTGTGTCTTCCTGGTTGACTTCGCAGGGCAACACTCTCCTATACACTTTCTCCTTGCAGAAATGTGGCAAAATCTCTGGTTTTCTGATGATTATGGGTTTTGTAGGTTTATATGTATTTATATTCTTTATTATCCTTTACCATCATTTATTGGATATTTAGAAAGTAGAGGAGAAACATATATGTGGTCAGAATTCTAAACTAGAATTTAATTTTAACTTTATAAACCTTTATGTATGGCTTTGATTTTCCAAGTTATTACACTTCCATAGATAATAAGTTACAAAGTTATAATTGGAAATAAAGTAGAAACCCAGATCCCACCTCCCTTAAAAGTTTCGCTATTTACAAATCACACATTCCCCTTTGGCAAAGAGGCTTCTGCCATTGTATTTTCTAAAAATAATTAAGAGAAATTATTTTCAACTTTTTTTCTTCTCTAACACTACACAAACAAATCTCTTAGCTTTTTTCCTCATACTTCTCAAAAGATGTTTTAATTGCAATATCTGAGTATATCTAATTTAGATGTATTTTGTAATATGTTTAAAGAATCTTGACTTTGCAATTAAGAAAGCATGGAATATGTCTGCCACTGTGTCAAAGCATCATTCTTTCTGCACCAGTGCAGTGTTCTCTGGTCTGTAAAGGGTAAATGAAACTTGATATTGGAGTTCCAGGACAGCTGCCCAGGTAGCCTCCTCTAAATTCATTTTTAACGTCAGCTGTGGCATATTGATCTGAGCTGGGTTTTCATCTATTCCCTCTGCATCTGGCTTAGGCCCTATTGGCATTATCTGATATTCAAAGATCTTTCCTTTTGCTTTTTTTCTTCTTTCTTTTTTTTTTCCCTCCCTCCCCCAAAACATTGCTTTGGGAAAACCAGAATAAGGTATTTAGATTGAGTAAAACAGAACAAAACAAGACTTGGGCTGCCTGAATCGGGTGATATACCCCACAGTCACACTTTTATATTTTTTTCTTCTTTGCCATCCCTCTACTCCTCTTTCCCTCTCTCCCTCTTCTTGCCCCCTTTCCTCTTTCTTCCCTCCTCCTCTCCTCGTCTTTTCTCCTCTCTTTTGTCTTCCGTCTTTTCCTCGTAACACATTTTCTCCTCCTCTTCAACCTTTGAAGTGAACTTCTTCGTGTAGCAAGGCACTAAAGCTACCCAGGTTTCCGATAAGCAGCTTCAATTCTCAACAGGGCACAGCTGTCACCTGATGTTATCAAAACTGGCGAAAGTCAATGGCTAAAAGTCAGAGTTGATGAAAAAATAGGTATTGAAAACACCAGCTGCAGCAGTTTAAGCAACACGTCAAAGGGTTTTGAAGCCAATATCAGGCAGTCTTCATACAGGAAAATGTTAGGGAAGATGCTCTGAAGACTCCTTGTTTCTTAAACAGACAAAGCTCCCTGCTTTGGCAGAACTGATTCCAGACCTGAAAATGTCTGGAAACGTTTAAGTTTTTCCCCTTATTTTCCTCTGATGTGGGAACTTCCACATTGAGTAATTTTGACTTCTAAAGGTGTGATTAGTAATGTTAATGCCAGTTGTGGCTGAGATAGATGCCAGTCCGTAAGAGTCTCGACCAAGGTATCTCTTTTGTAACTGTTTCAGCTTTCTGCACACTTTTTGCCCTTTTTCATTTAAATGGATATATCAAGGGGCTGGTTGGTTAACTTAATCGATTAAACCTAAGTGGCAGGATTCTGGTTTCAAATTGTGCAATGCAGATTAAAGGGGAAAAATGTGTTTTGGATTCTCAGACTGGAAGTAATTAGTATATAGTAGTTATAATATATAATAGTGCGAGATTTTGAGAGAAAATGAAGAATTTAGTTCGAACTAGGATGAAAAGGGAAAAAATCTACTCAAAACAAATATGCTTTACTGGTGCGTAGCCTCCTCACCTTGCATGGGCCCTACCATAGGCAAGGTGTCAAGAAACTAAAAAGAAAGTACAACCCAGTGCCTTCAGATGTAAAAGTCCTGAGAAAATGAACCCACAGAGAAAAATAGGTTTAGACAGAAAATTGAGGCGATGACTGGGTGTTGCTCTAAGCCCTTGGTATTTATCATATTTCTTCCTGAAAAAGAGTTTTTGGTCTAGAAATTAACATTTTACGTTTCCATATGCTTGAACATTTTTGAGTGCTATTAAGAATGTCCATAGAAAATTCAGGTCACATTGACTATTTAGACTACACTTGCCAGAGCATATTTTTGAAACCTCATTTCTATTTTTGTGAGCTAAAATTTTGCAGGTGGTAAGGTGGTAGATGCAAATATCATAATGTGAATATGAGCCAATTAACCAACAACCACGTTTTATGAGGTTGCAACCACCTAATTGTTTTGTGTCTGCAGCTAATTATTTCTGGGAGATATTTCTGCATATGGAAAAGGAGTCTGTTATTATAATTGAGTGTACAGCAAAACAAAAGTTCTGCTGTAAGTACATCAAGGGCAAGGATCACATCTTCTCTGTGTTCCATAAAATTCCATAAATCACTTCGGGCCCATGGATTCTAAATGAATATAAACTGCTAATGGTGACATGATTCTAAAGTCTGGAAAACAAATTGAATAGCCAGCTGCAGTGAATAATATCCAAGATATTAAATATCAACAAAATTTTGAGTGGTTGGTATTATTAACTCATTGATGCCATTTCTCATAGACTCAGAATTTTTCAGATGGAAAAAAATTGACTCCAATATCGTTACCTTAAAGTTTGAAAATTATGGTCACGATAAATTATGTGACCTACTCAAAGACTTGTGATGCTATTAGGCTTAACCCCTAAGGGGCACAATGTCTAAACCAGTGCCCCCCAGAAAAGGCTGAGCACTTTCCCAGTTTTTACTTTAAGATGTTAGAGGCAATACATGTCAACAGAAAACATGTCTATTAAACCCATGCATGCCAGGCCTAAGGGAGCTCTGACAAGTTTATTTAATTACAGGAGGCTAAACTTGTTCTTATAAATTGGTCTGTCCAGACAAAGTCGTGGACAAAGTAAGCAGTTTTATGCAGATAGGTTTTATTTTTTGTTATTATTGCAGCTGCTCATTGATATTTTAATGTAAGTTTTATTGAGCTATGCCCTGAGGCTTTTAAATTGAGGGTTCAATTATTTATAAAATCTAATAATTAAGTAAATTAATGAGCCTAGTCAGAAATCTGGCAACTTGACTGGATGGATTAGACACAAGAAATACTAATGGAAAGGGTTTTTTTTCCATCTTTACAGGAAAATTTTTTAAAACATTTTAGACTATGTTTTCTAGATGTACACAAAAAGTCTGAGGCTGAGATTTGCAGGTGAACCAGTGCACAAATGCAGGTCAGAGACAGAGTTTAACAACAGATGGGGGTGGGCTGGGCACACCTTGTGATCTAAGTTGCCCCTCTTGCCAAGGCAATTTTGAATTTTACCAAGTACAGCTTCCAGAAATACAGAGGTATAGCACAGTGGTCACATCTCTTTACTTAAATATTGAAAACTGATAAATTATGGCATGTCCAGAAGAACGTAACTATAATAGCCACTCAGAACCACAAGATGAGGCCAGATTACAGAAACTGAAAATGGTTAACTTGGAGAAAGCTACATCTTCAAGTACACGATAAGTCTCTTAAAATGTTTAAAAGAGAACTATACTATTAGATTGGTGCAGAAGTGGATTGCTGTGTTTGCCATTACTTTCAATGACAAAAATTGCCATCACCTTCTCACCATCCTAATAAACCTAGATTACCCAAAGAATGAAGCTAGAGATTCAGCTTTTGGTTCCACAATTCTTCCATTTTGTTGCTTTTTGTTGCTTTGCTGCTGGGGCAATGCTTCAGTCCTAACCCTGGCTGCGCTGGTTGTTTTCCTCAATGCAGTATGAGAGAGGATGCTGATTCTCTTTGGTTATGGAGCCCACAGCATTTACATTCAAACCTGGTAACAAATTAGGCTTTTTACTTCGGTTCCACTTCCTGAATTCTGTGTTTGGCAACTTGCATGGTCTTCCCCCATCCCCTCACAGGACTGACTTGGTTTCATGCTCTGACATGAGGCTAACTGCTTATTCATCTAAATATCATTTATCTCGTATCTCCCTGAGCTATTTTTCACATACCCTCTGGATTCTCCATGATGCCGGTTTTGCTTGATCTGTATGTGGAGATGGACAAACTCCTGGACAAGATTTAATCCCCTTGCATAGTGTCTTGACACTATGGTTGCTTACCTCGGGAAGTTTGTCTTTAAAAAGATAGAGAAATGCCAGCATAGTATTTTTATGTATCATCTTTATTGCTCACCACATGTTCTTGTAGTACCATTATCACGCTACAGAGAAACAAAAACTGAGATTCAAGTGCCGTGAGTGACTTGCCTGAGATTTCTCAGCAAGTAAAGGCATGCCTGGAACACGGATGGTGATCTGATGGCAGGGCCTGTGTCGTTTCCACCATAATCCCCTCCTCTCACTATTTCATACTCCAGATTATGATTCATTTTTATACAAAGGCAGTGAAACTACAATAGGACCCTTTATGAAATATGGTCTGGTGTAGTCCAGGTGTGTTCATTATTCACACAGGACATAATTATTAAAACCAGTGTTCCAGGACTTCCTAAAGTTTAAAGGCTCTTATGGTCTGTATTTAATTCCTTATTGAACAAAGAATGTTTTGTCCTGGAGATTCCGATTGTATAGAGCCAATGTAATGGAATATTTTTCCATAAGCAAACCAAATGATGCAACCTAAAAGCAAGGCAAAGACCTTAAAGGTAGAGTGGGCAAAACTAAGAAATATGTTCAGGCACACCACCAACTGCATAGGGAATTGCAGAAAGATTTTCTCTGCAGCTCCCTAGTCACACCAGCCCCTGCTCTGAATTCTGCTGAATCTGGTGCTTCTCAGTGTTCTTCAATGGCTGTGGTGGACAGGCTGATGGAAATGCTCTATTGGAAGAGTGGACAATGGTGGGTGTGGAGTATTCAGCTTCTTAGGCAAAGATCTAAATCCAGTGAAGAAAATAGTCCAACTAGAAGAGAAAGTGTGGAGAAGTGGGAAGGTCATACTCTCCAAGTCAGGGCGGGGGTGGAGGGGGTCTCTTCCTAGCTGTGCGATTTAAGCCATACTGTTTGTTCAATTTTTGCTGCCCTCTGGTTGTCTCATCTGTGAAACAGGAATAATGCCACCCGTCTCAATTCTTTGACATCAAATTAAGTACAATAATATGATATAAAGTGTTTTCTGTGAAAAGATGTTTAATGAAGAGTGTTTATTTTCTATACTGCTGTTCACAATAAAATATGTCTTTTTAAATCAATATACACTAAAGCAAAGAAAACATTCCATTTTAATTTGTTTTTCCTTGTAGGATATGAGGAAGTCTTGGTTGCATTATTGTTTCTCAGCATTGCCTCTGCTGACCTCATAGGAAGAATGGTGTATGGTGTTTCTTCTTCTCTCCCATGTCATGGAAGACACTCCTGATGGCATGTGGTCTGTAGGAAAGAATAATCACCTCAGTAGCTTAATGTATGTCTGTTATGTGTGTGTGTGTGTGTGTGTCTGACACACTGTAGGTACATAACAAAGATTTGAAAATATGAGGTTTTTTTTTTTTTAATCCAAACAGTGCCATGTGTTTACTTGGATTAGGTAATTGTACCAATCTACACTTTAAAGGTAAAACTAGCCATTCATTCTTTTGTTTCAGCAGTTACCTAATTTTACTGTTCAAGTATAATGGGAGTGAAGGAACATTCCTAGTTAGAAATCTATGAATATTAACTTCTTGTCTCCACTAACCAGAATTGTTCTCAACTCATAACACATAACTTGGTAAACCATTTGTAATGTAAACATAGCAGATTTTACTTGTAGTTTCATAATTTGGCCCGGTTGGCTTTGTATTATTTCTAGAATCACAGGTATCTGGATGAAGAATCTCCATTTTGTCATTAGAGATTACAACAAATGTAGTTTATTCTTTTTACCAGTAATATCGATGTAAGTAAAATTATACTTTTAGCTAAACATGTTATCTTCCCAGACTGGAGGACTCACTATCTTCCAGATTTTCTCTATCTTCCACTATACAAAGGGAAAATAGACTGGGATTGTACTGGCCATAGCTTTGTAAAGAGAACATAAATAGCAATAAAATATAAAGAAAATGATTGATAAGTAGATATTGTTGAAATTAAAAAGTTCTGTTTATTAAGCCAAGCCACAGAGTGGGTGAAGATACAGGAAAGCATATATCTGACTGTTAAAGAAAAAGATATTTATAGCATTTGTTAAAGATGGTAAGACAGACTTTATCTACAGGGACCATTACAATGAGATTTTGCAGTAGGAGTGAGAGATTGGGCTTAACTTCTAATACAAGGAAAAATGAAAATTTATAGCTAAGGACCAAGGTGGGTGTCATTAAATGTACAAACTCTAAGAATAAACATAAAAGCTGATAGAGAATTCTGGCTAAACTGGATTGACAATTTTTGCAGAAGGGAGGCCAAGTGATAAGATATTGAGAGTGGGAGATAAGGAATTTGATTAGATATCATAAGTGGAGGATTTGTATACTTAGGAGAATTTTTGCTAAAACTGGACTAAGAGGTCTTAGGACAGATCCTCAAAACAAAGCCTAGAGAATAAGAGGACTCAAAAGGAGGCTGATGTAAGTTTGATCAAAAGAGAGAGTCTTTGTCATGATAAAAGTCTAAATTACAGATGTTAGAAACATTTTCTAAAAATTGAAAAGAAAAAGATGGACTAACCTAATTTAATAATTGGGCAAGAGACTTAAACATTCATTTCACAAAAGAGGATATCCAAATGACAAATTCATATGGAAAGTTATCAATAGCTTTAGTCAATTGGGAGATAGAAATTAAAACCACAATGGTGGGACAGAGGGTAGAGCAAGATGGCAGAATAAGGTTCTCTGGTGATTGTACATGAGCAGAAAAATCAATTTAGTCAACTATATATGCACATAAATACTTTCCAGGAGCCAAGGAAACCGTGTGAGAGATCACTGTACCTGGTTATAGCACAATAATGAGAAAAGATTCACTAAAGAGTGTGAAAAGGACAGTTTTACAGTACTCAATTTACCCTTCCTTTAACCTTAGGTGGCACAGCATGGAGAGAGATGCTTTCCACTTTGGAAGGAAAGTAAGCATAGGACATTGCCTTGGATCCCAATACCAGGCCTACGACAGTAAAAATCGGGAACACACACACACACACACACACAACCCAACCATGGCCTCTGACTCCAGACCAGTATTGATGGACTGAGCCTCTAGACCTGCCCTAGTACTGGGTGAGCCCCACCAAAATGCATTCGAGTTTTGAACTGTATTGCCACTGGCCAACTGCTGTGGTCTTAGGTTCTGGATAAACCTCAGAGACAGGCAGGCCTCATTGGCCATGTGTTTTGGGTGTCCCTTGATGGCTATGGGATTCCTACAAGGTGCTGCAGCAGGCCTGGAGTTCAGGGCACTCCAATCCTGGCTACTTTGATTATGGTAATCCTGGTCTTAGGGCACCCACTAACACTGCAGCAGTCTTGGGCTTAGAAATTATAACAGTCTGCTTAGAATTTCTGATAGGCTACTGTTGAAAAACATGCTCAAACAAAGCCAGACTAAAAAGACTATAATAAATACCTATTTATTTAAGGTGAAGACACTGACATATGACCACAAGGATTAAGAACAATCAGGGAAACATAATATCACAAGAAAAAAATATGAAGTCAGTGACTGACCCTAAAGGGACAGAGATGAATGTACTGACTGACAAAGAATTCAACATTTCTGTTTTAAAGAAGGTCAGTACACTTCAAGAAGATATAGAGAAACAACCTAGAAGTTTATTAGAGATATGTAACAGAAAAATTAAAATAATAAAAAATTTAAACAGATCTTATAGAGATGAAAGATAAAATAAATAAAAAATACAGTGGAAAGCATTAACAGCAGAACTGATCTAGCAAAAGAAAGAACCTGAATGCAAAGACAGGTTATTTGAAAATACACATACAAAGAAGAATAAAGAAAGAATAATGAAAAGGAATAAAGAACTCTGACAGGATTGACGGGATAGCTTTAAAAAAGGAAATATATTAGTTATTAGAGTTTAAGAAGGAGTAAAGAAAGAGAAAGAGGTAGAAAAGTTCTTTAAATAAATAGTAACAAAAAATGTTTCAAACATGGTAAATATTCAGCTACAAGAAGGTCAACAGTCACCAATCAGATTCAATTCAAATAAGACTACCTCAATATATATTATAAGCAAATTTTCAAAGATCAAAGTTAAGGAGAGCATCCTAAAAGTATAAAGAGAAAAGAAGCAAATAACGTATAATGGAACTCCAACATGCCTAGCAGCAGACATCTCAGCCGAAACCTTGCAAATCAGAAAATAAAGAGAATGATATATTTAAAATGCTAAAGGGAAAAAAGCTACCAACTAATAATATTGTACCCAGTAAATCTATTCTTCAGAAATGAGTGAGAATAAAGACTTTTCTAGACAAATGCTGAGGGAGTTTGTCACCTTTAGACCTTTCTAACAAGAAATGCTAAAGGGAGTTCTTCAATTTGAAAGAAAATAATGCTAATTAGTAAAAAACATCTGGATGTATAAATCTCACTGATAAAAGTAAGTACATAGTCAAATTCTGAATACTGTTGTATAGTAGTGTAATTGTTATATGTAATGATAGCTTTAGTATGAAGGTTAAAAGCCAAAACTATTGAAATAATGACTACAGTAATTTGTGAAAGTACATGCAATATAAAAAGATGCACAGTATGACACCAAAATGTCAAAATGTAGGGGAGGGGAGTGAAGTTAAAGTGTAGTGTTTTGTTTTTTTGTGATCAAAGCTAAGTGCTATCAGCTTATAGCCTATTAAAACTATAAGATCTTCTTACAACCTAATATTAACAACAAAGCAAAGACCTATAATAGATACACTAAAAATAAAAAGCAAGGAATCAAAACATATTGCTAAAGAAAATAACTTAAAGGAAGACAACATGAAAGAAAGGTAGAATGTGAAATATAACTAGAAAACAATTAACAAAATGGCAGCAGTAAGTCCTTACCTATCAATAACTACCTGGAATGTAAATGTACTAAATTATCTAATTAAAAAATATGAAGTGGCCAAATGGTTAACAATAAAAGACCCAACTATATGCTGCCTAAAATAACTCACTTTATTGCTAAGAACACACATAGACTGAAAGTGAAGGGATAGAAAGACATTCTCCATGCCAATGAAAAACACAAGAGAGCAGGAATAGCTCTACTTATATTAGATAGAATAGACATCGAGTCAAAAACTGTAAAAAAAGACAAAGGAGATCATTATATAACAGTAAAGGGGTCAATTTAACAAGCAGATATAACAATTATATATGCACCCAGCACTGAAACAACTACATATACAAACCAAATATCAATGGGTCTAAATGGAAAAACTGACTAGAATACAATACTAGTAGGGGATTTCAACACCCACCTTTCAGCAATAAACAGATCACCCAGACAGAAAATCAATAAGGAAACATCAGATTTAAACTGTACTCAAGACCAAACAGACCTAACATTTACTGAACGTTTCATTCAACAGCCCCAGAATATACATTCTTTTCAACTACACATGGAACATTCTCTGGAGTAAATTGTGTGTTAGACCACAACCCAAGAATTAACAAATTTAAGATCAAAATCAGGTTTTCTTTTTTCTTTTTCTTTTTTTCTGACCAGAATGGTAGAACTAGAAATCAATAACAGGAGAAATTTTAGAAAATTCACAAACCAAGAAGATTCAACAACGTGCTCCTAAACAGTGGGTCAATCAAGAAATTAAAGGAAAATTTAAAAACTTATTGAGACTAGTGAAAAAGGAATAACAACATACCAAAACGTATGGGACACGGCAAAAACATTACCGAGAGAAAAGTTTATAACCATAAATGCCTATCTAAAAAAGGAGAAAAATGTCAAATAAACAATCAAACATTCCACCTCAAAGAACTAGAAAAACAAGAACAAACTAAACCAAAAATTATAAGAAGAAAAGATATGATTAAGACCAGACTGGAAATAAAGTAAATAAAGATGAACAAAATAATATGAAAGATTGAGGAAAAAGTTGGTTATTTGAAAAGATAAACAAAATTGACAAATCTTTATCTATACTAAGGAAAAGAGAGAAGATTCAAATAAAATCAGAGATTAAAAAGGAGACATCACAACTGTAGAAATAAAAAGAATTAGACTATTATCAACAAGTATACATGAATAAATTGAATAACCTCAAAGAAATGGATAGATCATTGGGCATGTATAATCTATCAATTTTGAATTATAAGGAAATAGAAAATGTGAACAAATTAATAATGAGTAAGAAGATTGAATCAGTAATAGAATGTTTCCCATGAAAAAAAATCCTAGGACCTCGTGGCTTCATTTCTGAATTCTACAAACATGTATAGAAGAACCAATACCAATTATTTTCAAACACTTAAAACAAATTAAGGAGAAGGGAACACTTCCAAACTCATTCTACAAGGCTAATATTGCCCTGATAATAAAACCAGAGAAGGATACAACAACGAAAGAAAACACATGGCAATATTCTTTTTGAATATAGATTTTAAAAAAATCCTCAACAAAATATTACCAAAATATAAATCACATTAAGAAGATCCAGGCCGGACACGGTGGCTCATGCCTGTAATCCCAGCACTTTGGGAGGCCAAGGCAGGCGGATCATGAGGTCAAGAGATCAAGACCATCCTGTCCAACATGGTGAAACCCCATCTCTACTAAAAATACAAAAATTAGCTGAGTGTAGCAGTGCACCTGTAGTCCAAGCTACTCGGGAGGCTGAGGCAGGAGAATCACTTGAAACAGGGAGGCAAAGGTTGCAGTGAGCCAAGATCGTGCCACTGCACTCCAGCCTAGGGAAGGAGCAAGATTCTGTCCGGAAAAAAAAAAAAAAGTCCACCACGATAAAGTGGGATCCATCTCTAGGATGCAAAGATGGTATAACATATGCAATTTAATAAACAGGATGCATCACATTAACAAAAACAAGGGCAAAAGCCACATAATCATTTCAATAGATGCAGAAAAATCATTTAACAAAATTCCACATCATTTTATGGTAAAAAACCTGAAACACGTTAGGTATAAAAGAGATGTATCTCAATACTATGAAGGCCATATATGACAAACTCACAGCTAACATTATCTTGAACGGGGAAAAGCTGAACACTTTTCCTTTAAGATTTAGAACAAGACAAACATATTCACTTTCACAACTTCCATTTAACATACTACTAGAAGTCCTAGCAACAGTAATCAAGCAAAAAAAAAAAAAAAAAAAAAGTTAAAGACATCCATATTGAAAAGCAAGAAGTTAAATTGTCCCTGTTTGCAGATGGCAGCATCTTTTATACAGAAAACCCAAAAGACTACATCAAAAAACTGTTAAAACTAATACACAAATCCAGTACAAGTACAGGATAAAAATCAACATAAAAAATCCCTTGTGTTTCTATACACTAATAGCAAACTATCTGTAAAAAAAAATCAATGAAACAATCCCATTTACAATAGCTATAAAAATAAAATACATAGGAATGAATTTGACCAAATGTGTGAAAGAAATCTATACTGAAAACTCTACAACACTGATAAAATAAATGTAAAAAGACACAAATAAATAGAAAAATACCCTATGTTCATTGATTGGAATAATTACTATTGTTAAAATGTATGTGCTACCCAAAGCAATCTTCAGATTCAATGCAATCATTATCAAAATACCAATGACATTCTTCTTGGAAATAGAAAAAATAAATCATAAAATTTGTATGGAACCACAAAAGACCCCAAGCAGTCAAAGCAACCGTGAATCAAAAGAACAAAGCTGGAGGCATTATGTAATTTGACTTTAAAATACACTAGAAAATTATGGTAACCAAAACAATATGGTACTGGCATAAAAACAAAAACATACACCAATGAAACAAAATAGAGAGCTAAGAAATAAATCCACAAATTTACAGCCAATTGATTTTTGATGCAGGCACCAAGAACACACAATGGGGAAAGGGGAGACTATTCTATAAATGGTGTTGAGAAATGGATACTCACATGCAAAATAATGAAATTAGACTGTTATCTGTCAGCATATACAAAAATCAACTCAAAACATATTAAAGGAATAAATGTAAGACCTGAAACTATGAAACTGCTAGAAAAAATGGTCTCATTCATCTGTGGAATCTAAAAAACTTGATCTAACAGAAGTATAAGAAAACTTAGAAAGGTTTATGACATTGATCTGGGTGATAATATTTTAATTATTATACATTAAGTTCTGGGATACATGTACAGAACAGGCATGTTTGTTACATAGGTATACACATGCCATGGTGGTTTGCTGCACCCATCAACCCAATATTCACATTAGGTATTTCTCCTAATGCTACCCTTCCCTAAAACCCCACCCCCCGACAGGCCCCAGTGTGTAATGTTTCACTCCCTGTGTCCATGTGTTCTCATTGCTCAACTCCCACTTATGAGTGAGAACATGCAGTGTTTGGTTTTCTGTTCCTGTGTGAGTTCGCTAAGAATGATGGTTTCCAGCTTCATCCATGTCCTTGCAGAGGACAGAAACTCATTCTTTTTTTATGGCTGCATAGTATTCCGTGGTGTGTATGTGCCACATTTCCTTTATCCAGTCTATCATTTGTGGACATTTGGGTTGGTTCCAAGTCTTTGCTATTGTGAACAGTGCCACAATAAACATACGTGCGCATGTGACTTTATAGTACAATGATTTAGAATCCTTTGGGTATATACGCAGTAATGGGATTGCCAGGTCAAATGGTATTTCTAGTTCTAGATCCTTGAGGAATCGCCACACTGCCTTCCACAGTGGTTGAACTAATTTGCACTCCCACCAACAGGATAAAATTGTTCCTATTTCTACACACCCTCTCCAGAATCTGTTGTTTCCTGACTTTTTAATGATTGCCATTCTAACTGGCCTGACATGGTAACTTGTTGTGATTTTGATTTTCATTTCTCTAATGACCAGTGATGATGAGCTTTTTTTCATATGTTTGTGGGCTGCATAATGTCTTCTTTTGAGAAGTGTCTGTTCATATCCTTTGCCCACTTTTGATAGGGTTGTTTGTTTTTTTCTTGTAAACTTGTTTAAGTTCTTTGTAGATTCTTGGTATTAGCCCTTTGTCATATGGATAGATTGCAAAAATTTTCTCCCATCCTGTTTGGGTCCTGTCCCCATTTTTAATATCAGGCTTTTTTTTTGCTATTGAGCTTTTTAGTATAATTTGGATATTAACTCTTTATCATATATATATAATGTATAAGAAATATGCAGATATTTTATATCATTATTTAGATTGTCTATTTTCTCTGTTGACTTTCTTTTGCTGTGCAGAGGCTTTTTTTTATGCAATTTAATTTGTCTATTTTTGCTTCTGTTGGCTGTGCTTTTGAGGACTTATTTTTAAAAATTATCTGTAAAAGGATATCTGCACTCTCATGTTTATTGTAGCAGTATTAACAATTGCCAAGATATGGAATCAATGGATAAATGAATAATGAAAATATGGTGTATATATACACAATGCAATACTATTCAGCCATACACAAAGAGGAAATTCTGTCATTTTCTATTAACATGGATGAACCTATGGGACATTATGTTACTTAAAATTAATAAGGCACAGAAAGATCAATAACATGTAATCTATTCATCTGTGGAATCTAAAACAGTATAATAGAAGTAGAGAGAAGTAGAATGCTGGTAGCCAGAGACTGGGGTGGTTAGGAGAAAGGTTATGGGTAGATATTGGTTAAAAGATGTGTTAGTTTCAGTGAGATAGATAAAAATAAATT
Organism: Rhinopithecus bieti; assembly: GCF_001698545.2. Taxonomy (NCBI): domain Eukaryota; kingdom Metazoa; phylum Chordata; class Mammalia; order Primates; family Cercopithecidae; genus Rhinopithecus; species Rhinopithecus bieti. The sequence continues at coordinate 315,945 of NW_016804792.1, read as the reverse complement.
TAAGGGATCTATTGTATAGCAAGGTGACTATAGTTAATTGTGATATATTGTATTCATAAAAAATGCAAAGAGAGTGGATTAGTGCTCTTACCATAAAACTGATAACTATATGAGATAATGTGTTTGTTAATTAACTACATTTAACCATTCCACAATGTATATGTGCTGCAAAACATCATGGACTTGCTAAGTACAATGATTTCTGTCCATATGTAAATGAATAAATAAAATCACAGTGTGATATTAATCCACAACCACCAGAATGGCTTAGTCAACTGCACATCTTGCTGGCCAAACAACATCTGACAATGTCAATTATTAGTTATGGTTTAGGACAACTATAATTTTCATACTCCAATGTTAGGAGTGTAAATGTGTACAACTACTTTGGAAACTCTTTTGTCATTATCTACTATAACTGAACATGTGCATGCATATCTGTGACCTTACAATTTTAATCTTAAAAGTTTACTCAATAGAAATACATCAATATGTTTTCCAAGGGCCATGATGCTACCAGCATTATTCATAAGAGTCCCTGAATGAAAGAATCCCAATATCTACCAACAGTGAAATAGATAAAACATGGTATGTTCATGCAACAATTAAAATAAAAGAAGAACAAACTTCTGCATGCAATAGCATGGAAGAATCTCTAAACATAATATTGAGTACAGACCTGCAGAAAGTAGATAACGTGAATCCTTTTATAGAAAGTTCAGTAACATAGCAAAACTAAGGCATGGTTAATCAAAAAAGTGGCTACTTTTGAGGAGGTAGTGACCAGAGTAGATTAATAAGGGAGATTTCTAGAGAGTTGGTCATGTTCTATATCTGTACTTCTCAAAATTCAGTCTACATATAGATCTCCTTAGAAATCTTTTTGAAATGCAGATTCTAATTCAATAGGTCTGGGTAGGAGCTAAGATTCTGCATTTTTAACAAGCTCCTAGGCAATGCCAAGGCTACTGGTAAATGAATCACATGCTGAGAAACAAAGTTTGGTATCTTCTGAATGGTGTATATGCAAGTTTATTTGTAAAATATCATTAAACTATATGTTTATGATGTATGCATTTTCTTTGTATATGTTTTACTTCGATAAAAAGTCTATTTAAAACCAATGCCTTTCGAATTGAAAGTTTGAAATGAAGTTTTTAGCTATATTTTTTGTGAGTAGCAGAAATAGAACTTGGACACTGGATTTGCTTTTGATTGAAAGCAACATTAACTTTGAAAAACTTAAGGCAGTAGGATTTTTACTGGAAATGTATGGAGAGTCTTACAGAAGAGAAAGAAAAACATAAGGATCGCACTTGCAAAGTAGCAGACTGGAACAGCACCAGAGGACTTTGGTACCAGAAACTCAACAGATTTGCACCCCTGCTGCAATAAATGACCTCAAATATTCTCAGTCTTGTTTCCCTGTTTAAAGTTTTTAAAGAAAGAGTGCTCAATTGGCCTAAGTTAGGAAGGGAACCTGCTTGTCCCTAAGGAAGGTCAGGGCACCTAATTAACATAGTCTCATCAGACACCACCTAAAGTGTGTGCACTAATTTACAGAGGGCAATTGGTGTGTGTTTTCAAAAGATGGTTGGATTGATGCTAGCCGGCAAAGACAGCAGTATGCAGGAGTCAATTGAAAGAAAAAATGACCGAGGCTGCCTTTGAACTATGCAACCAGTTCTTATATCTCCTCTCTCTTTGGAGGTGAGAATGAGATTGCCTCAGTAACTTGTCTATACGTACTCCCTTGATTGTGCTCAATTCTGTGATAAAGTGTGTGCGTACTGCCAACATAGGAGCAGTTACAGGTCAGCATTCATACAAGATGGAAAAATGCATGGGATTGATACTGCTTACTTGATTCACCCTGAGGAAGTTCATTTAATTATTGTAAGTAGAATTCTAGAAAGAGCTTAAAAGAAAAACAACAATAACAACAAGAAATACATATTGTTCATACTAGAGTTAATAGGAATTGTTAGTTATTTCCATAACTGGTTCTAAAGGCAAACATTAGGTCTGGTGTGAACATGAATTTCTATTAAGGTATTCTTTTTATTCAATTCTTCTAGTGGTTTGGTTAGGTTGGAGTGAGATAGTCCTGTTAAGTTTCTTAAAACTCTTGGGTAATAATGAAATCTAGTTGTCAGCCTATGCTGTTAGTTATTCCAGAAGTTATTAATTTGTGGCAATGGTCAACTGTCTATTTCGCACTCCTTAGGAAACTCAGAAAAGTGTTTTGGATCCATCTGCATAGAAAGTACAGCATAGGCACAAGATCATTATCATCTGTGACACATTCAGGTCATGTCTCTTCCACATTTTGTTAGTTTCAGTGAACCAGGGACTGCTAATGAATGATTTCCACTGGATAATTTTGTTTTTTCTGTTTCAAGTTTCAAGTTGCCTGTCTGGATTTCATTAGCATAGCAATGATTAACCCAAGAGAGCTTTATTTCTTAACTTGATTGGGCATGGGACATTAGGAGGGTGGCTGTCTTTGTGAGAAAAGGAATATATTTTTAACCCCACGGTGATTGTATGTTTGTGCAAGAAGTTTGAGAAGTGAAATTTTCATTTGCAGTTGACTTTGTTTTATGTTCCACAAACTGCGTGAATTGCTGCAAACATATTTGCCAGTAAGACTCAAACTTATCAGCATTTTATTACTCAGGGAAAAGTATTATCATAAAAGCAAAATTATTTAAGTAGCATAGAGAAAAGCAACCAAAATTCCAATGGAAGAGAGGAAAAACTAATTTTTGAAACTAATTTTATTTAATTTTTTTATTACTGCTTAATTTAGCTCCTTAGAACTCTACTAGTTAGCTCATTTTGTCATGTTATTTTGCTTCTTTGCTTTATGGTATAATTTCACAGGTATAACTAGTTCATAAGAGGACCAAGTTATTTTATCAAGTTTGTGGAATATGACATACATAAACAAATAAAATAGTCATATGTTTCTCTGGATTCATCTGTAAATTTTGATAGCTATTTGTATTGCTGTAAGGGAACATCTGACACTGGTGTTAGAGAAACTAAAGAAAAGAGGTTTATTTGGCTCATTGTTCTGCAAGCTATGCAAGAAGCATGGCACCAGCATCTGCTTCTGGTGAGGGCCATGGGTTACTTTCACTCATAGTGAAAGGGAAAGGGGAGCCAGCATGTGCAGAGATTACATGGCAAGAGAGGAAGCGAGAGAGGGGAGGGAGGTTCCACTTTCTTTATAATAGTCATTTCTCCTGGGGACTACTAGAGCAAGAACTCACTCTACTGCCATAATGGCACCAGGCCATTTGTGAGTGCTCTGTCCTAAAATCAAAACACTTTCCACTATCCTCCACCACTACACTGGAGAGCAGATGTCAATATGAGTTCTGGAGGTGACAACTACCCAAACTACATCACTAATGTTACAATGTTTATATTTATTTATTTAGAGACAGAGTCTCGCTCTGTTGCCCACGCTGGAGTACAGTGGCAGAATCTCAGCTCCCTGCAACCTCTGCCTCCCAGGTTCAATAGAATCTCCTGCCTCAGCCTCCCAAGTAGCTGGGACTACATGCATGTGCCACCACGCCTGGCTAGAGAACTATAGATGAAATGAAGTGATACATCTTCAAGTTAACTAGTACCTGTATGTTCTTCTACATTGTACATTAGATAACTCATCAACTCAGAAGACTGAAGCCTTAGCAGCTGTTGGCATTGTCACATGTTAGCATTCCTAACCTACATTTTGATGGGTCCCAAATTAGTGGAATTTGATGCTGTGAAGTTAGTTGTCTTAATTAACCATAACATATTCCCAGTTTAAGATGCATAAATGGCATCATGGGTCACTTGTGAAGTGACTGTTCAAGTCTTTTCCCATTTATTAAATTAGATGAGTCTGTTACTTTCTAATTTATTTGAAAGATATTCAAATGGCAGACAATATAAGAAAAGATCCTAAATAGCCTCAATCTTGAGAAGTAAGTTGCAGGATACTCATGTTGTGGTGACCTTAATTAACTGAATTGTTCATGTTTCTAGCTATAGGATCACGCAGAGGGAGGGCAGTTAGGCCTTCTGGTTTGACACACTCAGAAGTTATGTGTAGGGACACTTGGGATCCATGTGCACAGCCTCTCGCATGAGTAAATGTAAATCAGGAAATGTAAAAAATATCAAACCACTAAAATTATTTTTTAGGTACTCTGTACCTAATTTTAAAGTATCTAAAAAATAAAAGATCCAAATGAGCATAAATGAATATCAAGATAAAATAAATAAAATGTTCTTAATAAAGCTAAACATTTTAATTTATGTTTTAAAAATTAAATTTCACACTATTAAATATTTTTTTAAAATAAAACTGTTGGCAGTGTCTCTAGGAGATGTCCGTGTGGTTGCCAGTGGGGAAAAATGGCAACCCTCTTTGCGTAGGTAGAATTCTGTGATGAACCCCCAAATCCTCATTTTCTGGTGTACATGCTCATTATAATCTTCTTCCAATTGACTGGGAGAAACAGTGAATATGATAGAATATAATTTCAGTGATTATGTTTCTCTATAAAGTAAAAGAGATTTTTCCAAATGTAATTAAGGTCCCTAATCAGTTGACTGAGTTGAATGACAGCAGATACTCTCCTGCTCTCTTTAAAGAAGTAAGTCCTCATGAGTCCCTACAGCCACAATAAATTGAATTCTGCCAAAAATCTTAATAAGCTTGGAAGAAGACTTTGAGCTCCTGTTGAGAACCCAGCCAGAAACAAGATGAGAACCCAGAAACAAGATTTTCATCTTATTTCAACCTGAGCAGAGAACCCAGAGGAGCCCTGGCCAGATTTTTCGTCTACAGGATGGAGGTAACAAATGGGGGTTGGTTTAAGTTACTACAGTTAATGGTCATTTGTTACAGCAGCAGTGGTAACTTAATACTCTTTTTATGCATATTATGGCTGAAACTGCGTATTCAAAATGTAATGGCAATTACTCTTTCTTAACTACAAAATACGGACAACCACCATTTTTTGCACATTGTTGAAAACATTACATGGGAAATGTATGAGAGCTATGAGTACAATGCTAGGCACAGGGTAAGTTGCCAATAAATGGAAGCTCTCGTTATTGAACCAAGACCTTGTTAATGAACATAGACAAAGCAAATCAGAACTTTTATATACCATGATTGTCAATTAAGGTTCAGTCTTACTGATCTGATGAAGAACAATCAACCTGCTTTGACAATAATTACTGAAGTCTAAAAGTGACATGTGGGGACATATGTATATCATATGTACATGTGATATACATGTGTGATGACATATGTATATCATAACCCTGGACTTGTCCTCATTGAGAAAGTGGTAGAAAACAAAACAAAACAAAACAAAAATAAAAAAAGAAGGATGTCAGCTATGGTTCCTCAGAGTGCCCATACCTGGATATTCTCACAGGGCCTAAGGGTTCAACAGAAAAAAGTACCAAAAGATTCTTCTTGACAAAGTACCAAAATAAATATAATATCTTGCCATCAGATATGAAGTTCATGTAATTGTCTTTAACATTCCCGCAGTTAAATGGGGTGAGGGGCAGGGCAGTTTTGCGGGGGAAGGGAAAAGAAGGCCATTCCTACAAATATATAAGCTTTAGGCTTTTGTGTAATAAGTTAAAAAAAAAAAAACCTACATTGACAGAAAACTGTCATTTATTGCACTGGATGAGTGACTAAAATTTCTCCTTGGGGATAAAGATGATTTCCCCTACAGCAATTCAAGGCAACAAGATTGCATTGCTTTTTGTTGTAGAAAGCTGCTTTTGCTCATAGATGTGAAAACACACACACACACACACCCCTTACTCATCCCTTCCTGGCTTCTTATTTTCTTAAAGGATTATTTGTTTCTGAAAATGCTGGTCTCTGAGACTGAATGAGGATGAGGAAGGTTCACAATGGATAATGCACATAGGTCTTGCTTATAAATCACAGATCTGGGAAATGAAAGGCAGAACAATATTTGATTTATCTAAATTCTCTTAGAGTTTCTTAGTTTTTAGTATTTCAAACATTAGAGGATACTTTAAATTACCTTTTTTCTCGTTTGGGTATGTACGAAAAGAAGTGGAGATGAGGGGAGGGATTTTGGTGATATAAGAACCTATTTGTTTCACAATTTCTTCTCCTCCTCCTTCTCCTCCTTCTCCTCCTCCTCTTCCTCCTCTTCCTCCTCCTCTTCCTTCTTCTTCCTCTGCTTTTTCATTTTTTAAATTAGAAATTTTATAAATATTCCTAAATGCATATGCCTCTCCAGAATTCTTCTACCATTGATACTTTCAGTAATTATATAATTTGGTCAGGAAGAGGGTCCCTGCTTCCTCCCTCACACATTACTAGAGACAGTGAGAAATAAATGCTATTTTGTTCTAAGTGGTGTCATTTTTGTTTAATCTGGATCTTGTTACCTTGATCTACATAGAAAGAAAGCATTTCTTATTGAAGAAGCCAAAACATGAACTCGTTTATTTTTTTTTTTTTTTTTGTAACTATACTACTGGGCACAATATATATATACAAAGTCAATTTCCCCCCTACACTTTATTATGAATATTATGTTTTGCTGCTTTCTATGAGCATGTATATATATATAAAATGCATAGCAACAGCTACCTTGAAGCACAAAAGAGTTAACTGCCCACTCATACACACACACACACACACACACACACACACACAGACACACACACACTCTGTTTTGTTCAGTGCTCTAAGCTCTAAGACGAATATGTCTTTGTTTTTTCCTTTAGTAGCCAATTCCAAGCTCACTGGGGAAGAGAGGGTAAGACTCCACAAAACTCACTTTGTCTCAGTCTCAGTTATAACACAAACAAGACGTGCAAAAAACTTTTCATGCTTAATTTTCTCTTCATACTTCAGAAGACAACTGCCTGATGGTCTTATAGCTAATGGACTGCAGAAGACTTGAGTCATCATTCAAATCTAGTAGCCATCCTCTGACGTCCAGTTGAAGATCAGTGATTCCAGAATAGTTCGCATTGTCCCAGTTGACTTGCCACACAGCTTCTTTCAGGACTTGAAAGTGTCCTAGCCACCCCCATCTTACCTCCTACCTCCAGTGCCTTTTAAGATACAAAACAAAAAACAAAACAAAAAAAAAAACACCAGCCACTCTTGTGGATTAGACAATCCTACATCAAGGTGAATTCTTGATAATCAGTTCTGTTCTTCCTTATGTCTTGTAAACACGCTAATTAGAAGGAACTTGTGTTTGAAGATCAAGGGAGGAAGAATTCTGAAGCCAGGGCTAGCCTTAGGGGCATAACTCCTTCCAGTCACTTCCTGAATTTTTTGCTACCTGGCTTTTGAGAGTCTGCCAAAGTGAGAATTTCATGACATGTAACCTCTCAACATCTGCATTTTTAAAAATTGTCCACAATACCAAAAGCAGATACCACAGAAAAGTCCAAAACATGAGTTTTTCCCTCTACTCAGACCATATTAGCAACATACTAACCATAAGACTCTATAAGTGTTCTTACCCTTAATGCAATTCTCACTGAATATCCTGTCAGGAGAACTCTGCCTCTCTTCCATGTTATTAAGGTTTTTGTTCTTTGCAAAGTGTACACAACACAAATACGTATTTCTTGGCAAATGAAGTCACTCTCAAACACTGCTGTCCTTGGGGATATAGGCAACATGCGTTATTTACAACATAGGTCTTCTTTACAATCCTGGTGAAACATGTAAGATCAGCTACTAAGTCTCTGCATCTCGGACAGAACTTAATAGAGTACATAAAAAAAAAAGAATTCAGAAGTAACATTAAAACAAATTCCATACAAGCCACCTGTTTAGAAAGTTCATAAACTTTATGCAAGTATTTATCTTTTTATTTTTTCTTAAATCAAGACCAGAATATATTCAAGTAAAACTAAAAGAGCAAGGTCAAGGGGAAATGATACAGGGGTTGTGGAGTCGCAAATATCTATCAAAGCACAAGAGTTAATTTTGTCCCAAGTTCCATATTGACCAGGAAAAAAGAAACAAGATCAGCAGAGTTAACAGCTCTCAACCTGAATATGCCTCAGAATTTCTAGGAGAACTTCTAAATAATGAGGTTCCTGGGTTTCTACCTGAACCTACTCAGTCAAACACTTCAGGAGACAGCTGCTGTTATTTGACTGTGTCTCCCAAAATTCATGTGTTGGATACTTAGTTCCCAGTGTAACTATATTGGCAGGTAGGGCCCAGTGGGAGGTATTTAGGTCATGAGGGCTTCAGCCTCATGAATGGATTAATGTTGATATCTCAGGAGTGAGTTTCCTCTTGGCCTCTGTAGCCCTCTCTCTTGCCACATGATGACTTCCACCAGGTTATGACACAACAGGAAGGCCCTCACAAGATGTGGAGCCTCAATCTTGTACTTCCCAGCCTCCAGAACTGAGCCAAATAAATTTCTTTCCATTATACGTTACTCAGTCTGGATTATTCTGTTATAAGAGCACAAAACTCTATGCCTCACATCCATGTCATGCTGATGCAAGAGGTGGGATCCCATGGTCATGGGAACACAACATGTGTGTGCTTTGTACACCAGATGAGTCTCACTATCAGTTAAGTCTGGAAATCAGTGGTCTAAATGAGTTGTTTTTTATTTTTCCTAAGAAATAGGCTGTCAGTTCCTCAAGAGAAGCAAAATATACCAGCACTTATATATCCTTTAAGAAGACTCACCTAATTTAGGTCATATAGCTCAAAGTGTTATGGGGCAAGATATATTCAACACTGTGTTCAGGATGGTAAGCTTCACTGAATAAATTTTCAGACGCTTTGAATGAAGTTGAGTTAATTAAACCAAAATATCAATGAGAAAAACAATTTTATAAGGATAACAGCATAAGTTTTAGAAAGCCACATGACAGTGTAGATTTTTTGCCTAAAGATTGTCTTCAAGATAATCTAGGTATTTTTTAGATTTCAAAGAATCATACCTATCTGGGGATTTGTCGTTCTTGGAAAAAAACGTCTTAAAAGATCATTATCTGGATACAAATTTCATAATTATCATAAATATACACACTACTACAGTTATATAACATGAACATGGTAGAAAAAATGTCAATTAAAATGGAAGGAATTATACTCTTCAAAAGTAATTTATCCTACCCAGAGTCCTCCTTTTCTAAGGCAGCTGTACAAGTCCATTTTCATGCTTCTGATAAAGATGTACATGAGACTGAGCAATTTATAAAAGACAGAGGTTTAATGGACTTACAGTTCCATATGGCTGGAGAGGCCTCACAATCGTGGCAGAAGGCAAGGAAGAGCAAGTCATGTCTTACATGGATGCCAGCAGGCAAAGAGAGAGAGCTTGTGCAGGGGAACTCATCTTTATAAAGTCATCAGATCACATGAGACCTATTCACTATCATGTAAACAACATGGGAAAGACTAGCCCACATGATTCAATCATCTCCCACCAGGTCCCTCCCATGACACATGTGAATTCAAGATGAGATTTAGGGGATGGGGGATACAGCCAAACCATATCATTCCGCCCCTGGCCCTGCCCAAATCTCATGTCCTCATATTTCAGAACCAATCGTGTCTTTCCAGCAGTCCCCCAAAGTCTTAACTAGTTTCAGCATTAATTCAAAAGTCTGCATTCCAAAGTCTCATATGAGACAAAGCAAGTCCCTTCCACCTATGAGCCTGTAAAATCAAAAACAAGCTAGTTACTTCCTAGATACAGTGGGAGTACAGGCATTGGGTAATACAGCCATTCCCAGTGGGAGAAATGGGCCAAAACAAAGGTGCTACAGGCCCCATGAAAGTCTAAAATCCAGAAAGGCAGTCAAATATTAAAGCTCCAAAATGATCTTCTCTGACTGTTTGCCTCATATCCATGTCATGCTGATGCAAGAGGTGGAATTCCATGGTCATGGGCAGCTCTGCCCCTGTGGCTCTGCAGGGTACAGACTGCCTCCTGGCTGCTTTCATGAGCTAGCGTTGAGTGAAACACATGGTGCAAGCTGTCAGTAGATCTACCATTTTGCGGTCTGGAGGATGGTGGCCCCCTTTTCACAGCTCCACTAGGTGGTGCCCCATTAGGGTCTCTGTATGGGGGCTCCAACCCCACATTTCCCTTTTGCACTGCCCTAGGAAAAGTTCTCCATGAGGGCTCTGTCCCTGCAACAAACTTCTACCTGGGCATTCAGACATTTTCATATACCCTCTGAAATCTAAGCAGAGGTTCCTAGACTTCAATTTTTGACTTCTGTGCACCTGCAAGTTCAACACTAAATGGAAGCTGCTAAGGCTTGGGGCTTCCACCCTCTCAAACAACAGCTTGAGCCTCTACTTTGGCCCCTTTTATTCACAACTGGAGCAACTGGGATGAAGGACACCAAGTCCCTGGACTGCACAAAGCAGAAGGACCCTGGGCCTGGCCCACAAAATCCTTCTAAATCTCTGGGCCTCCGATGGAAGGGGCTACCACAAGGGTCTGTGACATGCCCTGGAAACATTTCCCCATTGTCTTGGTGATTAACATTAGGTTCCTCATTACTTACGCAAATTTCTGTAGCTGGCTTGAATTTCTCCTCAGAAAATGGGATTTGTTTTTTTCTATCCCATTGTCAGAATGCAAGTTTCCCAAACTTTTATGCGCTGTTTCCCTTTTAAAATGGAATGACTTTGTCCAGGTGCAGTGGATCATGTCTGTAATCCCAGCACTTTGGGAGGCTGAGGCAGGCAGATCACAAAGTCAGAAGATCAAGACCATCCCTGCCAACATGGTGAAACCCTGTCTCTACTAAAAATACAAAAACTAGCCAGGTGTGGTGGTGCGTGTCTGTAGTCCCATCTACTCAGAAGGCTGAGGCACGGTCACTTGAACCCAGGAGGCAGAGGGTGCAGTGAGCCAAGATTACAACACTGCACTCCAGTCTGGGCAACAGAACAAAACTGTCTCAGAAAACAAACAAACAAAACAAAAAGAAAAAAACTGAATGCCTTTAAGAACACCCAAGTCATATCCTGAATGCTTAACTGCTAAGAAATTTCTTCCATTAGATATCCTAAATCCTTTCAAGTTCAAAGTTTTACAAATCTCTAGGGCAAGTGCAAAATGCCACCAGTCTCTGCTAAAACATAACAAATGTCACCTTTACTCCAGTTCCCAACAAGTTCCTCATCTCCATCTGAGACCACCTCAGCCTGAGACCATTCAATCCTGAATGGATTCATTGTCCATATAATTATCAGCATTTTGGTCAAAACAATTCAACAAATCTCTAGGGAGTTCCAAACTTTCCCACATTTTCCTGTCTTCTTCTGAGCTCTCCAAACCATTCCAACCTCTGCCTATTACCCAGTTCCAAAGTCATTTCTGTATTTTTCATATCTTTTCAGTAGTGCCCCACTCCTGGTACCAATTTACTGTCTTAGTTCATTTTCATATTGTCGATAAAGAAATACCCGAGAGTGGGTAATTTATAAAACAAAGAGGTTTAATGGACTTACAGTTTCACATGGCTGGGGAGGCCTCACAATCATGGTGGAATGCAAGAAGAAGCAAGTCACATCTTACATGGATGGCAGCAGGCAAAGAGAGAGCTTGTGTAGGGAAACTTCCATGTTTAAAACCATCACATCTTATGAAACTCATTCCCTATCACAAGAACAATGCAGCAAAGACTTGCCCCCATAATTTAATCACCTCCCACTGGGTTCCTCCCATGACACATGGGAATTGTAGGAGTTACAATTCAAGATGAGATTTGGTTGGGGACACAGCCAAACCATATCAGCAGCCATCTTTATTATTTCCTGTTCTTGGTTCTTCATTTGTTACCCTTCATAACTTCAGTGGGTATCCACAGAAATATCTGGCTTGCCAGTTTTTAACATTTCATTAGTCAGGGTTCTCTAGAAAGATAGAACTAATAGAATAAATGTATATATAAAGAGTAATTTATTAAGGAGTATTTGCTCACATGATCACGAGGTGAAGTTGCACAATACACCATCTACAAGCTGAGGAGCAAAGAAGCCAGTCCAAGTCCCAAAACCTCAAAAGTAGGGAAGCTGACAGTGCAGCCTTCAATCTGTGGCCAAAGGCCTGAGAGTCACTGGAAAACCACTGGTGTAAGTCTATGAGTCCAAAAGCTGTAGAACTTGGGAGTCCAATGTTCAAAAACAGGAAGCATCTAGCATGGGAGAAAGACGAAGACCAGAAGACTCAGCAAGTCGAGTCCTTTCACATTCTTCTGCCGGCTTTATTCTGGCCACAATGACAGCTGATTAGATGGTGCCCACCCAGATTGAAGGTGGGTCTACCTCTCCCAGTCAACTGACTCATATGTTAATCTCCTTTGGCAAAACCCTCACAGACACAATCAGGAACAATACTTTGCATCCTTCAATCCAATCAGGTTGACACTCAGTATTAACCATCACAAGTCCACCCCTTGTCAACTTGAGCCCATATGCATCTCCTGAAATCATACATAATCTTCAAATAAAGACAATAATGGCATCATAATTATGCCTAACATAATACAGCTATCCTTTGTACAGCTGGAAGCTAATTCTTAACATAAATGCTAATACATGAAGTTAGCAACACTTAAATGCTGATGTGAAGTCAATAAATCTTATGTCACATGATAAAGGAAAAAGAAAATAAATAAAATGAAGATCATCTCTTAATACAAGCACATACCTGCACAAACATATTATCAAAATAAGGAGGAAATCCAAATACTCACAGCAATTACAGTCCTTGTTTCTGCAACTGATCACATGGTAGTAACTGGTATTGATGACTACCTACTTCTACTACCCATTCTGTATTCCCTTTGCCTTCAGCAAGCACCTCAGCAAGTCTTGATTTTTGCCTGGTGGAGTGACCCAAATCTTCATTCCTGAAGGTCTGGGCAATTTGTAGTCCTGCCTGAATTGAGTTGTTGTCGTTTCCTGTGTACCTTAATCACAGAGTATGGTAATACTAAGAGACACCCTAAGGGATCTCCTGTATTCCACACACACCCTTCTTTACCTCAGTTATGGAGTGGTAGACTGATTTCATCTTGATGGTCTGTGTCAATCACCCCAGACAACACTGTAACTTCCTTCTTGCTTATTGATTTAGAAGTAGGAGAAGTCTAAAGTGGCCAGGTGGCAATCTTAACTTCCAGTTTGATGGAATCATTGTTGTGTCTCCTGGTGACAGCATTCCTTCCTCTGGAACTAAGACCTCTAGGCCAGCAGAACGTAATATCATGGAAACAGGAAGCAAGAATTTTTCTAGTGGGTCACTAGGGGTGATGGTAAGTGGTGCCACTTTCTCTTCCACCCCTTGGTTCCTGGACCTGTCAATCCTAGCTATGGGAGAAACAGTACCATATATCAGATGCTGATTCAGAGCATACACAGCCTCCTGGAGAAGTTTGCCCAGCCCTGCAAAGTATTGTCACCTAGTTGACATTGTAATTGTGACTTCAAAAGGCCATTCCACCGTTGTATCAATCCAGCTGTTTCAGAATTATGGGGACCATAGTAAGACCAGTGAATTCTATGAGTATGAGCCCACAGTCATACTTCTTTAGCTGTAAAGTGAGTGACTTTGTTAGAGGCAATGCTGTGTGGAATACCATGATGGTGGATAAGGCATTCTGTGAGTGAGTCCATGGATAGTAGTCTTGGCAGAAGCATTGCATGCAGCATGGGCAAACCCATATCCAGACTAAGTGTCTATTTGGTGAGGACAAACCATTGCCCTTTCAATGATGGAAAAGGTCCAATATATTCAACCTGCCACCAAGTAGCTTGCTGATCACCCCCTAAGAATGGTGCCATGTCGAGGGATCAGTGTTGGTCTCTGCTGCTGGCAAATTGGACACTCAGTGGTGGCTGTAGCCACGTCAGCCTTGCTAAGTGGAAGTCCATGTTGCTTAGCCCATGCATAACCTCCATGCTTGCCACCATGGCCACTTTGCTCACAGGCCCATTGGGTGATGACAAGGGTGGCTGAGGAAAGAGACTGAGTGGTGTTCACAAAATTAATCATCCTATGCACTTGAGTATTAAAATCTTCCTTTTCTGAGGTCACACATTGGTGAGCACTCACATAGGATACAAATATCTACACAGTTTTTGACCACTCAGAGAGGTCCATCCACACACCTGTTCCCTAAATTTCTTTGTCATCAATTTTCCAATCATACTTCTTCAAAGTCCCTGACCATCCAGCCAAACCACTGGCTACAGCCCATGAATCAGTATGTAATCACACATCTGGTCATTTCTCCTTCCAAGCAAAATACACAACCAGGTGCACTGCTTGAGGTTCTGCCTACTGGGTGGATTTCCCTTTGCCACTTCAGAGATGTCCTAGAAAGGGGCTGTAGAGCTGCAGCTGTCCACTTTAGCATGGTGCCTGAATATCATGGAAAGCCATCTCTAAACCAGACCCTAGTTTTCTCTTTCTCTGTCAACTGACCATAGGGAACTCCCCATGAGGTCATGGGTGCAGGCTGGGGGAGAAAAGGCAGGGTGGCAGGAGTGGGGACCATGGGGATTTGAGCCACTTCCTCATGTAACCTACTTGTGCCTTTAGGACCTGCTCAAGCCTGATCATGTATATACCACTTCCATTTGGTGGTGGAATTCTGTGTGCACTCCCAACTTTATGGCTAGATGGATCAGAAAGCACCCAGTTCATGATAGGCAGTTCAGGTCATATGGTGACTTGATGACTCACAGTCAAATGTTCAGTTTCTACCAAAGCTCAGTAACAGGCCAAGAGCTGTCTCGAAAAAGGAGAGTAATTATCTGCAGAAGATGGCAGGGCCTAATCCAAAATCCTGGAGGCCTTCATCATGATTCACCTATGGGAGGTTGCCAAATGCTCAAAACAGCATTCCTATCTGCCACTGACACCTCAAGCACCATTGGATCTCCTGGGTCATATGGCCCAAGTGGCACAGCAGCTTGTGCAGCAGCCTGGACTGGTTGCAGAGCCTTCTCCTATTCTGGACCCCACTCAAAACTGGCAGCTTTTTGGGTCACTTGATAAATGGGCTGGAGTAACACACCCAAATGAAGAACGTGTTGCCTCCAAAATCCAGACTTACAATCATAGGGGAAGGAAACATGTCCCTCTTCACATGGCTGCAAGAGAGGAAGAATGAGAGCCAAGCAAAGGGGGAAGCCCTTTATAAAACCATCAGATCTTGCGAGAACTTACCATCATGAGAATAGCAGGGGGAAACTTCCCCCTTCATTCAATTACCTCCCACCAAGTCTCTCCTATGACACATGGGAACTATGGGAACTGCAATTCAAGATGATATTTGGGTGAGGATACAGCCAAATTATATAATTCCACCCCTGGCTCCTTCCATATCTCATGTCCTCACATTTCAAAAAACAACCATGCCTTTCCAACAGTCCCACAAAGTCTCAACTCATTCCAGCATTAACCCAAAAGTCCAAGTTAAAGGTCCCATCTTAGACAAGGCAATTTTTTTTTCACTTATGAGCCTAAAAAATCAACAGCAAGTTAGTTACTTCCTACATACAATGAGGCTACAGGCATTGGGCAAATACACTCACTTCAAATGGGAGAAATTTGTTAAAACAAAGGGGTTATAGGCCCCATGCAAGTCTGAAATCCACTGGGGTAATCAAATCTTAAAGCTTGAAAAGAATCTCCTTTGACTTCATGTCTGACAACCAAGTCATGGGCAGCTCTGCTCCTGTGGCTTTACAGGGTACAGTCCCCCTCCTAGCTGCTTTCATGGGCTGGCATTTATTCTCTGTGGCTTTTCCAGGTGCACGGTGCAAGCTGTCAGTGAATCTACCATTCTTATGTCTGGAGGATGGTGGCCTTCTTCTCATAGCTCCTCTAGGTGGTGCGGCAGTGTGGACTCTGCCTGGGGGCTCCAGTCCCACATTTCCCTTCATCATTGCCCTACCAGAGGTTCTCCATGAGGACTTTGTCCCTGCAGCAAACTTTTTCCTGGCATGCATTTCCATACATCCTCTAAAATCTAGGCGGAGGTTCCTGTACCTCAATTCTTGACTTCTGCATACCTGCAGGCTCAGCCCCAGGTGTCAACTGCCAGTCTTGGGGCTTGCACCCTCTAAAGGAATGGTCCAAGCTGTACCTTGCCCCCTTTTAGTGACTGCTGGAGCTAAAGCAGCTGGGGTGCTGGGCACCATGTCCTGAGTCTGCATAGAGCAGGGGTGCCCTGGGCCTGGCCCAGGAAACCATTTTTCTCTCCTATGCCTTGGGGCTTGTGATGGGAAGAGTTGATCTGAAGGTCTCTGGCATGCCATGGAGACATGTTCCCCATTTTCTTGGTGACTAACACTTGGCTCCCTGTTACTTATGCAAATTTCTATAGCCAACTTGACTTTCTCTCCAGAAAATGGGTTTTTCTTTTCTAGCACATCGTCAGTCTACAAATTTTCTAAGCTTTTATGCTCCACTTCCCCTTTAAACATAAGTTCCAATTCCAAACCTACGTTTGTGATGAATGTATAAAACTGAATGCTTTTAAGAGCACCCGTGCCACCTCTTGAACACTTTGCCACTTAGAAATTTCTTCCACCTTATAGCCTAAATAATTTCTCTCAAATTCAAAGTTCTACAGATCTCTGGAACAGGGACAACATGCCACCGGTCTGTTAGCTAAAATATAGCGAGAGTCACCTTTATTCCAGTTCCCAGGAAGTTCCTCATCTTTATCTGAGACCACCTCAGCCTAGACTTCATTGTTTTTGATCAAGGCCATTCAACAAGCCTCTAAGAAGTTCCAAACTTTCCCCCACCTTCCTATATTCTTCTGAGCCCTCCAAACTGTTGCAAGCTCTACCTGTTACCCAGTTCCAAAATTGCTTCCACATTTTTGGGTATCTTTATAGAAACACATATTAGTCCATTCTCATGCTGCTGTAATGAACTGCTCAAGATTGGGTAATTTATAAAGGAAAGAGGTTTAACTGACTCACAGTTTAATATGGCTGGTGAGGCCTTGGGAAACCTACAATTGTAGTGGAAGCAAACATGTGCCTTTTCCCATGGTGGCAGAATAGAGAAGAATGAGAACTGAGCAAAGGAGGAAGTCCCTTAGAAAACCATGAAAACTCATGAGAACTTACTCATTTCTATGAGAACAGCATGGGGGAAATTGCCACTATGATTCAATTACCTCCCACCAGGTCCCTTCCACAACACGTGGGGATTATGGGAACCACAATTCAAGAGGAAATTTGGGTGGAGACCCAGCCAAATGATATCAAACATTAATAATTTACTCTCACTAGGAAAGAAGATATAACCTATGTAAAATATCCCACTTCTCTACCCCATCAACTTTTGACAGATACATTGAATCTTTTAACTCTTTCATTGTTGCTTTGTAATTTTAAATGCCATCCTTAAAAGTCTACTTCATGTTTCATTATTTCCTAAGGCATCTTTTTATTCCCTTCTATATAAGATGGGATACGGAAGCCGCTAACTTTCCTTTCAATATTCCTCCCCATAAACTTCACTCCTCTCCCCTTTCACAAGTAAACACAGGTAAATCACTTTCAGACTATATATAAATCATTCTCGTTTGCCTGTAGACTGATCAAAAAATTTGAAAACCTAGTACACATTATGAGTATGTAAATATTGTCCATTTCAGAACCAACACGGTGCTAGAGTCACGATTTTTTTTTCCACTGATTCGGTATTATGATGCCCTTCCAAATGACAAATGACCCTAATTTCTAGGCTGAAGTTATTCTCTTTGCTTACACTCCTTTTGAATAGCATGGTCACAATTACACTATTTTAAGGTGTGCTTCATAACTATCCCATGGTCTAGTTTGTTATTTTTAAGTAATTGCCTTTTTATATTTTTTTGAAAATGCCTTCTTTCAGGATATCTTTTTACCTCTTCTTCACTTTCTTATTTATAACTTCTATTTTGGTATTATTTGTACTACTTAATTCTGTGGTTTTTTTCCCCCAGAAATCCACGGACTTCCTTTTTCATTTTTGGCCAGATGCTTTCTCTTTTATTTGAGAGATGGGGGTCTCATTACATTGCCCAGGTTGGACTAGAACTCCTGGCTCAAGTGATCTTCATCTTTCAGAGTAGCAGGACTACCGTCATGCATTACCATGTCTGGCTTCCAGTTGCTGTTTTCAGGCAGCTATGATTCTGCAAATTATTTAAAGTAAAACTTATAGGGATGTTTCCACGATTTTTTTTATTGTATCCCTTCTTTTTTGGTAACCATCCTCATTTTCTTGAAGTATAACAATTAATATCATCCATGATGCATGAAAGCTATATTTTTTAATCCTTAACAATCTGAGAAATAAAGCACTTTCTACATATTTTATTCCATGAAAGTAAATTTGTCACTCTGAATAAACTGGATGAGTTTTAATATAAATTTGAGACACTATATTTTTTCTACAAATACAGAAACATTTTGCCCATTAGCGATGAATTAAATTGACAGATGTATTAAAATAATAATATCCAGTAAACCAAAATGTCCAAATATATTCACAGGTACATACTTTTAATAATTCAAGAAAAAACAATTGTGATACTCTTAATTAATCCAGAGCATGGTAAAAAAAGAAACATACAAATTATTTTTCTCGGCCTCACATAACATTAATATCCTAAATTTGCAAACCACAAAACTAGAAAAATATAGACACATTTTGCTTTTGACTATGGATGTGAAATCTTAACAAAATACTACCTCAAAAATTCAGCTGGGTATTGAAACAATAAAGTATTCTAACCAAGAAAAGTTCTCCCCTAGAGGTCCAAAATAGAATATCTATTCATAAAATGCACAACCGTCTAAAGGTCAAAATAGAACATCATATATGACTAGCTCAATGGATGTGGGAAAACATTTGACTACATTCAACATCCATTTTGATTAAAATGTATTTTAATAAATTAAGAATAAATTAAACAAGTATAATATATATAAAGAAATATCTATATAAAGGAAATACAAAATATTATATATGTACATATATATATATATATATCAGTAGACCTAGACAATGAAAGAAGTAAACATACATATAATGAGAATATAAAAGTTAAATTATAATTATTTTCATGTAATATCTTATATATCTAGAAATCTCAGGTGAGTCATCAGAAATTATTAAAACAAGAGAATTTATAAAATTCATGATTAAAATGATAATTTTCCTTATGAAAATAAATGCTGAAAAAACAATGAAGAAAAACAAATGATCTAAAGCAGGAGTCAGCATTTCAGTAAAGGGCCAGGTGGGAGATATTTTAGGCTTTGCAGGTCATATGGTCTCTGTTCCAACTACTTAACCCTAAGCAGTTATACAATAATGATGTCAATTTACTCAAATTAATTTATAAACTTGATACAATCATTTTAAAAGACCAACTAAATTCCTCTAGAGCCCAATAAAGAAAAGAAGAAAAAATGTGAAAGGCCAAATTAACAAAAAAGAATCATATACATCTAAAAATAGTTTTGTGCAAGTATAAATCAATGCATCCTGCTTGGAAGGCAGTTGGTGACCTCTATCAAATTTGTTGAAGTAGGAACTTACTGATCTAATAATTCTCCTGATAGTAGTTTACATGACTGATTTATCTGCTGATGTTCACCAAGATATTTGTTCTGTTTGGCTCTTCTATGTTCATATCTTAATTTGTTTATATTTTAATATCATTGCGGTTATGTATATAGGCTATTAAATTTATTTTATATATTTTTATATTTCCATTCTTTATATATCATATATTTTATATGTATTTATATTTTAATATCTCTATATTATCTCTCTTTTTTAAGCTCTATTTTAAGCTATTTTTTTAAGCCATAATAAATATTTTGTTTTGTTCTAATATCCAAGGGAACATCAGCATATTTTAGGAATGGTTTAAAAATCAATTTTTGACCTTCCCTGAAATTGTCAAACACTTGAACTTCCTTTGCAATGAAAGTAAGTAGCCAAATTCACTAACTAAAAGCTTTAATAATAAACAGTTGTTTAGTCAAACAATATATTCAGAAAGGTAAAAATTTAAACTATTAGAACTCTGTTTCTTAAACTATGTACTATTGGCATTGAAACTGTAGCCCCTTTTCATATTAATAAATATTCTGATGGAAGAAAAAGGACTCCGTTTTAGATTAAATTTGGGAATGTGTGTTATCATAACTTAATAAGAAAACTTTTTTAATTCCTTCATGGACAGTTTAGGTAATACATTCTTAAGGAAATTAAAATAAATTGTAACAAGTCTTCCTTAGGAGGGTGGTTTTCTGTACTGTAATACAGTTGTTATTGTTGCTATTATGCTATTTAAGTTGTTATTATGCTAGTTAAGCTGAATAGATGCTCATGACAATGTGTTCACGTTTTTCTCTTTGTTTGCAAATGCTGGGAAGTGATGACAAAAGAGGCCACCTACATGAACACTTCCTGAAAGTCGTAGCATTGGGGCCTCGTACATTTTCTACCAATAAAAAATAAAAAAGAGAAAATCTCCCACTTGTAAAGTGCAGAAAACCGTAAGAGTTGATTAGAGCCAAAGGCCATGTTCCAGGAAAAACAATAACTGTTTTGTGCACTTTCTCCACAGCTCGGAAATGCAGTCAGTCAAAAAAAAAAAGAGAGAAAAAAAAAATTATCCTGCAAAGAGATTCAAATATTTGCGTTCTACCTGCCTTTTATAATGAGGAAATGAGAAAATGGCATGTCTTTCATAACAAATCTCTTCGTATTTGTGTCTCAGGGTTTGGAGGTGAGGTGGGGGTAGGGGTGCCTGGAGCACCTTCCCTGGTGAGCGCCTGCGGAGTGAAAAGCTACACATTTTGACTTTCACAGCCTCACCCTGTCCTGCTCTGCCTTTGACATGGTCACCTCTCTTCCTCGTTCTTCCTCACTCCCCTTCCCACCCCAGTTTTTATTTTATTTTTTCGTATTCTCTGAAAATGCAATGGAGAATAAAAATGTGGTCAGACCTGCCGCCAGCACCTATGCCCTCCAGTCCTGAGCTGACAAAAATGTCAAGAAACTGACAGTAAAATATGCGAAGAAAAAGCCCTGCAAACATGAACAAACCCCAGACTATTTGGCGCTTTCACCACACTGTGTCATGGTTTTCAAACAGAAATAGCAGTTGTGGGATTTATTATCTCTATCATCACTTGTTAAATTTCACACTATGCAAATGATATAAAGTATACGAAAACGGAAGCTACTGAAGAAGGAATGAGGCAATGCTGATAAGGAAATAGACGGATGGACTCCACAGAGCGCTAATAGAGGGATCTTTGCCAAGGTCAGTGGAAGGATTATTTAGCCACCTCTATGGATTTCTAATAGGGCGAGAGTGCTGCTAAGGAAAGGAAAAGCAACCGACATGAAAACCACCATCTCTGCCTACATGAGCTCAATATATAGTTGAAAAGTTGAAACATACATTTATTTTATTGATCAACCTAGTGTTAGATAACCTAGTTAATTTCCTTGAGTACTTCTAGTATTTATTCAACGGTACTAAGCACATGATCTTCCCCAAATGAGAACTTCTGAGCAACTGTGGACATTGACTATCACTGTTTTCTGAAGTCTGGATAGAGGCTGGGTTTTTCATGTATCCAATTTCATCTGTATAACAATTCTACAAGGTAAGTATTTTTTCCCCCATTTGAGAGACTAAGGTGTAGGACAAAGTAACTTTCCTCCATGAAAGGAAACTGAGGCAGAGGGAAAAGTGACTTTCTCAAAATCACAGTTGTTAGTTGACAAAGCTGGTATTCAAATGTATAATTGTCTGAACCCAGGTGACCCTCCTAACACAAAGCTCCCTCCCTGAAAGAAAGTAGTTGATTTAGATATCTTATAAATATATTTATAAGATGATTAAATAGCAAACACAACTCAGTGCACATTCTAAGCAAGAGCTGCAAATATCCTATATTTATGCATTTGAAATTGCCTCTAACCCTTCTCCTTCTTTAACAACTGGAGACACTCATAAATGGGGTTTATTTCCTTATTCTTTAACAGATTGAAAAATCAAGGCACACAAGAATGAAATGTCCTGTTTTGGTTAAACTAATAACTGCAGCACTCTTGTAAAAAATAGGAAGAAGCAACTCTATAAAATGACTCCATCAAAGCAGAATTGCATTACTCCCTTAAGACATCAGATATCAGATATCGTAGATATGTTTATAATTGATGGTTTTAAAGTGCAATTGAGGTGCCCTACTTAGCTTGGGGTATGCACAACTCAATTGCACATAAAATTGGCAACTCATGGCCTTAAAAAAAGAGAAAGGAAAAGAAGGAGAAGGAAAAAAGAGAAGTCAAGTGGGGAAGCACACAGGACTCAATTGCCCTTGAAATTTGCAGGCAACATTTGCCACAGGCAATTAGTCTGCACACAGAAGAAAGGGAGGTCCCTGTAATCTTATGTGACTTACTCAGTGGCATTCAGCAGGTGACTGGCAAAGCCAGGAGCAGAACCAGGGTGTGGGGTTCCCAGTCCTTTCTGGGAACCGACAATTGCCCCTCGCCTGATAGGCAGTGCAACCATGGACACACCACCTCCGCTCTGATCACAGCTATAAAGAGACCCATAAAACTGCCATTGAAATCCAAATATCATATCAGTGGAAACATCTAAAGCCCGTAACAGCACTAGTGATAACCCCTTAATGTTCAGATAGATCCCTAAGGGAAGGAGAGGCACAAGCTTCTCCTTCAAGATGGCCACTGTGGGCTTGGTACAATGCCAGAGCACTCAAGTGTCCACAAGCACCCACCTCTCACATTACTCTTTCATACATTTTATTATTACTTTAAAAGCAGAATTTGGAGAAGAAAGGGTAACAACTTTAATGCAATTTACATATGAATAGAAGAATATGCGCAGGTATTGGAAAGGAACTTCTAGTTAAAATAGGAGCTGCAGAACAAAGACCATCTGATTAGGAGTCTGTGTGAGGTTACAGCACGCTCCTTTATTTTAACTCTGGTTCAAAGTGTTCTCAAGAGGCTGTGACCACTTCCCAGAGAACTTTTCAAAACATTATTTGCAGCACTTCTACTTCTTTCCTCATTTAAATGATTTTAGTTTGCATTTTACACAGACAAAAGGTATGTATTTATTTTGAGTGAGACATAACAAATGTAAATAACTTTCATTTTAGAGGTAAGCTTCTTCCATCTTAATTTGGGCCGTCTATTGGTGGTAAATGGAAGCAACATTTTTAAACAAATGTAACGAGTAACTGCATATATCCCTTATATCAGTCACGTCCTACTTGACTATTTGAATGGTCTATTTTGGAAAAAACAAAAACAAAAACACGAGGGACTGTCTATGTATTTTACCTTCGAGGAAGTCAATGTATTCATATTCTGCCTATCCATTACACTGAACCTTTTGGATTTTTGCTGGATAATTAATTTATAGTAAGAAACATTTTGTTTTTTCACTTTTTGTCTGCACCAGAAGCTAAATATAAGTAGTAGAAGATTGATTTACAATTAGTACAGTGAAGAAGTCCTGTTGTTTACGAGAACTTCTAGCAGTATTTATTAACCTCAGCATTCTTTTGGCTAAAATCTCGTGTAACTGATTTTGATCATGAATCTGATATTAAATTTACCATTTTTAATTTCCCTCTTCACTATTTTTCTTTCCAGAATTCAGTCATCAGTAAACCTGTGTTTCTCATTTCAAGGACTAGATGTTGGAGTTGGCAACATTATGGAAAGAAAATGTCTTTTAGAGGGTTTTACTTCTAAAATTGTGTTTATAATTTTACACAGCAAGAAAAGTATTCTGCTTCTTTCAACACATAACCAGTCTATAGCATATTCTTAACTGAGTTTCACTGATACTTTAAAAACAACTCTTGGAAAACTTTTGCTCTTTTTCCTATGGTCAATTACTTACCGTCTTTAGTAATACATGGTATGATTTCATTGAAAATTGAAAACCACATGGATTGGATTTTGAATCATAGGCATGTACTGACACAGGCCTATAGGAGGCCTAAATAAAGTGAAATGACCTGGAGAAAAATGAAAACAAACATACAAAAAAACCCAACTGACTCTCCTACTGGCTAGTTTTGCTTGAATGCCGTTAACTAACCAGCCATCTTCTTATTTTAAGTTGACTGGATAAACTATTTAGAATAGACATTAAGAACACAGCTTTGACACTATATAGACCGTATTTCTGATTCTGCCACCTGCTAACCATGTGACTTTGTGAAAGGTTAATCTCTTCAAGCTGTGGTTTCCTCTTATGCTAAATGGAGATACTCATATTACTAATTGCCGGGTTGTGTGGGCACATAACATGCTTACCACCACAGAATAAGATCTCATTAAATGTCATATACTAATATAGTGGGTAGTAGTAGTAGCAGTAGTAATAGTAGTAACAGAAATATACAGATTCTCTCTCTCTCTCTCTCTCTCTCTCTCTCTCTCTCTCTCTCTCTCTCTCTGCCTATGAAACATTGTAACCAAATTACTCAGAATCTAGCCTGATCCAATCAGGTCCCCACAATCTGAATACAGCACTGATAAGTTACTAGGTGTTCTGTGTTTTTGTCTCTTGCCTAATTCTCATATCTTCCCTAACATGAACTATTTAATATCCTTTTATGAATTTCTATTTTGCTTAATTTAATATTTAATTTAATTTAATTAATTTTAATTAAAATAACCCTTAATTAATTTTAATTAAATTAAATTAAGGATTAATTTTACCATTTACAACCAAAAAGGTCCAAGGGGTGCACGTGTAAAAACTCAGATATTGCCTTTATCTCTCTGAAATTACTACATTCTTCATATAAAGTTGATTCAAAATGTATTGTCACTTCAGTAGCAGAAGTTACCCATGCAATCTGAAATAGTTAATATCAGCTTCCAACACATAGCTTGCATCTTCTAGAAAAAGATGACTCACTCTGTTTGCCAGTGCCTTCTGGTCAATTCAGTCCAGTGACCGGTCAAGTTATTAAACCAAAATCAACTAAATTGGTTGTTCAGCTGCCTTGACCACTCATATCAGTCTAAAAGTATGACCCCACGCAATTCTGCAGTCATAGCTGCGTAGAGCCATGTCCTAGCACTGAATCTGGATAGATTACTAAAAGAAAAAAGATAGAGCTGGTATTTAAAAATGACTTCTTTGTATTTTTATGTTTAACCATAACAACTGAGAATTTAAAATAATTGCTGGCTAAAGTATCTAGATTACTATGTCTTTATTATTTAAGGCAAAAAATACAGTCCAAGTAGTATGGGTAAATGGGGGAAATAAGGCATTGAATTTGGCATCTGAAAATCTGGATTGGAATCTTTATTCTGTCATGTGGTAGGAGAGCCATTTCCATTGAACTTTCCTTCCATTTTTGCCTGGCTCAGTCATTATTTGCATTGTCTCTCAGTTTAAATGTCTTTACCGTTCACCTACCTCTGCTCTTCCTTCATGGTATTGTGTCAGTATTTTCTCATACACTTTTCAAGAGTCATCATATATATATATGTTTATTTATTGTTCATATTTCCAACTATACTCTAAGCAAAAATAAGTTTTTTTATCCCCATTTTATTCTCCAATGCATACTTATGGTGCAATATAATACCTAGCATATAGCCATTGCTTAATCATAATTTGTTGAATGAACACATGAATTATTTGCATGCTCAACTTCTAATGTGAACTTTCTCATTCTCTTTCATACCAGAAATGGTAAACTTTATTTATGAGTCCATGTTTCAACTATTTTTAGTATATGCAATAAAAGTTTCTATTAAAGATAAGATTTATCAACTATATGAAAGGTATTAAATTTTCTGCATAGATCCATTTAAATGGACAAAATCATTCTTTAGCATAAGTTTCAATGCCTTACTTTTGTAAAATAAGTGTAAGTGAACTATTTGAAGGAAATTAATCTTCCAAGCTGGCCAGATTCTTTATCTCATCAATGAACAGAATGGTCCATGTCAAAAATTTGAAATGTAAATAATCTTCAGAAGGTCTTTTATCTTTTTAGCTTGCTCTCTAATTTGTCATTTCTAGAATGGATGTCCTAACACTACTGATGAAAGAGAACTTGCATAGACTGTAAACTCAATGAGCCATTAAATAGGTGACAATAATCTTGATAGAAATTTGGAATATTTAATTAGCACAAAAAATACTCTTAGCCAGCACACTCAATTACTTCCATGGATAGTCCCCAAAATATCAACCAACTATTTTGCATGTCCATGAAATGCTTTGGAAGACATTTAAGACTGAAAAATGAGATAATATTTCATCTATTAATTGAGGACTTGACATGCTTGTGCATGTCCAGTAATAAAGTTTCAAAGTGAATTCAGTTTAGATCCTTGAGATATTTTTAAAGGTGACATTTCTATCCTTAAGGCTACCATCAGTGAAAATAACTGAAAGACTATGAAAACCTCCGGGTTAGACAAAGGAAATACATGGTCCAGTATACCCAATGATATCATTACTGTTTCTTTGCACGTTACCTAACTGGCCAAAGACCAATAAAATAAGGCAAGGAAACAAGAAAATAATAATCTTGCAAGTCGTAATCATAATGGGAAAACCAACTCTTAAAAGTTGGTCTATCAGCAGAAGCGCAAACAGCTTAGAGGAAGAATGCAATGGAAAGGAATTAATAAGAGAGAAGAAGCAAGGAAAAGCAGGGTTTGAGTGCTTTAAATACAGGGAACAATTACTAAGGAAATATATACAGAAAACACAAGGAAGATTAACTTTCATAAGACCAACTCAGTACCTTTGTCAGTTTATTTAATAGGAAAAACATGTTATACTTTTAAAATGTGGGACTTGTAATACTTGGTCATTTCTTTTTCAGGTTCAATAATTTCTCAAGTTTATAAAACAATAAGAAAACATTTAGTCTTACAAAAAGACTCAATAGTTGACAAAGTGATTTAGTTATATGTTTTTTTATTTACTTATTTCACTCTTGTCACCCAGGCTGGAGCGCAATGGCGTGATCTTGGCTCACTGCAACCTCCGCCTCCCGGGTTCAAGCGATTCTCCTGCCTCAACCTCCCAAGTAGCTGGGATTACAGGCATGCACCACCACGCCTGAATAATTTTGTATTTTTTTTTTTTTAGAGACGGGGTTTCGCCATGTTGGTCAGGCTGGTCTTGAACTCCTAAACTCAAGTGATCCACCCACCTCGACTAACCAAAGTGCTGAGATTACAGGTGTGAGCCACCCTACCATGTCCAGCCTTGTTAGATGTTTTACAAAACTCTATCACCAATATTTTCTCACTAGGCAGTCTAGCATCACAGCCCTAGCCCATATGGGTATGAGAAACAGGAGAAATGCTTATTCTCTGGGTTACACAGCCTTAGAACTGCCCTCTGTATATTGTTCTTACTGTTCCATCAGTTCTTCCCTTCAGTAATCCTACTCCTTGTTGGGACAAAAATAGAGACTGATGTAGAGGACCATAGATGCATACTCAAATTCTCTATCCAAAAATGAAGTTGATGTCAGTAGGAGTCCAGTGAGCACAAAAAGGAAACATTACACCTTTTCTCAGATATTGAATATTTTGGCATTGCTCAACATGATTAGCTTTACCATCTGTTTACAATGCATGTGCCTTAAAAAATATGCCAGTAAACTGACAATGTATTTATGTATCTGCTTAGTTATTCATTGATTGATTGATTAGTGAATACTTAACATGAACCTGACACGTTGCTTGACTCTGGATATACAAAGACAACTCAGAACATCAAATAGCTTAATGCAGTTTTAGGAATAAATATGAAATTAACTAGTATCCAAAGTATTATTGATGTGCGAATTAATGTTTATAACAGATACTACCTGAACACAGAGGATGTTTAGAGTTGGCCAAAAGATAAATGAAGAAAACGCTTCTTAGAGAATTTTGGAGTTAAGTTTGGTAATAGAGCACTAAAGATCTCTTCAGCCCGTGAACTCAAATAAAGCTTAATTAACTTCTTTCATAATTGAAGCATTAAAATTTTATGGTGTCATTTTCAGTTTTTAAATAATTTTCATAACTATTATTATTCATAAATACCTGCACAACCAATTCAAGAACTATTTTTGTTTACCTTGTGCCAAATAATCGTTTGACGATTTTTATTGAATGATGAAATCAATAGGTATTTTGATGTCATATATACAACAAATATACTTGCCCATTTTGCAAACCTCTGCTTCCTCAGACTCTCAATATTCAGAAATAAATGAAATTTATTTATGGCATATCACTAAGCTTCACTGTAACACTTACTTATGACAACACATAAGTAGTAGGTTGGTTTTCTGAAATGGTTCCCACCGCCCTCCCCACCGCAATTTTAGGTCTTTGTACAAGAATTAAATTAAATATAATGCTTGAATCATGACACAATTGAATCATGGGTCAATGAATAACCTATATTTATTTAGTTTTATTTTAATAGTATAAGAAGCATTAATGAATACCCCACTCTGAAGAAAAATCTAAGACCTTGAAAATAACCCTATCCTGTTTTATATCTGGCAACCTTATTAAACTCTTCATTACTTTTTTTTTTTAAAATATTGAATTATATTTATTTATTTATT
>NW_016804792.1:197109-285682 GCF_001698545.2 Rhinopithecus bieti | reverse complement strand
ATGCTTGTGATTTTTGCACATTAATTTTGTTACTTCTAATAATTTGTCTTTAGCTATTTGTTGGCTTTCATATGTAAATGAGTATATCATTTAAAACAATAATTTTATTTCATCTGTTTTTGCCAATAACATTTTTTTAGCATTATTTCACTGGCTAGGTTCTTCAATAGTATATGAAATAAAAGTAGAGCTTGTGGACATACATTTTCCCCCCTATTTTAGAGGACAGAGTCTCAAGTATTCTTATTTAGATGGCTATAAGTTTGAAGATTATATTTTATTTTTAAAAGTAACTTACAGGTTAACAAACTTTCCTTCTGCAACTAATTGACTAAGTTTCTTTAATCAGAAATGGACTTATGGGCCGGGCGTGGCGGCTCTTGCCTATGATCCCAGCACTTTGGGAGGCCTAGGCAGGTGGATCACCTGAGGCCGGGAGTTCGAGACCAGCCTGACCAATGTGGAGAAACCCTGTCTCTACTAAAAATTACATAATTAGCCAAGTATGGTGGCACATGCCTGTAACACCAACTACTCGGGAGGCTGAGGCAGGAGAATTGTTTGAACCTGGGAGGCAGAGGTTGCAGTGAGATTGCACCATTGCACTTCAGCCTGGGCAACAAGAGTGAAACGCCACCTAAAAAAAAAAAAAAAAAAAAGAAAAGAAAGGAAATAAAAGAGAAAGAAATGGAGTTAATATTTAACTTTTTAATAATAGCCATTCTAACTGATGTTATTGTATCTCTTTGTAGTTTTGATTTGCATTTTCCTGATGATTAGCAATGATGAGCCTTTTTCCCCATATTTCTTGGCCACTTGTCTTCTTTTGAGAAGTGTCTCTTCCTGTTTTTTGCCCATTTTTTTAATAGGGTTGTTTTTACTTATTGATTTGTTTAAATTTCTTACAGATTCTGGATATTAAACCTTCGTCAGATGTATAGTTTGTGAATATTTTCTCCAGTTCTGTAGGTTGTCTGTTTATTCTGTGGATAGTTTCTTTTTCTGTGCAGTAGTTCTTTAGTTTAATTAGGTCTCACTTGCCATTTTTTGTTTCTGTTGCAATTGTTTTTCAGGACTTAGCCAACAATTACTTGACAAGGCCAAAGTCAACAAGGGCATTTCCTGTGTTTTCTTCTAGGATTCTTATAGTTTTAGGTCTCACATTTAAATCTTTAGTTAATCTTGAGCTATTTTGGTATATGGTGAGAGATAGGGGTCCATTTTCTTTCTTTAGCATACGAGTAAACAGCTATTCCGGCACCATTTATTGAATACGGAATCCTTTCCCCATTGCTTCCTTTTGTCAATTTGGTTGAGGATCTGATGGCTGTAGATGTGTGGTATTATTTCTGGGTTGTCTCTTCTGTTTCATTGGTCTATGTGTTTGTTTTAGCTTTGTAGTACAGTTTGAAGTCAGGTAGTGTAATGCCTCCAGCTTTGTTCTTTTTGCTTATGATTGCTTTGGCTATTTTTCTGATTCCATATGAATTTCAAAATAGTTTTTTGTAATTCTGTGAAGAATGATGTTGGTAATTTGATAGGAATAGTGTGGAATCTGTAAGTTGCTTTGGGTAGTATGACCTTTTTAACAATAGTGATTCTTCCTATCCATGAGCACAGAATCTTTTTCTATTTATTTGTGTTGTCTCTGATTTCTTTTTGCTATATTTTATGTTTTCCTTGTAGAGATCTTTTACCTCTGTTAGCTGTGTTCCTGGATATTTCCATTTTTTGTGGCTATTGTAAATGAGACTAGGTTTTTGATTTGACTCTCAGCTTGAATATTACTGAGGTATAGAAATGCTAATATTTGTACATTGATTTTGTATCTTAAAACTTTACTGAAGTTGTTTATCGGTCTTAAGAGCCTTTGGCAGAGTATTTAGGGTTTTCTAGGTATAGAATCATATCACCATCAAAGAGAGATAATTTTATTTCTTCTTTTCTATTTGGATGTCTTTTATTTCTTTCTCTTGCCTGATTGCTCTAGCTAGGAATTCAAGTACTATATTGAATAGGGGTGATGAGAGTGGACATTCTTATCTTATTTAAGTTCTCAGGGGACCTGGTTCCAGCTTTTGGCCATTCCATAAGATGTTGGATTTGGGTTTGTCATACATGGCTCTTACCATTTTCAGGTATGTTCCTTCATTTCCCAGTCTGTTGAGAATTTTTTTTATCGTAAAGGGGTATTGGATTGTACCTAAAGCTCTTTTCTGTGTCCATTGGGAGGATTACATGATTTTTGTTTTTAATTCTGTTTACATGAAAAATCACATTTACTGGTTGCATATGTTGAAACAGCCTTGTAGTCCAGGAATAACACTTGATCATGGTGTATGAACATTCTGATGTTCTGCTGGATTCAGTTTGCTAGAATTTTATTAAGAATTGTTCATCAGGGCTGTTTGCCTGAAGTGTGTGT
Organism: Rhinopithecus bieti; assembly: GCF_001698545.2. Taxonomy (NCBI): domain Eukaryota; kingdom Metazoa; phylum Chordata; class Mammalia; order Primates; family Cercopithecidae; genus Rhinopithecus; species Rhinopithecus bieti. The sequence goes on along the minus strand of NW_016804792.1, from coordinate 283,257 downwards.
GTGTGTGTGTGTGTGTGTGTGTGTGTGTGTGTGTATCCTGATTTTGGTGTCAGGCTGATGCTAGCTTCACAGAATGAGTTAGGAAGGAGTCCCTTCTCCTCAATTTTTGGGAATACTTTCAGTAGGATTGGTGCCTGTTCTTTGTATATTTGATAGGATTGATCTGTGAACCATCTAGTCCAGGGCTTTTTTTGGTTGGCAGGTTTTTTATTACCAATTAAATTTTATGATTTATTATTGGTATGGTCAGGATGGCTATTATTAAAAAGTCAAATAATAACAAATGTTGGCAAAGGCTGCAGAGAAAAGTGAATACTTATACACTGTTGGTGGGAATATAAATTAGTTCAGCCATGGTGGAGAGTAGTTTGGAGATTTCTCAAAAAACTTAAAACAGCAAGTATTTAACCCAGCAGTCCCATTACTGAGTATATATACAAAAGAAAACATTGTTCTACCAAAAAGACACATATACTCCTACATTAATTGTGATGCTATTCCTAATGGCTAAGACATGGAGTCCACCTAGGTGCCCATCAATGGTGAATTGGATAAATAACATGTGGTGCATATGCACCATGAAGTATTTACACAGCCACAAAAAAAGAACAAAATATGTCTCTTGCAGTAACGTGGATACAGTTGGAGGCCATAATCCTAAGAGAATTAATGTAGAAACAGAAAACCAAATACTGCATGTTCTTACTTATAAGTGAAAACTAAACATTGAGTACACATGGACATAAAGATGGGAAGAAGTAATACTGTGGAATACTATGGTCTCACATTGCTACAAAGAAATACCTTAGACTAGGTAATTTATGAATAGAAGATGTTTAATTGGCTCATGGTTCTGCAGCTTGCAGAGGAAGCATAGTGGCCTCTGCCTTTAGGGAGGCCTCACCAAGCTCCCAATCATGGCAGAAAGTAAAGGGCATGCAAGACATCCCATATGCCAGCAGCAGGAGCAAAAAAGAACAAGGACGGGAATATTCCTTACTTTCAAATAACCAGATATCATGAGAAATCACTCACTATCATGAGAACAGCACCAAGGTCATGGTGCTAAGCCATTCATGACAAATCCACCCTCATGATTCAACCACCTCCCACTAGGCCCCACCTCCAACATTGGGGACTACAATTCAATATGAGATTTGGTAAGGACACAGATTTAAATCATATCCTGCCCCTGGGCTCCCTTGTGTCCTTCTCATATTGCAAAATGCAATTATCCCTTCTCAACAGTTCCCCAAAGCCTTAACTCGTTTGAGCATTAACTTAAAATTACAAAGTTCAAAGTCTCATCTGACACACGGGTCTTCTTCCTATGAGCCTGTAAAATCATAAACAAGTTAGTTACTTTCAAGAATGTGAGTATAGGCATTGAGTACATAATTTCATTCCAAAAGGGAGAAATTAGCCAAAAGAAAGGGGCTAGAGACCCTGTGCAAGTCAGAAATTCAGCAGAGCAGTCATTAAATCTTAAAGCTTCAAAATAAACTCTTTGACTCCATGTCACACATCCAGAGCACACTGATGCAAAAGGTGGGCTTCTTAGGCCTTGGGCAGCTCTGCTCCTGTGGCTTTGCATGTTTCAGACCCCATGGCTGCTTTCAAGTGCTGGTATTGTGTGCCTGCAGCTTTTCCAGTCATAAGGTGCAAGCTGTTGGTGGATCTACCATTCTTGGGCTGAAGGACAGTGACCCTCTTCTCACAGCTCCTCTAGGCAGTACCCCAGTGGGGACTCTGTGTGGGGGCTCCAACCCCACATTTCCCCTCCACATCGCCCTAGTAGAGGTTCTTCATGAGGGCTCCACCCCTGCAGCAGACTTCTGCCTGGGATTCCAGGCTTTTCCATATCTCCTCTGAAATTTAGTCAGAGGCTCCCTAGCCTCAACTTTCACACTCTGTGTACCTGCAGCCCTAACACCACATGGAAGCCATCAAGGCTTATGGCTTGTACCCTTTGAATCAGTGGCCTGAACTGTACTTGGGCTCCTTTGGGCCATGGCTAAAACTGGAATGGCTGGGATGCAGAGACCAGTGTCCAAAGGCTGTGAAGGGCAATGAGACAATGGGCCTGGCCCGTGAAGCCATTCAGTCCTCCTAGGCTTCCAGACCTGTGATGGGAAGGGCTGCCTTGAAAATCTCTGAAATGCCTTCGATGTCTTTTCCCTATTGTCTTGGCTATTAGCTTTTGGCCCCTTTTTGCTTTTGCAAATGTCTGCAGCCTGCTTGAATTCCTACCCTGAAAATGGACTTTTCTTTTTCACCACATGGCCACTCTTCAAATTTTACAAACTTTTGTATCCTGCTTTCCCTTTAAATATAAGTTCCAAGTTTATGCCATTTGCTCATGCATATGAACATAGGTTGTTAGAAGCAGCCAGTCCATGTCTTGAACATGTTGCTGCTTATAAATTTATTCTGCCAGATACCCTAAATCATCATTCTCAAGTTTAAAGTTCTGCATATCCCCAGGGGAGGAACACAATACAGCCTAGTTCTTTGCTAAGGCATAACAAAAGTGACTCTTATTCCAGTTCCAAATAAGTTCCTTATTTCCATATGAGATCTTCTCAGCCTGGATTTCACTGTGTACATTTGTATCAGCAATTTGGTCAGAACTATGTAGCCAGTCTCTAAGATGTTTCAAACTTTCCTTCATCTTCCTGTCTTTTTCTGAGACCTTCATACTCTTTCAGCCTCTGCCTGGTACCCAATTCCAAAACTGCTTCCACATTTTTAGGTATCTTTATATTAATATCCTACTCCTAGTACTATTTTTTTTTGTATCAGAGTGTTCTCACATTGCTACCAAGGAATACCTGAGACTGAGTAATTTGTAAACAAAAGAGGCTTAATCGACTCATGCTTCTGCAGGCTATATAGGAAGCATAGCATCTTCTGCTTTTGGGGAGGCCTCAGGAAGCATCCAATCATGGCGAAAGTTGAAAGGGGAGTGAAGTGCCTCACATGATGGGAGCAGGAGCAAGAGAGACCAAGGGGTAGGTGCTGCACACTTTTAAACAACCAGGTCTTGAGAGAACTCACTCACTATCATGAGAACAGCTCCAGGGCCATGGTGCCAAACCATTCACAAGAAATCCACACGTATGAAGGAACCACCTCCCACCAGGCCCAACCTCCAACATTGGGGACCACAATTTGACATGAAATTTGATGGGGACACAGGCCCAAACCATATCAAGGAGGGAAGGAGTTGCATAAGGGTTGATCAACTACCTGTGGGTAATACGATCATTACCTGGGTGATGGGATTTGTACCCCAAGCCCAATATGCCCATGTAACAAACCTGCACATGTACTCTCATATCTAAAATAATCATTGAAATTATTTTAAAAAAGAAATTATGTTAAATGTTATCAAATGCTTTATTTATTTAGAGATGTTTTAATATCTTATGGTGGTAACATATTACATGTTAATGGATGGTAACACAGGAACATATTAAAAACATACATTACAGTAACAGTAACATATTAAAAGAATCACATTAGTGAATTTTCTAATGTTGAGTAATTCTTAATATATAAGATACATCCAATTTGGTTTTGCTATATTATCTTTTCTCCAGAGTTGGACTTAATTTAAATTTTTTATATTTAGAATTTTATACCTATATTTATTAAAAGTATGGGTCGACAATTTTTTGTCTTTCTGTAACATTTTTGGGTTTGGTAACAAGCTTATGCTGAATTCAGAATAAATTGGTCCATGATCAGTTTATTTTGAAAGTTTTGTAGATCTCAACTTTAAAGTAGACAAGGTCTGGAATTTTCTTGTGAGAAAATTTTAAATCACTATTTAGTTTCTTTAAAAACCACGGGACTAATTATGCTTTATCATTGCTTCATGAATTAACTATAAGTCACATTTTACTAGAGATACATTCATTTATCTCAGTTTTCTAAGTTGCTAGTAGATAGTTGATAATATTTGTATACCTCTTTTGTAACAGGTTTATGGAGATATAGTTCATAAATCATACAACTTACCCACTTAAAGTTTACAATTTAATAGTTTTTAGTACATTCACAGAGTTACACAACTATCATCATAATGTAATTTTAGAATATTTTCATAGCCCCCAAACCCTATTCTCAATAGCTGTCAATTGCTATTCTCTGTCACCCCCAAGCACTAGACAACCACCTGTATACTACTTATTTTGACAGATTTGTCATTTGGGGACATTTTATACACATAGAATCATACCATTTGTAGTATTTCATTATTTTATTTTATTTAACATACTTCACTTTTTTCAAATTCATTTATATCGCACCATGTGTCAATACTTCATTTCTTTTAATAGTTGAACGATATTCTATTGTTTAGATATATAACAGTCTGTTAATCCAATCATTCATTGATTAATATTTGTGTTGTTTACATGTTTTGGCTATTATGAGTAATGCTACTATTTATATTTCTGTATAATATTTTCTGTGGACATATATTTTAATTTTTCTTGGGTATGTATCTAAGAATAGAATTGCTGGGACATGTGTTAATTCTCAGTTGAATTTTGTAAGAAACCCCCAGACTGTTTTCCAAAACGGCTGTGCCATTTTACATTCCCACCAGCTATGTGTGCATATTTTGGTTTCTCCACATCCTCACCAACACTTGCTGTTTTCTGCTTTTATAATTATATCCATTCTGTGTTTTAGGTGATGCTTAACTGTAGTTTTGATTTGCTGTTCCCTAATGATATTAAACATTGTTTATATCCTAATTGACTCTTGTGTAACTTTTTAAAGAGAAATGTCAATTTAGATCCTTTGCCCATTTTGAGGTCTTTAGAGTTTTTTTTTTTTTTTTTTTTTAATTGAGTTTTAGGAGTTCTATATATATTCTAGCTACAAGTCCTTATTAGATATATAACTTACCAATATTTTCTCACATTTGCTGAGTTATGTTTTTACTTTCCTGATGGCGTCCTTTGAAGCATGAGCTTTAAATTCAATTAAACATAATTTCCATCCCATTTTTTCAACAAGAATGCCCGCTTTCACCACTATTTTTCAACATAATACTGGAAGCCCTGGCCAGAACGATTAAGGAATAGAATGAAAGGGTATCCAAATTGTAAAGGAATAGATCAAATTAGCCTTGTTTGCAGGCAATATGATCTTATTCTTAGAAAATCCAAAAGACTCCACCAAAAAACTGTTAAAACTGATGTCAGTTCATAAAGTTGAAGAATACAAAATCAACATAGAAAAATCAGTAGCATTTACATATGCCAACAGTGAACAATTTGAAAAAGAAATCAAGAAAGCTATTTCATTTAAAATAGCTATGAAAATACAAAATACCTTTAAGTAAATTCAGTGAAAGTGAAAGATCTACATTAAAAAAAAAAAAATGGAACTCTGGTGAAAGAAATAGAAGTTTACACACAAACAAAATGAAGGTATTCCATGATTATAGATTGGAACACTTACTATTATTAAAATGATGATATTACTAAGAGTAGTTGACAAATTCAATGCAATCTCTATCAAAATGCCAATGACATTCTTCACAGAAATAGAAAAAAAAAATCTAAAATGTATATGGAACCACAAAAGACCACAAAGGGCCAAAGCAATCCTGAGCAAAAAGAACAAAACTGGAGGCATCACGTTACCTGAATTCAAAACTTACTACAAAGTGCTGGCAACCAAAGCAGCATGATATTGTCATAAAAACAGACACATAGAGCAATGGAACAAAACCGAGAACCTGATATAAATGTACATATTTACAATGAACTCATTTTCAACAAAGGTGCCAAGAACGTACAAAGAGAAAAGAATCATCTTTTCAATAAATAGTGCTGAGAAAACTGGGTAACTATATGTAGAAGAATGAAACTAGACCCCTGTATCTCACCATCACAAAAAAAAATATATTAAAATGGATTAAACACTTAAATCTAAGACCTGAAATTTCAAAACTACTCAAAGAAAACATTGGAGAAATGTTCTAGGACGTTAGTCTAGGCAAAGACAGTTTGTGTAAGACTTCAAAAGCACAGGCAATCAAAGCAAAAATAGACAACTGGGATTACATCAAACTAAAAATCTTCTGCACAGCAAAGAAAACAAATTGAGAAAACTCGCAGAATGGAAAAAATATATTTGCAAACTATTCATCTTAAAATGGATTAATAACCTGTTTTAGTTTGTTTTCATGCTACTGATTAAAGACATACCTGAGACTGGGAATTTACAAAAGAATGATGCTGTTTATTGGACTTACAGTTCCACATGGCTGGGGAGGCCTCACAATCAGGGAGGAGGGCAAGGAGAAGCAATTCACGTTTTATGTGGATGGCAGTAGGCAAAGAGGGAGCTTGTGCAGAGAAATTCCCGTTTTTAAAACCATCAGATCTCATGAAACTCATTCACTATCACAAGAACAGCACGGGAAAGACCCGCCCCCATGATTCAGTCGTCTCTCACTGGGTCCCTCCAACAACATGTGGGAATTATGGGAGCTATAAAATGTGATTTGGGTAAGGATACAGAGCCAAACCGTATCATTCCGTCCCCGGCTCATCCCAAATCCCGTATCTTCACATTTCAAAACCTATTATGAGACTCGTAATCTTCACCTGTCTTGGGAGGGACCTGTAATCCGCAAGTGTGGAAAGAGGAAAGTGACTGGATTATAGGGGTGGGTTACCCCATGCTGTTCTCATGATAGTGAGTGAATTCTCACAAGATCTGATGGTTGTATAAATGGTAATTTTTCTGCGCTGACACATGCGCTCTGACTTGACTGCTACCATGTAAGATGTGACTGCTTCCCCTTCTGCCATGATTGTAAGTATCCTGAGGCCTCCCCAGCCATGTGGAACTGTGAGTCAATTAAACCTCTTTTCTTTATAAATTACCGAATCTTGGGCATGTCTTCATGGTAGTGTAAAAACAGACTAATGCAATATGGTAAAGTCTTTTTACTTCTGGGTTATGGTAAATACATCTTAGTTTTTTGTTTTTCTTTTTTTTTTTTTTGTCTAGCTTTATTTTGTTTTATTATCAACAAACTTTTTTCTAGATATTTTATTATTTTTACTTCATATATCTTTGCAGTATTACATGGATTTGTCTTTATTCTTATTTAAGTATTTTATTCTAAATTTTAACGAGTCTTTTGTAACAAAAAATACAATTAATAGTTTTTTTAAATTATGCTTTCATATTTGAATGATAGCTTGGTTAATATGACAGCTTTGATTCCAGGTCATATTTCCTCCTTACTTTGAAAAAGCTACTCATTGTCATTTTGCACTGTTTTGTTATTTAAAAAAAAAGATATAACTCTAATTTTTCTTTACATATGATTTACTTTGTGTATAAATCTTTTCTATTTCTGTAATTTTAGATTTTGGTTCTTTGTCTCTGCTTATTCTTAAATTTTAGGTATGACACTGTAAACTCTTTATCATCTAAGTTTACACTTTATATGTATTCTAGAAAATTTCCTATTAAAATATTTCCTTTTCTTTATTTACATTAATCTTTCTGACACACCATCTTCTAGATGTTAGATCTTCTTTTTTTTATCCTCCACATCTTTTAGCTTTTATTTTATATTTTAACTATTTTCCTTTTATTTTTTCTGGAAGTTCTCTGTAATCTGATTTCCATTTTACAAATATACTCCCTTGCTATATTCATTCTTCTCTTTATTCTGTCTATTGAATTATTTATTACAGCTATTATTTTTTCATTATTAATGTTTCTGCTTGATTATTTGAATATTTTAGTCCCATATTGCTAATATTTTCTTGTATGTTTATTGTGTTAATCTGCTTTTAAATTTTTTTGCCTATTTGTCTGCTTCTAATGAAATACATCATTCAGTTGATACTCATTTGAAAAAGACTGGATCCTCAAATGTCTTGTTATTTTGACATTTGAGTCTATTTTCCCCTAAAAGTATCGAATACTCTGTCAGGTAATATATAATGTGTAAAGTTAGGCCCAACTGTGAGTCAGCCCCAATAAGGTCACTAGAAGACAGGGTGAAGAAAAGTAGCAGAAAGTGATGGAATAAAGACTGGCTCCAGGAAACACTCAATCATATCACTTCCCATAAACAACTGCTTAGGCAAGACTTTATTCTTTTTTGGGAAAGATAAATGAAATTATAGATTATAATCTCCGATTATATTTCTTTAGCCCAGGGGTATTTGATGGAGGGTAAAAACAACCTACTACTTGGAGTTAGTTACTCCCTCTGTCCCATTTTTCCCAGCTATGTTCAAGGCTGACCTAATATAACTCTTGAGAACATGTGAACCAGAGCTACCACAAATGTGGCAGTAGATATATTTTGTTCCAAGGCAATGACAGAAGAACAATATCAGAATTTCAGGACTACCATTTCTATTTCAACATGTCATAGCTATGCCAGGATGCTTCCTACCTGGGGATGGCAAAGCAATCACTTCATACACACCACTTCAAAACAGTACTCCGCTATCTGAGGATATAATTTCACTATTTCTCTCTAGTTATTTTTCCTCTAAAATTTATATTGGATTGTTCTTGGAGGAGGGAGCCAGATGTCATATCTATTTTTTATTTAGAAGTAGAATCTTCACATATCTTTTTAAAGACATCTTTGTTTGGAGTTATGAAAATAATAACAATTACCAATTAGTGAGAACAAAAATGGAATTTTTGCTTCTTTATATTTGTGAAAACACCTTCACATTGTACTGTATGCACAAAATTTGCTAAGAGAGTAGATCTTAAATGTTATTACCACACACATACAAATGAAAACTGGCCTGGCCTGGTGGCTCATGTCTGTAATCCCAGCACTTTGGGAGGCCTAGAAGGGCGGATCACAAGCTCAGGAGTTCAAGACCAGCCTGGCCAATATGGTGAAACCCCATCTCTACTTAAAACACAAAAATTAGCAGGCATGGGATGGTCTCCTGTAGTCCCGGCTACTTGGGAGGCTGAGGCAGGAGAATTGCTTGAACCCGGGAGGCAGAGGTTGCAGTGAGCTGAGTTGGTGCCACTGCACTCCAGCTTGGGTGACAGAGCAAGACTCCATCTTAAAAAAAAAAAAAAAGGAAACTATATGAGGTGATGGATATGTTAATTAGCTTGATTGTGGTAATCATTTCATGATGTACACATGTAACAAAACATCACATTGTACAGCATAAATATTTACAATTTTTATTTTTCAATCCTATCTTAATAAAGCTTGAAATTAGTAAATCAAACAACTGATAAAAAAAAAAAGAAAAAATCTTCACACTTATTAACTAGTTTGGTCATCATAACAATCCAGTTAAATAGACAAAATGTATTAATATTTGAATCTGTTTCATAAGGAAACTATGCTTTCTTAGAGTCAAAGAAGCTTGGTGATTTGCCAAGATCCCATATTTAGTTTTTCATGTCTAATGACTCCTTACTCCTTCCTTAGAAAACTTTTTCCCAGTGACTGAACCTCAGCTCTTAATTACCCTCCCAATTTTTAACCAAATTCCTGGTATCCTCCCTATGACCTCAAATTGTGTGTGATTTATTTTTCCTACCAGATGTTGGGACCTTATGATTTGAAGTAATAACAAAAGTAGATACTTTATGGTAAGAATCTGGGAACTGTGTACCCATACAAGATAACATCAATAGTCATAGCTGTTATTTCCTTTTATAAATAAATATTAATATGTAATATGTACAAATATTTTTATAAATAAATATTGATATTGACATATATTATTTGTATTACATATATAAATATTAATATGCAATCTTTTAGGCCATTTTTTTGAATTCTAGTTTTTGGAATTTTTTTGCATTTTGTTTTTTTAATTTCAAGACTCCTATTATACGTATGTTAGATTTTCTTCGCCTACCTTCTTTTTGTTTCAAATCCTTTTTATTTGTCTCTTCACATCTTTTGACCTTAATTTTTTTCTTTTCCCTCCTTCTTCATCTTACACTTCTTTTTTTTTTTTTTTTTTTTTTTTTTTTTTTTTTTTTTTTTTTTTTGAGGCCGAGTCTCGCTCTGTCGCCCGGACTGGAGTGCAGTGGCCGGATCTCAGCTCACTGCAAGCTCTGCCTCCCAGGTTCACGCCATTCTCCTGCCTCGGCCTCCCGAGTAGCTGGGACTACAGGCGCCCGCCACCTTGCCCGGCTAGTTTTGTATTTTAGTAGAGACGGGGTTTCACCGTGTTAGCCAGGATGGTCTCGATCTCCTGACCTCGTGATCCACCCGTCTCGGCCTCCCAAAGTGCTGGGATTACAGGCTTGAGCCACCGCGCCCGGCCTCATCTTACACTTCTTTTAAGTTCTTATTTGTTACGTTTAATTGTTCTTGTGTTTTCAAAATTATTAATTCTTTGACATTTGTTTTTCCTTTGCAATTTTTTTTATTTGTCACTTCTTTTTAAATCTTTTATCAGATCACCTCATGTCTGAATTTATCTAATTTTAATTTTTATTGTCATGTCATACATAGTATCTTCCATTTTCCTAATTTGTTTACTTCTTTTAGCTCATTTTAAAACATCAGCATTTATCTGCTTTGTGAACATATCTTCCTAGAATTGTTTTGTGGTCTCTAGGGATAATCTTTTCTTTATTTTCTTTAATTTATAAGCAACATCTATGAATTTGAAAGCCATCATTTTCCATTGCTCAAGTTTTAGACACCTAGTTTATCTTTAATTTTTGGATACTAGGTCTGCACATGCATAATTTACCCAGCGTCATAGTTCTAGAGAAACCTCTTTTATTGTTTCCACAAAATAATAAGATTATATGCCTCTTTTGAAAGTTTGCCTCCCCAGCTCTTTTCCACAGTTTTAATCCAGCAATTTATTTCATTGTTGATGTCTACCATCCTTGTCTTGTCCAATTAGGGAGATATTTCTGACAGTTTCTTCTCAATGTGGATCTTTGTTTTGGTAGGGAGTGTCAAGTTGCCAGTATCAAGAGTTCATAGCTCACATGCAGCAAAGACATTTCAGTAACAACGAGCATACCTACCTCTGATATCTTGGCCTCCAATGCCTCACCAAAAAAAAGCCAGGGATCCTTGGAGAATGGGTGATTCTGACACTTGGCAAGATAAGTACAAAATGAGCCTGCAACTTTTTTGTTGTTGTTGTTAATTGAAATGGAATATCACTCTGTTGCCCAGGCTGGAGTTTAGTGGCACGATCTCTGCTCACTGCAACCTCTGCCACCCAGGTTCAAGTAATTCTCCTGCCTCAGTCTCCCGAGTAGCTGGGATTACAAGTGACTGCCACCACACCCAGTTAATTTTTGGATTTTTTTTTTTAGTAGAGACAGGGTTTCACCATCTTGGCCATGCTGCTCTTGAACTCCTGACCTCTTGATCCACCCACCTCGGCCTCCCAGAGTGCTCGGATTACAGGTGTGAGCCACAGTACCTGGTCCAGCCTAGAACATTTTTTATGTTTAAAAGTAAAGAAAAGTATTTAAGGAAAGAACAATTGCAGATACATCATAAGGACACTGAAGCCAGCTTGATGTGGTTTCCCCTAGTCAAATATAAAACACTTGCAGCATCTAAAATAATAAATTATAGGAACAAACGATGTGCCATTGAAAAATCAGGATTTATGAGTTCATATAGATAATAAACTGACGAATAAATAGCACAGATGAGAGGGATCTGTGTTCAGCGGGATAGTCATTGTTAATTGGTGAATATATAGAAAGAGGTTGGGCATGGTGGCTCGCATGCTGCAAGTCTCAGCATTTTGGGAGGCCAAGGCGGGTTGATCGTTTGATGTCAGGAGTTTGAAACCAGTCTCAGCAACATGGTGAAATCCCATCTCTACCACAAATCAAAAAAAAAAAAAAAAAAAAGAAAAACAACAAAAAACTAGCTGGGCATGGTGACGTGTGCCTGTGCTCTCAACTACTTGAGAGACTGAGGTGGGAGGATGGCTTGAGCCTGGGAGGTGGAGGTTAGAGTGAGCCAAGATTGTGCCATAGCACTCCATCCTGGGTGACAGTTCAAGACCCCATCTCAAAAAGAAAACAACAAAAAAACACAAATATATGTATATATATGTATATATACACACATACAAATATATGTGTATATATGTATGTATATATGTGTATATATGCATGTATATGTGTATATATATGCATGTATATATGTGTATATGTATCTATATATGTATATATATGTTGGGACCTTATGATTTGAAGTAATAACAAAAGTAGTTACTTTATGGTAAGAGTCTGGGAACTGTGTACCCATATAAGATACCATCAATAGTCATAGCTGTTATTTCCTTTTATAAATAAATATTAATATGTAATATGTATAAATATTTTATAAATACATATTGATATTGATATATATTATTTATATGTATATGTATACATATATGTGTATGTATACATGTGTATACATATATTATGTATACATATGTGTATATATACATATATATATAGAAAGAGAGAGAGCTGGGGCTGGCACATCAGTATTTAGCAACTCTTATAGTAAAAAGTAAATCAGTCAAGGATAATCAATTGTTGCTAAATCAGAGGTAACATTTTGATAAGGATCAGAATATTTACCTGATTTTTAAAGTGGCTCCTCACAGACTGCTTTAGTTGAATATATATATATAGTAATTTTAAAGTGGGGAAATCAAATAGCTGGTTGAACAGATAATGTAAACTAATATTACCAGTGGAGAACAAATGGATGTTGTTTTCCTCAGATGTGATGCCATGAGAAAGCACATCTCTTACACACTACTGTCCTAAAATATCTAACCTGAAATATCTAACCTGAGTATAATCATAGCAAAATATCAGAAAAATCCAAAATGAGGCCCTTTCTATCAAAAAGGGCAAATACTGTATTTTTCAAAATGTTAATGGCATACAATATACAAGATAACAGAATTTACAGATGGAAGGAATATGAAGAGCTCTGACAGATCAATGCAACACCTGACCTTTATCTGGATCCTGCACTGAAGGGAAAAAAATGTTATAAGTAACATTAATAAGGTCAATTTAAAAAAATTTGAATAGGGATAATTGGTTAAATAAAATAAATTTAAGTGTAAAATTTACTGAATTTGATAACTATACTATAGTTATATATAATATCTCCATTCCTAAGAAAAATACAAGTGACGTAGAGGTTATTCACCATAAAATATGTAACTTATCTTCAAATGGTTCAGAAAAAAATAAAATATATATTTTGTGAATGTGTACATATGGAGACATACCGACACACACAAACATGGACAAAGAAAAAAAGCAAATGGGATAAACATAATATACAATGTAAAGAATATGCAGTGTGGCTAAATGGTATATGGGTGTTCTTTGTATTAATTCTTCTAACTTTTCTGTGCATTTGAAATTACTTCTCAATAAAAGTTTAAAATTTAAAAGAAAATATTTTATAGTTTACACATCTTCAGCTAGCTCAGACCTTAGCCCAGTATGTTTGAATGGGAAGCCACAGCTCCACTGATACCCCCACCCCTACCCGCATCCCTACCTGGCTTCATCTAACATTCTCAGATTGTTCTTTAGTGCTCTCCAGTGGTAATTTGGGGATTTTTCATATCTTTACATCTGCCATTCTTCTACTGCTTTTCTTCCTCTTCCACAAAAATGCTTATATCATTTGGTTCTATTGGTTATTTATTCTCACTTATTTGTAACACATGCATAATATTCTAAGGGATGAATCATCACAATTTAATTAAGTGCTTTTATATTTTTGGACAGAAGGCTACTTCTATTTTTTCCCTTCTAATAAATAGGAAATTTTGTTGAAAATAGTTTTGTCCAGATTTTAATTGTTGCTTTAAAGTTTTAGAAGTATAATTCCTGGATTAATGGATATGGAGTTATTTTTAGAAGAAACTTAATACATATTGCCAGATTATGCAGGAATCCAGAAAGAATATGTTTTTGTTAAAATATAGTATTTGCACACACCTCTAGAGAATAACTTAAGGACAAAAAGGAGTGCATTACAAAAGGACGTTAACTGTTAGTACTAATCATATTTTTGGTGGTCATGTTAATATTGCTATTTTGAGACAGATCTAAGGGGTAATGTGGAATAAAAAGAACAAGTAAGATATTCTAATCCTGTCATCCTTACTGATCTTGAAAATCAGAAGCGTTGGTGTGAAACAGAGTACATGAGGTTCACTAACAATCTCATAGTCCTGAATTTGAATAGGAAGTATTAATATGAACTCCTAATGTATTTTATCTTATAAACAAAACATTTTCCTAGTTTTCCACTAAAAGACACAATGATCAACCCAGTAACAATGAGCACTCCTAGGTCCCAGATTGCAGTCTCTAAGTACAATTCCCTACTAGAAGGAACCAGCTCATCTTGGAGAAATGGCTGATTACATGACTGGAGTAGGAAATATACAAGATGGTGTTAGAACACTTTGTTATACCAGATATCAAGGAGATTATGAAAGACTGCCAGGGTCGTGTCCAAATGACTCAGTAGCCAATGTGAAAAGATTTATTTTTCAAAAGGTAGAGACACGACTTGAGGACTCATCCAACGGTATTACAGGTTATATTGAAAAGGAATGAGATTGTGCTATGTGTACTGCCCTTAGAAGAGCTCTAGAATTCACTGTTAAATCTTTAAAAAGGGCTGGGAATAGTGGTTCATGCTTGTAATCCCAGTGCTTTGGGAGTCTGAGGAGGGAAGATCTCTTGAAGCCAGTAGGTCAAGACCAGCCTGGGCAACATAGTGAGACCTTGTCTCTACAAAAACAAGTTTAAAAAATTAGCCAAGTAAGGTGACAAACACCTGTATCTCTAACTACTTGAGAGGATGAGGCAAGAGGATTCCTTGAGCCTGGGAGTTTGATGCTAGAGTGAGCTATAATCATGCCACTGTATTGCAGTCTGGGCAACAAAGTGAGACCCCCATCTCTAAAACAACAACAACAACAACAAAACAGAAAAGAAAACTAAATTAATAATAGAGTCATTAAGCAATATACAACATAAAACAATATGTAATATTATACTTTTTATAGTGGTAAATATTCTGTGATAAATCTATTTGGTTTCAAGATTTTGCAAATTTTCTTGCCTGGTACATAGTCTTTTAATTTGAGATGTTATAGTAACTATTATCAGTAGTTTAGCACTAGATTTTGAGCCTCAGTGGACAGGGATGATGGACATTTGGTGAGCTATTTGGCATTTATAAGGGTTTTATGCAAATAAATACATAAATGATTTTAGTAGATGCATTGACAAAAATAGAGAGATGTGTTAATCATATTTATTAAGAGGGAGGTTATTAAAACTTTTAATTCATGTGGTTTTCTCCTTTTTGTATCAGAATCACATATTTCTTTTATAATGAGACAAATAAAACAAGGTAAAGAAAAAATAAAATGGAAAAATATAAGGGAAAGCTTAGGAATAGGCCTCGCACACATCACCATCTGGAACCAAAATATTTTCACCATGCCAATGTTCACTGACCCAATAATTCCCTCTTGACCAATATGTGAGTGGAATGGATAACTTCCTATGAAGTTACTTCTGGTTCATTGGCAAAGAGCAGCCTATTGCACAACTGAGTGTCTGCTTACTTCCCTCCCATATTTTTATTTACGGAACAAGTACAAAAGCATTTGTTGCCGATTAGAAAGAAAAAGGAAATTCCAGAGAGTTTCTCAGAATGACTTTTATTTTGATGGATATTTTTTAATGAACCAAATTTATGTGAAAGGTTGTTCTGTTAAAAGAAAAGTTCACAAAAATATCATGCATGATTGATCTCAAGACTGTGCCTTGATCCAAAGACAACACACAACAGCAGTCAAACATACATTTTATGGGCTTTTGTCTGTTTTGCAATAACACCGGAAAACATTCTTTAATTAAAATTTAAAACCGTAACTGATTAATTTTCTGAGTAAACAATCCCTGTAAACATGGAATGTCAGCATTTTAATGCTGCATGAGTATAAATTTTACTTCCGTTGCATAGACATCTGGGAAGGACTTTGGCACAAGCAAAAAAGATGACAAGGTGACCTGGCAGAGAAGGGCTATTTGGAGACCTTGCAAATTCTGTAATGTCACTCCTGTCCATGAGGCCAAGGCCCAGTCAGGGGTAGGAAAGCTGCCCTATCCTGTGTGGCCGTGTTGGCTTGGGCAGCTGTCACTCCATCTATAACTCTTTGCTAGCTGTAAATTGCCAGGGGCGGGTGGTGTTCAAAAAGCCCACCCAGTAGCTGAACCTGCTGCTGCCTCATTGGGAAAATGAGGAAGAAATTCTTAGGAATTTCATTGTTGACATGGCTGTGCAGAATTTAGACTGAGCACTTCCATTTGGTTTCTGTTGTTAAACATCATTACCAATTGTTACAGGAGCCAGAAAGCAATCTCATTTCTCTTAAGCAATTTTATATATATATATATATATTTTTAACAGGGGGAGATTTAAAACTGTAACTTAAAGTACTCTTGAATGGCTTTTGAAGAAACATGGAAATATATTGCCAGGAAAATGGGGAGTATGTTCAAAGTAAGAAAAAAATCTAAGACTCTCTGCTTAGGCATTTGTGTAAAACCTGAATTTTTTTTTTAAAAAAAGCTCATAATCAAGTTATTTTTATTAGACATTTATAGTCTTGCGAATAATAAATTTCGTGACCTTCATTCTTCTAAAGTCTAGAAAGACAACCAGAACTGAAGTGCTTTGAGCTCCTCCAGGTGGTGTTCACAGCTTGGGTTTGTGTTTCCAGCCTGGTCCAGCTCTTTTGAACTCACTTCAACCTTTAGCTTACTTATCCAGACCAATCCTGCATGACAGATACCCTCCCTGGGGTGAGGAATGAAACCATTTAAATAAATACTTTCCTATTTCTGGACCCTGTTTTATTCCTAGTAAACTTATTTTTTCTCATCAGTGTGTATGGAAGCTTTTTAAAAGATGTTTCCAAGCTAATTAATTATATTATTATTACTAGAGGAAGAAGAAGAAGAAGAAACTTTCCCCAATTAGAGAAACTTCAGTATTTTGCCCTCTGCCTCCCAAGGAGGTCACGTATTGGCCATCATTTAAAACTTTGCATGTGTCTGTGAAGGGATTTATTAGTTAATTTTTCCATCCTGTCGATTAGCAGTTTTCATTAAGTACCTGATTCCTATAGTAAGTGGCATAGAAGACAAACATTCTGCATTTCTTTCATAGAGGAAGTGGAGAGGAAAAGAAGGTGGATCTGTAAGCTCTGCGCTGACAGGCAGACCTCAGGGTACTATAGGTTTGCTTCCAGATCACTGCAATAAAGCAAATATCACAATAAAGGGAGTCACACAAATTTTGTGGTTTCCCAGTACATATGAAAGTTATGTTTATTTTATACTGAAGTCGATTAAGTGGGCAACAGCATTATATCTAGAAAAGTACACACCTTGATTAAAAAATAATTTATTGTTAAAAACGCTGACACTAAGGCACAGAATGAGCACACGCTTTTGGAAAAATGGCACTGATGGACTTGCTCAGTGCAGGGCTGCCACAAACCTTCAGTTTGTGAAAAAAAACATGCTATATCTGCAAAGCACAATAAGGTGAGATGCAATAAAATGAGGTGTGCATGTAAACAGTGAGGAATTCACATTTAATGAGCACCAACTACAAGTCCACCCAGATATGTTATCTGATATTTCACATGTAATTTCAGTTTTTCCATGCCTTTGGGAGATGGGGGAAGTGACATTTTTATGAAGCTAGAAAACTTGGCAAAGGAGGCAAAGACAAAATGCTACTGAGTCAGGATTTCAGGATTTAACCTGTAGTGCAGTTAACTTCAAGCCCGAGTACTTCCTGTCATAGCATCTTGTCTCACAGTCGACAGAATCAGTCAGGCAAAGGGATAATGTGGGTCTTAATCCATACTTTAGAGGAGAGTCAGATGTGAACCTTAAGGAAAGAGAGAGAGAAAGCAGCAACCTGGGAAGCTAAACTGGGAGGCATGGTTAGGGGTAATTTTGTTGGGATAAAGGGAACGGGAGCAAACTGAAGCTGGGACACAAGATGGCTAGGCTCTTCCTTTAGGCAATGAAACACCTGGGCATGTTACAATTCCTAAGGAACATACCCAGGTATTTTCTGGTTTCTCCTTTCAAAGACTCCCTAAGACTTGGGTCTTTATGGCTAAAGGCCACTCCTTTTTAACTTATGGTAGGCTGTTTAGGTGAATCATACCTACATTGGTCTTACTCAGACAACCATACAACCACAGTCTAGACCCAGAGGTCTTTTTTTTTTTTGAGACGAAGTTTCACTCTTGTTGCCCAGGCTGGAATGCAGTGCCTCCTGGGTTCAAGCGATTCTCCTGCCCCAGTCTCTCAAGTAGCTGGGATTACAGGCATCTGCCACCATGCCTGGCTAATTTTTGTATTTTTAGTAGACATGGGGTTTCTTCATGTTGGTCAGGCTGGTCTCAAACTCCCGACCTCAGGTGATCTGCCTGCCTCGGCCTCCCAGAGTGCTGGGATTACAGGTGTGAGCCACCGTGGCCGGCCCAAAGGTCTATCTTAATGGTAAAGGTGGACTGGTTTCTAGGAAAGTAGCTGGGAACATGAGATGAGATCTTCTGACATCCAAGTTATCCAAGCCTTCCCTTGGCATAAAATAAAACAAACATATAAATGCCTAAGATGCCTTCTTGCTCTTAACTATTAAACCAGAAAGCATATCTGTGGCATCAAATACGTACACTCTCCCACATGATCAATGTTTCTAGATCATCAACCTTAGCAACCACTACGAAACAACATTCACCCTATGCCTTATTCCTATTTAGAATACTACTGTGTACCTAATTAGAATAGAACTAATCTAGAACTCAACAAGTTACTGGCAATGTTGGATGCCTGGCTTAGACAAAGTACTTGGGAATCTTGCTGGAAGGCATGGTGAACAGTTATCACCAATAAAGCATCCAAACCTATTTTCCACATAGGCATTTATTCTCCAAACCATTTTGAAAACTATCAGACCAAGAGGTACTGAAGATCATTATCATTATGCTCATTTTTCAGACAAGAAAATGGACTGCATAAAGATAATATCTTAATCTCAAACAGTCAGACCCACAATTCTCATGAATACATTTGGAATTGCCAGAATATGCATATGGAATCTTGACTGGGAAATGGGGTCATCATCTATCAAACTGGAGAACCTCACGCAGTAAGCACTTTTTTCATGTAAGTGATATAATACAGAGTTAGGTGAGGATTTTTATCCTGGCTTCATTTTCCATGAACGTAACCTTAGCTAAATTACATAACTTCTCTAACTCACAGCTTCCTCGTCTGTAAAATTAGAAAACAAGAGTACCTGATTCATAAAGTTGTGAGGATTACAACAACTTGTTAAGGAGGAGAAGATAAACAGGAGAAAATGAAATAATGCACATAAAGTGTGTTAACACAGCGATTAACATATTCATGATTCAATACGTATTGACCCGGGCTAGTGTCAGCATTGGGCTTCCCCATTTCCAACTTGGTCAGTTTGTCTTTTTAAACTTCTGCCTCCAACAGTGTGCCCAGGGCCTCACACACAACTGATAATCCTCTCCCTCTATAAATACTAGTGGAATCCATTAATAAGTTCTCTATTCAACTCTTAAGCTATAGGTTAGACATCCAGAAATAATAGCTGGTATTTAACTCTCGTCTCACTTTGTCCCAACAAATCCTTCCCTACCCTCTTTTGCTCTGAGTCACAGGCACACACATGGCATCATATTTCTTTATGTTGAGCTGGAAGGGGTGTTCATGTCGATAAGAAACCTTCCTCCCACCCCACTTTGTCTGCCCTGCACTTAGGAACCAAGGTTGAGTTCAAACAGGGGTCAGGGAGATAAAAGCCTGAGGCTTAACCACCAATTCACTAGTCTGGTGGCTAAAACTTTCGTCATTTATTTATTGCCATTAAAAAGGATGAGTCGGGTCCTGTGTCTTGATGGCTGTAGGCAGAAGCGCCTGCCGTTTATTATCTGCCCCTCAGTTGGGAAACAGAGCAGGCAAATGCCCCTTCCCCGGGACATGCTACCCTGCCCGTGTACTGCGATCTAAATGGAAATAGAAGTTTCCTTGCGCTTTATGGGCTCTTTTGTTTGTCATCAAGAGGCCAAGTACGGACATTTTGAAATAATTGTCAAAGACACAGCACATGCAGGCTGAGGGGGGAGAAGCGGAGGGAGGAAAAAGGAGGAACACCGAAGGGCTGGCTGTAGCCTCCAGACTGAAAGAGATTTACTGCAGCCGCTACAGAGACTATTTGTTAAGGAGGAGAAGATAAACAGGAGGCATCTTTAGAGCCAATGGTCACGCGGAAGGTGCTAGAAGCATTCCTAGGCAAGAGTAGAGCCCAGCAGAAGCGCCAGCTGGTTGCGGTTGAGTCAGGTCTGTCGTGCACAAAATCTTTATCCCCTGTTCAGTTCTTTGCATGGGCTCTTTCTAAATGTTAGTGCTAGGGAATCTAGCCAGGCACACAAAAAGGACAATTGCACAACAGATTTGAGCTAACAAGCTCGTACTCATGCATCCAAAGAAAACCTGGAAGGCACCAGCCAGCGGAGCCTGGACGAGAAAAAAGGTCTTCAGAATCCCTGCATTGGCTGACGAGCCTGCAGGAGTCTGAGCGGTGCCATTTCCCTCCTGCTGTAGATCCCCCAAGCTGTCTGCCCCCCTCCTCCACTTTGGCAAAGCGAACAAGATCATAAACGTCAGATGTGGGCTTGTCGCTGTAATGATCTCGTGGCTATGAATAAAAATGTCCGGGTAACACATTTGTGAATCGAATCTCCATTCTGTGCGGTGGACCTGCGTGGGCCAGGGCTGCTGCTCGCGCTGACTGGGTGTGTGCGCTGCTCATATTAAACTTCTAGCCATTGAGAGCCCACAGGGTTAAGCCTAGAAGGCTAGAATGATATTTTCACCGCCTTTGATGACACACTAAAATAAAGAACGTCTCATTTTGCAGCAGAACATTGAGTCTGTGAAGCCAATGTACATGTGGTTACTATTTGCAGAATTTGGCATTTTCTGTGAATAGTATAAAGCAGGCATTGGATCGGCTGTCATGTTTTGACAGGGTTGTCCTTTTTTTCCAGAATGCCACTCTCCCTACTCCCCACCCTCCACTCCCTCTTATTTGAGCAGCAACCCTACCACTTTTTTTTTTTTAAGTGGACTAAGAAAATTGATGAATAATGAATTAAAAGCTGGACTGGGTCAGGAGTTTAAGGCACAAGGAAACAGTCACCCTGAAGAGAGTGGGGCCCCCTAAGGGGAGCCCAAGTCCCTGTTATGACTCTTGGTCAGATTGTCTCCAGACAGTGAGGGCCTCCCCCAGCCCCAGGACTGGGAGCAAGGTCAGCCGCCAGATTAGTTAACAATGTGAAGCAGGAGTTTAAAGCTGTTTTGTTTACAAAGAGCTAATCAGCCTGACAGCGAAGGACCCCAACCCCTCCCTCTGCTCAATATATTAATATTTGATTGCTGTTTGGGCCTTTGTTTTCCTATTCTCTCAACTTTGGACCTTTCTTTCATCCACAACCTAGACAGGAATGAAGTTGACAATGAGAAATAAGTTTATCTCCTCACGGTGACACACATCCATCAGTTTCAGGCATAGGGGGTAAACCTGGGTGTGAGGCTTCAAGTTCTCTATTTGCTGTGTTTGACCTGTAAGCCATTATTAAACACACACACACACACACACACACAGAGAGAGAGAGAGAGAGAGAGAGAGAGACAGAGAGAGACAGAGAGAGAATGAGAGAGAGAAAGCCCTCTTTGAAACTCCTGAGAATTTGGGATTTTAGATTTTCACCTTGAGTCCTCCACTTGTTAATTAAACTTTTATTTCAAAAGCTGGATTTGACTCTCCAAGGACAACTTTATTTTTCTTTTACTTTTGTTCAACATATGTCACTTTTCCCTCTGTTTTCAAGGGAACAAAAGTCAGAGTGGCCCTACATTGAATACCTTTTTTAACCAATCCTTCAGGTTTATATCAAAATGATCTCATTGTGTATCTGTTTTTCTGTATTAGCAGAAGCAACGGATCTGGCAGTGGAAAAAAATAGCTCTTGCATGTATTTCAAAGAAACAACTGTTTTCTGATTAAGCAGCATTATCTTGCATGTTTTAATGAATGACACAATTACAGTAAAGACTGAAACCATTGTCATGATGTCGACGTTGGCTTGGAATGACTGCAGTATAAATCTACTCATGGAATTTTGCAGAGCAGTAATAGGAATATCAAACAGGTCATGCACTGTATTCTCATTTCATTGTTATTTATGTGTGCCTGGACTTGATTCAAAGTCTCAGAAACCTCTTACTCTCATGATATTTTTACCTATTAAATCATCATATCCTAGCCTGTATCAAGCCTATCCTAGCCATCATCAAGCCTGTAGATGAGCCATTTCTTAAACAAAATGAAGTTCTAAAATTAAAAATTTGTATTATTGCCTATCTTTGATTTGTGTAGAGGTCACCACACCTCATGGCCATAAAGACATTCATTAATCAGATGAAAATGAATGCATATAGCCATTCATTTATTTTTCATAAAACCTACTGAGAATCTACTGTGTGATAAACACTGTGATGACAATTTCCAGAGATATGAAGAAGATAAAAAAAAGTGTGTTTTCGAATTGCTCTTGATATGACAGATAAAACGATGCACATATAATCAATGATTAAATATATTTTATGTATGTAATACTAAGTATCAGATATATATATTTGTTTTTCTCTGTTCAGGGAAGATTCTATGGCATGAAGCTATTATCATTATTCATCATCTATTGAAAAAATATTACCATGCATGTCTTCAAGATTGTACAGTTTAGTTTTTATATAATTAGTAAAGATAATTTGCTTTATGCAAGGAGAGTTTCAAAAGACATTTACATATATTAACGCATTTATCTGTGCTCATAATACTTTTCACCTCACATTTCACATAATAATGCATAACAGAAATTCTTTATCTAGGGACTTAGCAAATGCAAGAGTTCGAAGCGAGCAGTTCGTTCATTCAACAACAAATGCATTTTGTTGTTAGCAAATATTAATAAATACATGTATTTTGCCCCATCTTGGGTCCTGTAAGTAGTAACGAACAAAACAGTTCTTTTCCTTGCCTTATGTGGTGCATGCAGACTAGTGAAAGAAGACAGACATTGTACAATGAAACACATAATTAAATATTGGACAAATTGTTATTAGGAAACAGAATAGGGTTCTATGAAAGAGAAGATCAATGAAAGCATACGATTTAGAATCAAGAACAAAGAACCTCCCACTGAGGAACTGGTACATGATCTGAGAATTGAAGATCAAATTAGTCAAAGAGTGTTAGAAAGAGTGTCCCTAACACCGAAAAAATATATGCAAAAGTGACAAAGTATAAAATTATAAATGTATTTAAGAAACTGAAGAATGCAAAAGTGCTGAGAATGTAACATATAAGAGGAAAATAGTGCACAATGAGCCTGGAGAACTAGGCAAGAAGTGTATCAGAGAGGGCCAATAGGCTAGACTATACTGCAATAACAAATAACTCCTCAAATATCAGTGGCATAGCAAAAAAAAAAAAAAAAAAAAAAAAAAAAAAAAAAAAAAAAAATTATGCTAGTTTACACATATCATAGTCTGATATAGTGGTGGTGATAGTAGATAGAAAACTTCAGCTCTGCCGGACATGGTGGCTCATGCCTGTAATCCTAGCACTTTGGGAGGCTGAGGTGGGTGGATCATTTGAGGCCGGGTATTGGAGACCACCCTGGCCAACATGGCAAAACCCCCTCTCTATTAAAAACATAAAAAATTAGCCAGATGTAGTGCCACACGCCTGTAATCCCAGTTACTTGGGAGGCTGAGGCACGAGAATTGCTTAAATCCTGGAAAGAGAGTCTACAGTAAGCTGAAAGAGTGCCATTGCATACCAGCCTGGGCAGCAGAGCGAGACCCTGTCCAGGGGGGAAAAATAAAAAAAGAGAACTTCACCCCAGCCATATAGTCACAGGGGTTGGGGTGGGAAGAGCTACACAGAGAAGGTATGCATGTTTTAATTGCCTTAATTTACAAGAGGCACTTATCACTTAAACACAATTTAATTGATGGGAACTAGTTCACAAGGGGCCACGAGGATGCAAATGGGCTTGGAATTGTGGTTTAGTTGCATGTCCAGTACAAATAAATGATTTGGCAAGGTGCTATCCAGCGTCTATTCAGATCATAGAGGAAGAAACTTTGTACTTTATCCTAAAGGTTACTACGGGGTGGTAACATTGCTATGGTCTGAATGTTTGTGTCCCACCAAAATGTGGGAGGTTATTAGGTCATGAGGGTGGGGCCCTTATGAATGAAATTAGAGCCTTTATAAAAGAAGCCTGAAATGTGATTATGTCACTGTACTCTAGGCTGGGTGACAACAGGAGTGAGAACCTGTCTCAAAAAACCCCAAACAAACAAACAAAACCAGACAAAACAAGCAAAAGAGGCCTGAGGGAGCTCAGTTGGCCCACAGAGGGGAAGACACAGGGAGAGTGCATCCTTTCTGAGCCAGGAAGCAGGATTATACTGGACACCAAATCTGCTGGTACCTTGATTTTGGACTTCTCATCCATCAGAACTGTGAGAAACAAATTTCTGTTGTTTGTAAGCTACCCCGTCTGCTGTATTTTGTTATGGTAACCTGAATGGACTTAGACAAACATAATCAATTTTTGTGTGATCACTCTACTATCAGTGTGAAGAACAGAGTAGAGAGGCTCCCTCTGGCCTCTGAGTAAACTTATGAGATAGATATATTTTTCTCTTTTGTTAGGCAAATGAATGATCCTTATGTTTCCATCTTCCTTTTCCGATAAACTAAAACTTATAGCTAATTTTTCTTGAGAATCACACAGAGGAAAAACAAATTATCACTGAAGTTGAGTCCACAATTTAAAACAAAATAACAGAGGGCTGGGCTCACACCTGTAATCCCAGCACTTTGGGAGGCTGAGGCGGGAGGATCACAAGGTCAGGAGATCGAGACCATCCTGGCTAACAGGGTGAAACCCCATCTCTACTACAAATACAAAAATGTAGTCAGGTGTGGTGACACGTGCCTGTAGTCCCAGCTACTCTGGAAGCTGAGGCAGGAGAATCGCTTGAACCTGGGAGTTGGAGGTTGCAGTGAGCCAAGATCGCGCCACTACACTCCAGCCTGGGTGACAGTGAGATTCCATCTCGAAATAAATAAATACATAAATAAAATAAATAAACTAACAGAATAGATAAATAAAAACTCTTCCAAGATAAAGAACCAAAAAAAAAAAATACAATAAACAACCTTTAGCGCTCCAAGAAGTAAAATTAGAATACTTAAAGTTATAAAAGAGCCTTAAAAACACCACACTAAAAAAGGCAACACCAAATGATAAAATGCGGGAAACAGAATGAAGTAGAATTATTATTGTAGCATATAGTTCTTAAAGTAAAATGACAGTAGTTAATAGAGTTAACAGATGAAATGGCAAATTAGACATATATAATAAATGCACTAGTGACTTGGTTGAAAGTTCCATATCAAGGATCCAGTGTAAATGCCGAGATGGAGAATATAAGGGTGAGACCAAGTAATATGGGGAAGAGAATGGAAGGGCCGAAAGAGGGAATGGGGAAAGGGTATTTTGAAAAGGTAATGCAGCACTTTGGGAGGCCAAGGCAGGTAGATCACCTGAGGTCAGGAGTTCAAGACCAGCCTGGCCAACATGACCCATATCTACTAAAAATACAAAAAAAAAAAAAAAAAAAAAATACAACCAGGGGTGGTGGCAGGCACCTGTAATCCCAGCTACTCAGGAGGCTAAGGCAGGAGAATCGCTTGAACCCAGGAGGCGGAGGTTGCGGTGAGCGTAGATCATGCCACTGCACTCCAGCTTGGGCAACAGAGTGAGACCCTGTCTTAAAGAAAAAAAAAAAAAGGCAATGCTTTGCCATTTTACAAAGGAGTTGCTCCTTGTATGTGAGAGGCATGAGATTGAAACAAAAGCAACTAGAAACAGTGCCGGACTGGACATGGAGTCAAACATCAGGAAATTGAAGAAAAGGAAATTTTTAAAAATGACCATTGAGAATAGACATATTACCTCCAAATGCATAGGTACTCATTATATCAACCTTACATTTTTCAAAAAAAATTTTCAAAAAAAGAAACATTTTCAAAACAGAATTTTTTTTAATAGAAGAGAGAGGACATAACATTTTCTTATTCCTCTTTCTATCTGTATCAATCCAAATAGTTATAGAACGTGTATCTCTCAGGGTATGTACAGCTCAAAAGGAAAATCATAAAATGTCCAAAAGACATGCTATTTAATTGTGTGGAGGGATGAATAAACATTTAAAGAAACCATAAAATGTGTTATTTTTATTATTATCTGCATTCTCATCTAAATGATCACCTTTCTACATTTCCCATGTTATAATTTCAGTTTTTACACAGTGAGGTTTCTAACAGTCCACACACTTACAGTTTGTATAAAGGTGTGTGTGTATGTGTATGTATACACGTGTGTTTGAATATTTAGAAGTGAAGGCTCTGTGTTTAATGAAACCATGATAGAAAAGCATTCTCTGTGATATTAATTAAATTTTAATTCAGGGTGTCATCTCCTCCAGTTCTTGTTCCATCTGCTCGTAAACACATGTCTATTCCTACTTCTTAATCGACTACTTTCCCATAGACTAAAACCACATGCAAGGTTGTATCATACAATGAAACCCAACAATGAAACCTTGGGTTTAAGCCTCTAGCTGATGTGGTCTTAATAACAAATGCCACCAACCTCACATGTCTCTCTGGCTCCAATTATCTCTTTCTCCTTCCCCTCACTGAGGGGTGTTTCAAAAAATGACCAGTCACTGAGGTCCCTACTTTAAATTTTCTTTTCTCTAAATTTTACCGAGCACAGGCTTTATCTTTTGCTTTTTCGCTATCATCCCTCTGAAACTACCTTAGCAAGCTCATCAATCACATCACATTTCTAAACCCAATGCTTTCATCTTGCTCTCTTCCTCAGATGTTAGAGGATTTGACATTGTTGAACTCTCTATTCTTCTTGAAGTTCTAATGCTGGGCTTAGAGTCCTCACACTGTCTTGGCTTTTCTCCAATCACCCTGGGTCTTCCTTTTCCGTTATTAATGCTGACTCCTCTTCATCTGATCCTCCCGTAACCGTGCCCCACCTCACCCCTGTGTTAGATGATGGTTTCTTCTGGAGAGCTTACGTTCAGCATAATCTGGAATGAATTAACCAATTTGATGGCTGAGAAGCTTTTCGTCCAAGCCTTTGTGAATATCTTCTGGCTCAGCAAGACCCAAGGACATCAAGTCCCTTGTAAAATTCCATGGTCTAGAATAAGGGATTTAGTGGGGAAGAAGAGAAGGCCAAGGGAAACTAGAGGCACATTATAAACATCTGTTATTACAAATCTCTTCTCTAAGGCTTAGATTGTGAATCACAAGCCATTTAATTTCCACTGCCGAGTGGGAGGGTGAACAGTGTGAATCAGTGGTTAAGATGAGTAACTTAGGAAAACAGATACCTATGGTGATAAGGTCAGCTTTCAACTTCAATAACATTATCTGATTAGCTAAAGTATTTGATGTCTGTAATATGGATGTTTTTGTTGCCTTTCTCTATTACTTAAAAATAGTTGAATTATGTATTCCAAACTCTTCTCCTCCTATTCTAGAATTTTTTTTTTTTTTGCAACTGTACCCAGTGAGACTCTGTATAAACTAGAAGAATATTAAGTCCTTCAAAACAATGAAACCTTTAGTTTAAGCCTCTAGCTCATGTGGTCTTCATATACATAGTCCTTTTACAGCTGTCTGACAGTCTCTCAAAAGGACAATGGGTCGGCCAGCAAGTGTTCATGCTCTAAATTGAGGAACATAAAACAAGGGGTGGGAGTATGCTTTGGGACAAAAATGCCGTAAGAAAACATTTGATTATTTTTGAAGTGGAAAGATAGATATTTCTGGAGACAGATACTTCTCTGGGTACTAATAGAAAATCCAGTCCTTCGTTCCTTTTCACTGATGGAATTTCTGTTTTGTTGGGGCAGCACTGTTACAAGATAAAAATTTCTAGGAAGATTAGATGACCAGCAATGATCATGTGAGACACATTTTTGGTCATTTCTGTGTATTTCTGAAAAATACTTTGCTTTCCTGATGTAAATGCAAAGTCATCTTCTTGTTTCTAACTCCTTTCTGCAGTCTGGATTACAGTCACGATGGCTGGAATTGCAACTGCCTTCATGTGCCTGATCACATGGGAAACCAGAAAGCATTTTCTTTCCACCAGCTTCAGACTGTTTATGTCTGAATTTATTGTTATATGGAAGAAAAATAAATCTCTGTTTAGTCTAACTGGTGGTCACTTGGATTTTTTTGTATGCAGCTGAACCCAAACCCTAACTGATGCAGTTTCAAGTCAGATGAGCCACTGCAGCAGAATGAAAAGAACAAAGACTTGATTCAGGCATCTGGTTTGCATCCCAGATTAGCTACTAACATCTGAGAGACCTGGGACAAGATGTTAAAGCTTCTGAATCTCAGTTTCTGCATCTGTGCATTGGGGCTTACGATATTGAACTCACTCCCTAAGTTGGCAATAAGGACTAATTGAATTAATGAATAGCTTCTGTAGACAGGAGTTAAAATTATAATGAAAACCTTAATAGAAGAATGTTTTGAAAGGGGTCTCCAAAGTAACATACATCCAGAAGAATCCATTTAAAGGTGGAGTCAGACTATTTCTGACCCAGTCCATTTGTTTTATGCATTGCCAGCAATATCATTGTAGCGGAAAACATATTTTATGGTGTGCTGGGTGGCTGGAGTAGCACTCAGATGCACGTGCACTAATTTCAGGTCAGCAAGAAAGTTCCAAAACTGACCCCTTTTAACTCTTGAGTGAAATGTTATTTTACTCACCCAAGAAATCACTGAAAATAAAGCTATTTCTCAAAGAGGAATTTAAATAAATGCCAGAGAAAGAATAGTTATCTCCCGGGCCTCATTCTGAACCTCCAGTTTGTTCTTATTGCTGTTTTTTAAATAATAATGCAGAGTATCAGGTGTGTTTTCCATTTCTAACCTCAGTATAACTACATACACTAACACACATGCTGGTTTGTCTTTTCCTGCCATGTTCTTTCCACTTTCAAGAGTGTGGGAATATTTATGGGAAGTTTCCAATAACTAGAGTGTATCTTTGAGATAAGGTAAGCATAATGGGCCGTGTAATGGGACAGAGGTGGCTGGTGGGGGGCCCTTCTTTTGGGTCAAAGGAACAGAGATATATGTGAGCAACTTCAGAAGGTGACAGAAGAGAGAGGTGGTTACCATGTGCTGTCTAGAAAACTGAAGCAGGGAAGTAGATTGAAAGCAGTATCTCTCTAGGAACCCGCTCTCCTGCATTCTACTCTCTTGTCTGTTGCTGACAGGCTTCTATCTATTTTCTCTACCAAAGAATTTCCTTTGCAACAGAGTACAGAAAAACTAAATCCAGAGCTTTGTGACTCTGACTTTCCTAAGTAGGATCATAATGATGATTGTCTATAGCATGATTTAAAAATTCACTAAATGTTTTATAGTTATTTTCTTATTCCTCAAAGTACAACTTCTCTCACCCTTTATTTGAATTCATTGCTATTCTACTCTAAATTAATATATTATCTATGAGGATTCAAAATCTTCATGGAAAGCAATCTCCCAAAATCCAAGTTACAAATCCTGGACAAAATATCTATCTACACCCCTGAACTAAAATCAAAGTCAAATTTTTTCTTCATATTCACTCTACACTGCTCTTTTATTCATCACCATAACCATCACCTATAACTTTGGTTTTGCTCAAGCCATGGTCAAAGTACCATGTTGCTGAAGGATCGGAGACTTTGTGACTCAAACAATTGAACAGAGACTTGACGATCCTCTTTGATTCAATTGCCATATGTCAGTGCTTCCTGTCTGTCCTGGAAGGCTGCACCTTTCTCAGAATCACCCATGTCCTGCTTTCTTTTCCTGTGTTGGGTGTATGGCTTCCGTCAGTTCCTCTGGGGAATGAGCTGCCCTTCTGTTGTGAAGCCTGTTTGCTTATCAACCTTTCAGGGAGGTTTTTGTTAAGGAGTCAGGAGGAAGTGCTCATCCAGATAGCACATGTGTCCATTCTTTTGGTGGTTGTAGTCACTGGGACATCAAAAGATGTTCAATACATTAGCAATGATCAGCTTATTTCAGCTTTTTCAGGGTTGCCAAAGAAAAGAAATGGCAGGAACTAGTTCACATAATAGAAAAAACACCAACAGCCAACCAACAAACGACCTCACACAAATCAATTAGAAAATTATTAGGAAGCAATAGCAAACTTTTCAAGAGAGGAGTAGACTTAGTTACATCTTCATCTATATGCAAAGATTTGGAGGGAAATCAACCATAAATTTGTATTTCAGTTGCAATGCGATATTAGTATATTTTATTAGTCTTATACTTCCATTTACATGTTGAAAACTATCCTAAATACCCAAAACATGAATGTGAATAGATTTCTTTATCATATTTGTAAGGCTACAGGGGTAATTCATGAGCAAAACAGATACAGTAAATTCATGTATCTTCCACAAGGAAAGGCATCTTAGATTTCGTTGTAATTTTCTTAAAGTAATTCCGAAAATACAACCAAGTCTGTAAGAATGGAGGTTAGAGTGAAAGAAGTCACTGAAGCACCAACCTTTAAGTGGTTATTTCTACTCTGCCGTGTCTAAAGGCATCCAGGAAGAACATTTCTCACCAGCCAGAAGCCAGATGAAAGGATATGTTAAGTATCCTTATGGCTTCCCACAACTCTAAGATAAGTTCTTTCACTTATTCCCCCTTTTTAACAAAGTTATAAAGTAACATCAGTGTGAGAATGTTTCATAATGTACTACCTGGGGTGAAAAACAACCCAAAATACTCTTCCATACAAAAGCCTATAGAATAGATCCTAAAACCCCAAATTATGCTATTTAAATGGATAACCCATCTACAGACCTTTTGTGAAGCAATTTTGTCCGTAAAGAAAAATAATCATTTTCTCTATGATCTCTTGAGTAGGGTGACTCTTCTTGGTGCTCCCATTGTCAACTGGGTTTACTTTTATCATCGCTGTGGTTGCTGATTGCTTTCCCAGTAGATTAACAAGAAGCTAATTCCAAGGGATTGTAGTGGCTAAAAAACTAATATGCATAAATGATTTTTCAGGGAAGGAAAGGTGACTAATGCATCAATTATTGAGAAATATATATAATATTGTGTGTTACAAGTGCTATACTCTGCACCCATTAGTCAGTTCTACAATTACGTGTACATTTTACACAAATCGCTATTTAATAAAAATAGGCATGATACAAATGTCAAAGCTATTGCTTTGTCTTTGAAAATCCACATTTAGGAAAATAATCAGCTTGCATATGGGAGGGATGGAAAAGAATAATGGGAGATTAACTAATGGAGATATAATACTTACAAGAGAATCTCTGGACCCAGTAACTGCTTCTTCAAAATTTTCAACTAAGAAAACAAAAGAAGTTTCTTTATAAATATTCTCTTGCAGTATTACTTTCAATAATAAAAGTTTGAGAACAACTTAAATGTTCAACAGAGGGGATTGATTAGGGGAAAACAGGGGCAAGTTGACAGAATATTAGTAACCATTAAAATTGAAAATTATAAAAAAGGAGCAGTGAAACAGCCACACTAAAATATGGCATTTCTTTCCTCACTGGAACCATTTAAAATTCATATGTGATTTTGTACAAGGCCTGGAGAGAAAGCAAAAAACTTGAAAAGAGTAAATTTGTTAACAGTAGTGGAGTTATATATATATATTTAATTTGGCACTCTTGCTGTATCCTAGTGTAGTAGTTGAACTAAAAAAAGTGTAAACTTAAAATTTCTTAGAAAGCCTAAGATAGCAAGAAATAAATTGACAAATATCAGGAGTTATAGGAGGCCAACACCTGAGACGCACATGATGAATGTACACAGTCAATGCTGAAATGTGAAGAATGAAATCTTCCATGCCAACTGGACTGGACAGAGAGAGCCTTTGGGTGAGAGTCCTTCACTTATCTCTGTGCTTAATGACTTTTTCCTTGAATCCCAAGGCTATGATTTTAGTTTTTTGCCTTGAACTTGCTTGTCCTCTTTGTCATGACAATGTTCTCCTGTTCCCACTTCCAAACTGCAATACCTTGCTAGAGGAAGTCCCTGAATTGGGTGGAAGTGAATACTGCTGTCTCACACTATCTAAATACAATGGAGCTACCAATATGAATATGGATATTATCTGTTGATTTTACAGTCCATCAAAACTATTGTTAAGTATCTTCTTCACTCTGTAAAATAAGAGACATATGCCTTTGAGAGTGTGCTATGGTGGTAGGAGGATGGTTTTGCAGTCAGACAGACCTGAGGTCAGTTTCTGGTTCTCCATCTATTATCATGTGAACTCCAACAAGATACTTACCTTCTGAAAGCCTCAGTGTCCTCCCACAAAAATGTACAACACTGCTCTTCTTCAACAGTGCTGCTCTGAGACTTAACTATAGTGCTAGGCACATGAAAGGGGTTTAGCAAATAGTATTATTATTGAAACACTGTCAGCCAGGGGTGGGTGTTGGATAGGAAAGCATTCACAACCAGGAGTTGAATGGGTGGGAGGAAGCATGGAAGGAGTGTAAGGTAACCCAAGCTTTTCAGGCATGAGTGGTTGGAGAGGGCTGTTCTTGCCACTAAGACAAACAAATACATAAATACAAAGTTGCAATTTTGGAAGAGCTGGTAGTAGGTTTTTATTCTCTTAGGGACCCATTCCATTTTTGCCCTTCTCCTCTCTTAGAAGAAAAGGTGTCTAGCTTCCTTGAAGCCCTTTCTTTCTGATCGAAGCTCCTGCTCTCACTTCCTCCTTCAACTTGTGTCCATGATCTCTGGCCCTCCCTTTCAGCTGACCAGCCCTATGCCTGCCTCTTTCATGTACACATTCCCTGTACTGAGGACAGCACATGTGACTCTTCAGTGCTAGCTACCCTGTTTTCCTTTCCACTCTAAGGCTTCTAGGATGACTCGTTTTTCTAAACTCTGCCACATCTTTGTTATCGTCTCACAACTTAACTCCCTGCGTCTGATGTCTACTATCATGACTAATCTAAAATTGTATTTTCTCAAAACTCCAACCATGGCTTTCTTTTCTTTGGATTCAGATCTTAATCTATATTTTCCTTGGTGTACATCCTTGATGTAGGATATGTTTTGATACTGCCATCTTCCTAAATGTTTCTCCTCATAGTCACTTCTGTATTTGTCAGCATTTTCCCCTCTGTTCTCTTTACTTCAGTTAAACACTCTCCAATAGCTATGTAGTTAAGAAACTGTGTTGTAGCCAAGAACATTCTATTTGTATTTTCTTTGACCTTGCAACCTGGGCTTCTCTAAGCTTTAATTTTCCCATCTATAAAATGGGGTTAATAATCATATAACTGTTGTGAGGTTTAAACAAGGTAATCATCAGCACAGGGCTTTATACACAGAAACCATGGAACAATGCTATTTGTGTTGCTGTTATTCTCTTTTTTTTCTTTTTTATGTTTAGGGACAGAGTCTCACTCTATTGCCCGGGCTGGAGTGCAGTGACGCGATCTTGGCTCACTGCAACCTCCACCTCCCAGGTTCAAGTGATTCTTCTGCCTCAGCCTCCTGAGTAGCTGGGATTACAGGGGCACACCACTACACCCAGATAATTTTTGCATTAGTGGTAGAGATGGGATTTCACACATTGGCCAGGCTGGTCTCAAACTCCTGACCTCAGGTGATCTGCCAGCCTCAGCCTCCCAAACTGCTGGGATTACAGGTGTGAGCCACTGCGCCCGGCCTGTTGTTCTCTTTTTTAAAAATTAGATTATAAAAGAGTGCTTGGGATTAGAATTTCCTTGCTTGGGACTGGAAACACTTGGCACTCTCATGAAACAATTTTACCTGTTCTTGGGAACAGCTGAGACTAATTAGTCAATTATGATAATGTCTTTTAGGCAATATTTACAATATTTCCTGAAAGATACTACAGTTGAATGAATAATATCTAAACATTTATAATTAAATTTCCTTTGCTTAAGGGTTATGGTCACTTGCTCTTTATGTCATCCATCTCCTTGGACAGATGAGAAAGAAGCTTATCCCTCCTTATGCTAAATAAGGTAGTGATATGCTATTGCTTTTTTTCCCTACAAAACCACAAATAGCAACCTGGCAAACATAATTGAAAAGTCAGATAAGCCCCCTTGAGGTTAGAATTGATACTTTGTTTGCTCCAAATTCTAAACTTGACTCTAAGCCATAGTCAATAAATCTCTTTCCTGTGCTCTCAACCACTAAACGAACAACATCAGCACTGGCTTTGGGGATTAATCAAAAGGTGGAAGATTCAGAGGTCCAGATTGAGTGTACGGGAGGCATTAGGGAAAATATCTGGATTTTGGTCAGCATTGTTTCTGATGACAAGTGGGTTGGGAGAAAGACTGTGAAACTCATTATGAGTTTTGTGTCTTTGATATATCTCATTGAAATAAAAATATCAAAAAGTTGCCTGAGCTTTATAAGGGAGATGTCCCTCAAGAGGTAGACTCAAGCACAAATCCTCAAAGACCTCATTTGTTTCCAAATGTCTTCAAATATTGCCTTATTTAGGCATCTTCCAAAACGTTTTCTCTAGAAATGTTAGAGGTTTATCTAGACACAGTTTGCTACAGTGATGATGTCACACGTGTTTCACCTTAAATGTCTCACCGTTTAAATGAACTCAAAACTCTTGCCCTCTTCCCTTGTTGCAGATGAACCAGCTTCATAAAGAAGGTCCCCATTTGTTCAGTCCTCCAGCTCTGAAACCTCATAGTCATCATTAACTCCTTGTTTCCTTTCCTCTAAAGCCCAAACTGTATCAGTCCCCAAATCCTCTTGACATTATCATTGAGATCCTGTTATTTATCTCCAGTTTCTTCTGTCTTTAACTTAATTCACATCCTTTTGTGTCACTGTATGTCTGGAAAACAATGAAAGCCTCATAACTCTCTCATCTCACCAATCCATCTTGCAGGAATAATTGAACTAAGAGATTGTTTTTCATCATCTTTGACCTTTCAAAGACCCTGTATCTTCAGAGTGAAGACCAGATTGACATTAGAGTCTTCAACCAGCTGGTGCAGACTATCATTATAAACTCACACCTCTCTCTGCTCTGGTGCATAAATTCTGTTTTCTATTCAAACTTGTGCCAAAACCTGCTTTGTAGACTCTATATAATACACTAAGAATAACAGCTCTTCTCCTCTCTGTCTTTGAACTATTGCCCCTTCTCCAGAGCCTAATTCAAATTTCATCTTTTCTGTGTGACTGCCCTAATCATTTAGTCAGATTTTTTACCTATATTTTTTAAATACTTTCTCTAATAGTCTGTTCTCATGCTGCTGAGACTAAGCAAATTGCAAAAGAAAAGTTTAATGAACTTATAGTTCCACATGGCTAGGGGAGGCCTCACAATGATAATGGAAGGCAAAGAGGAGCAAGTCACAACTTACATGGATGGCAGCAGGCAAAGAGAGAGCTTGTGCATGGGAATTCCTCTTTAAAAAACCATCAGATTTTGTGAGACTTATTCACTATCATGAGAACAACATGGGAAAGACTTGCCCCCATGATTCGATTACCTCCCACTGGGTCCTTCCCACAACATGTGGGAATTCAAGATGAGACTTGGGTGGGGACACAGCCAAACCATATCACTTTCTATAATATTAATAAATTTTTCAAGCATGTCAGTTTCATTTCTTCATAGAATCTTTAACTTCCTTGATGGTAAGGCCTACATTTCATACCTTTTGCAGTCCCTCCAATGGTCTGGCATAAGGACTTGTGCATGATATTAAAGATATTGTTGATTGATGGCAGTAGAGTAGATGCTTACCTTCCAAAAGATGACTGAAAACATTAGAGTAGATGGATAATTCCTCACATCAGAAAGAGCCAAGTTTGGAATGTAAAGAATTAACTGCCACTTAATCAGGGTTGGTGCATATGACAGGATAGGTTGTGCACAACTTCAACAACTGTGCATAGCAGCACAACTACTTACCCCAGAGGTCAGAGCTGTAGGTGTTGATACAATCTTGTAAGAGTCCATGAATTGGATGCATCCTGTGAAATTCATTCTATGCAGCTTACAAAATCTGGATATGTCAGAGTTCTCACCTGTAAATGGAGAATGCACATAAATGACAACTGTTGCACAACAGTTGTTACCAAACTGTCAAGGGGCATTCTTTTGTGTGCACAAACATCACACTATATAATTTTCTATCCTCAAAATTGTATTTTTCATGGAAAATGGTTCAGCCACTATGGGAACGAGTTTGGCAGGTTTTCAAGAAGCTAAACATAGAATTACCATATGACCCAGCAATTCCGCTTGTAGGTATATATCCAAAAGAACTGAAAACAGATACTCAAATACACATATACACATGCTCCTGGCAGCACAATTTACAAGAACTAAAAGATGGAAACAACATAGTGTCTATCAATGAATAAACTAATTGTGACAGATACATATAATAAGATATTTTTAGCCATGCTATGATATGGATTAAGCTTTGAAACAATATGCTAAGTGAAAGAAGCCAGACCCAAAAGTCCATATATTGTATGGTTCTATTTATATGAATTACTC
Source organism: Rhinopithecus bieti (assembly GCF_001698545.2). Lineage (NCBI taxonomy): Eukaryota > Metazoa > Chordata > Mammalia > Primates > Cercopithecidae > Rhinopithecus > Rhinopithecus bieti. Next base: position 246,316 of record NW_016804792.1, on the reverse strand, counting down.
AAAATAGCTAAATCCATAGAGAAAGAAAGCAAATTGGTGTTTTGTAGGGGATAAGTAGGGGGAGGATATGGAATAATTATTTAGTAGGTACAGGGTACCCTTTTTGGGGTGATTAAAGTTATTTTGGGACTAGATTAAAGGAGTGTTCTCATATAGTGTGAGTATACTAAACGACACCTAATTGTTAACTTTAAAATGGTTAATTTTATGTTATGTGAATTTTGCCTCAATTAAAAACATGGTTCTCCTTATTACTATGCAACATATTCATTATACTCATTGCTTTTTTAGTGTGTTCCCAGCATCACACTGTAAAGAAAAACAGTAAATAAATAAAACAGTTTCCCTGCCATCAAAGGTTTTTGAAACCATTTGGGAAGTAAGTCCTAATCAAAGCAATTGGATAATGATACAAAACAAACTATAAAAAGATAGTACCATTAGCATCTGAGAAGGGTTTGCTTTCCTTAATTCCTCCCCGGGTTTTCCAGATAGCTTTTGAACCTGGGTCAGTCACTTGATGTCTCTTAGTTAATAGAAAGAAAAGATTGAATGTGACAGTCTCTAGGATTACTACTGGGTTCAAAAGGATTGGGAGATTTTAAGCGTGATATTGTATGGCAGAGATAATATATGTTATAAGAAGCAAATTTCTGGAAAATACACGAGTGGCAATAGTCCCTGGCAAATACTTCAGAGGACAGTCAAAAGGGTAGATGTTGTCTTTAGCCTAGAGGACAGCGTTGGAGAGGTTGCCATTGCCATGCTACATGAGAAGAGAATCTAAAAATATTTTTAATATTGAACTAATATGAGAGAGTATATTTTCTGTAAAAAAAAAAAAAAGTATATTCTTAAGTTATAGCTAAGTCACTCACAGATTATCTTCTATTCAAGTTATCTAAGGGCACATTCTTCTCCGTAACTGAGACTCAACCATATAAAAATACGGTGTCTATAATAAAATCATTAGAACTCCAACAGAAAACACATTATATTTCATCATAATGACAGTTAAATTTCACCACATATGAAATGAAGTTCTCAATTGTGAATTTTGTCCGGTTTTATCCTCTGGCAGTTTGGATTTAATGAACCGAAGTTGGGATGAGTAAGATTGAGGTGTGAAAACATGGAAGGATTCATCTTTCATACTGTGTATTACCAACCTCAAATCTATCAGTTATTTCATTCTCTATATAAATCACACAAAACAAACTTCTCCCTAAGCAATAATTACACTAACGCCTTAAATAGACATTCTCTCAACATCCCTAGAGTAAATGCATTATTTCAAAGGATGATATAATGTCTGATGAAAGGCTACCAGGATTGCTGCACGACTTTGCATTCCCCATCACCATGTTACAGAGAAGAGGACCTGGATTTTCTCCTTTCACATTCTTTTATGATACATGAATATTCTTTGAAAGGTGCTCTCCTTATCGCATTTCATCTGGTATGTAAATTGCCAAACTGCAAGTGTGCTTGTCTGAGATTGCTTTATAAACCATCATTGTTTATACATGTCACTGATTAGTTTCTCTTTTCTAGCTTGGATTGTTACTTATTTGAAAAAAGTGTTGCTCTTCAGCTGAAGTGCCCTTGCTTCTCCTTTCTCCAACTGGAGTGGGGTGGGACAGTGGAAGTAGACTGAGCAGTTCTTAACCTGGGGGGAGCCACTTCCCGTCAGAACATCAATCACTTCCATTTGAATCAACAAAAAGAAGGAAATATCAATTTGAGTTTTGGAGAGGATGAATTTTCTTAGTCGCAAAACTTGGAAGGCTATGATTACCTGTGGCCAGATTGACACACGACCCTCTTCGCACCCTCCCTCCAGAAGCCCCTTCACACACATATCCACCGATAACATGCCCAGGCAGAGAGGGAACCCTGAACAAAGTGCCCCAGCCATTGCCTCTGGCTCCTTGGGTGCTGTGGATGCAAGTACACCTTTCAGAAAAGCAAGCAGAGATTTATGTTCCTTTTCACACCTTCTTCAGCAATCTTCTGTGGCAGAATATTTGGGAATGGGAACAAGTACAGTAGCAAAAAAGAAAAAAAAAAAGAAAAAGAAAAACTGTTTATGAATAATGGAACATTTCAAATCCATCTGGTTTCTGAGACATTTTTTAGTTTCTCACTACAGCCAATTATATAGCATGCTTGAGTGAGAACTGGTTCTATCCTGAGGCTCATTCTGCTCTCAAATTTCTACATTGATAGTTGCTACCAACCTCTGAGGTTGGTAGCCATATGGTAGTCCAATATGGTACTTTATACTCTACTTGTTATACAGTAGATGATATTCTGGTGAACATAAATCCACATTGTAGTAGGCATCATAAAGGGAGACCCAGGGTGGGGAAGCTGGAGGGCCTTCCCAGATTTTGGCAACATGCAATAGTTTCCCTTTTTAGTTTAAGGATGCTGGGGAATTATTTCCATAGTTTTTCCTTTTGCTGCCTATGTATATCCAGTGTGTCCCTGAGTAAATGACGAGAGCCCATGAGAAAGACAGGGAAAAAATATTTTGGTTTTGGGAAAAGGCATTTCATTCATTCCATTCTTCAAGCATCTTGCATTTCTATAAACTTTTATTATGAAATATTTGAATTTATAAATGCATACCTATATACTATGTTTTCAATTTGTATATTTCAACTTATAATACTTATATGTATTTCAATTCATATATTTCATTTTGTAAAAGTAGAGCTAATACTATATTGAACCTTTGTATATATCCATACATAGCTTCAAAAGACCACTCTCAAAAAATAAGTTTAATATCATTGCTTCTAAAATTTTATATTAATAATGCTTTATCATCATTAAATATCCAGTCAATTTACAGAGTAATGAGGACTTTATATTTGCCTATTAAATAAGCAGTTTTCTTGTTATCTAAAGGCCTCTCTAGATGACTCAATAGAGACTACTATGATTGTCCATTTCTACAGATAAGGGACTGAGGCTCCAGAAATGTAAATACATTGCCCAAACTTGCAAGGTAAACAAGGAACAGAGTGCACCTCAACCTCAAATCTCTGCCACTCAAGTCTGTTGCATTAAACTGCTTTGCCAGGAGCTCTCTGGGTCTAGCCTTAACCTTAGAGAGGGAGGGCCATTGTGGACAGTCCCATGCAAACACCAAATTTCCAACAACATTTGGCTGGCTCTATGTCTGTAGAACTAGACCCTCAGGAGGGTTATGAATATGCACTGAATACACATGATGCATTTATATGCATGGTGTATGTGGTTGAAGTTTAACCTTGCCACAGGAGACAATGAGGTTTTGCAGTCCTTCTTCAGTGACTGTAGCCTTTTCTGGCTTATTCTCAAGTCCACTCTCTTTTCCTCTTATTATTGCCACTAAATTACAAATCTTTCAAGGCAGAAATGTATTTTAAATGTTAGAGTACTTCTCCCCATTGGCCAGCACTACATATTATACGTAGAAGTGAGAGGTGAAGCCTACTGGACTTCCTGGGTCGAGTGGGGACTTGGAGAACTTTTCTGCCTTACAAGAGGATTGTAAAATGCACCAATCAGCACTCTGTAGCTAGGATTGTAAAACACACCAATCAGCACTCTATAGCTAGCTAGAGGTTTGTAAAATGCACAAATCAGTGCTCTGTACAAACACATCAATCAGCACTCTGTGGCTAGATAGAGGTTTGTAAAATGGACCAATCAGCATTCTGTAAAATGGACCAAACAATAGGACATGGGCAGGGACAAATAAGGGAATAAGAGCTGGCCACCTCAGCCAGCAGTGGCAACCCACTGTGTTCCCTTTCACTCTTCACAATAAATCTTGCTGCTGCTCACTCTGGGTCTGTGCCACCTTTAAGAGCTATAACACTCACTGCGAAGGTCTGCGGCTTCATTCTTGAAGTCAGCGAGACCACAAACCCACTGGAAGCAACTAACTCCAGACACAGAGGGACTAGATAAATACTGGTTGAATGAAGGAATATGAACAAAGCCACTTGTAAGTATTGTAAATTTACTGTTAACCATTTTAGGTAACATGTATCTAAATTTCATTCCAAACAGACTATAATAGATTATGTAATATGTGCAATAGCTCCTCAAGCTAAACTGAACAAGACAGTAAAAATGTAGAATATTTAATACCATATTCCAAGTCACAGTCCAATGAAGGATGGCGTATCTTAACAAGTAAGTGATTTTTATTTTTATTTTTTTATTTTTTTTTGAGACAGAGTCTCTCTCTGTTGCCCAGGCTGGAGTGCAGTGGCGGGATCTTGGCTCACTTCAACCTCTGCCTCCCAGGTGGGGGTTCAAGCAATTCTCCCGCCTCAGCTTCCAGAGTAGCTGGGACTACAGGTGTGCACCACCACATTTGACTAATTTTTTTGTATTTTTAGTAGAGACAGGGTTTCACCATATTAGCCAGGATGGTCTCCATCTCCTGACCTCATGATCCGCCCACTTTGGCCTCCCACCATACTGAGTATTACAGGCGTGAGCCACTGTGTCCAGCCTGGATTTTGAATTTTCTGCATGTATCTACTCTGACCTTGGCATAGAGCATGTCAATCTGCTTTAGCTAACTACGTGCTTCTTCAACACGTGGAAACATGGCTGCTTCAACAGGAAGATCTGAGTGGTTTTATGTGGCCGGAGGCTTTCATTTCTCCACTGATTAGTAAATTTTAAGCAGCAGAAAATGATTAACCCACAACTTTATGTATCACGGAACAGTATTTTAATTCAAGTGCATCAAAGAAGTATTCACGTTCTCTAGTTTTTACATTTTATTAGGTTTAATGTCTTTCATATTTATGGGGTGCCAGGTACTTGTGCAGTTGTGATCTCTCTTTTCATTAAAAGGGGTTTATACTGTTTTCCTTATTTCAAAACTAAGAAAACCGAGATGCGTCAAGATTGATTGGATCAAAGTGACCTCAGCTGAGCGTGTTGAGCTGGCTCTTATACCAGCATCTCTGACATTTTAACTTGTACTCTTCCCTCTTTAGGAATCCCTACTCTTTGGGCTTCTCCAATAAAGTAGAGTCACCAGTATAAGAATGAGAGGCATCTGTGTTCTCTAATTTCTAAAGGTGATTTCTAACTTAAAAATAATAATTAGATTGAAGCAACCAGATATCTTCTCAACCATGATCTTACATGTAAAGTGCCTGGTATAGAGCTCAGCATATTGTTATTCTCACGAGTGGCAGGTAATTAAAATGATGTGTCAGTGCCTATTCCCTTCATTTCCTCATCTTTAGTGGTGGGCAAAAGGAGCTACAAGGGAAAGAGAGAACAGCTTTTCACCTACTTATTCAACCTTTTAAGCAAGTCTGCCTAGGGATCATCTGCTTGCAGGAGAATTGCTATTCTTCTGCATGCATGAATTTTAGCACAATCCCTCAATGAGCTAGGCTCACCAAGTTTAATTCATTTAACACTCCAATACTAGCAAAATTTGTTAAGATTTTCTTGCTTGGTATTTGTGGAAATTGGTGAGGGGGAAAAAAAAGGGAAGAACAAATAGCTCTGGGCAAAACCAGGCATCTGAGAACAGATGGTGTGCGAGCTTCTACCGCTGAGCATAGCTGACAAACCGTAACAGTGACCTGTTCCGACACACAACTACTGGGAGTTTCGTGAGTAACTGGAGAATTCCCAGCAAAGCCAAAACGTTCCCAAGTGACCTTGACTTCATTTTATCATAACACCACTAGACACATCTTTACTGGTGGCATTATGGGATAACAGCAATATAAAAGTCCTTTTTAGTAGAAATACTATAGGAAATATGTGGCCTCATCGTGCTGTAGAGAAGATACAGACATTGATACAATCAAAACAGATCTGCAGTGACCTGGGGTATTCAGGCATTAGTCTGATTCCAGAAGGATTTTCACAAGTTTGGGAAAATCACAAGTCCTTAGTGGCTGTGTATTCAGCCTCCATCTTTTACCCACCATTGCTCTCTTCCCTGAAAAAGTACAAAATAAGTCAAAATAGCAAAAGAAACCATTTAACTTGGCCAAATAGCTCTTTTAAATCAGGGATGCAATTGTTTTGACAGTATTCTAATCTGGAAACCTTAAGGTCATTTGTTATCCAGAATTTCCAATCTATGTTCCACATCCATTTTTGTCCTTTAATCCTAGGGATTATTTTTTTTTAACTGTCTCTCAAATCTGTGCCTTTCTGTCTTCCTCATTGTCAATCACACTTTTAATTCATACCCATATCATTTCAAACCTGGAACACTGTGACAGCCTCCCATCTGGTCTCTTTGTCTTGCACATAGTGATCATATCCTGTAGCTGTGAGAACACTTTGAGAAACTTCTCTTCTCGGACCCCGTGTATGTCCTGAGGGCCTCTGCCGACACCACAAACCCTCTCAGATAATGAGTTATTATCTTAGTTTAGTCAATATATGATATAACCTAGCTATTTCTGCCATATTAATTTCCACATATTTTCACATAGCCAAAAATCTTGTATCTCAGTATCCCTCACTTCACTGCCTAAATTCAAAGCCTACCATAGATCAGACTTGTATAGGCACAGCCATTTACTCATTCAACAAATATTATTGAGTCTGCTCTGTAAAAGGCACTGTGTTCAGTGCAAGGAATGTCGCAATGGATACAACATTGACCCTTTCCCTATGGAGCTTATGTTCTAGTGGGAGGAGACAGACAATAAATGGATAAGTAAAATATATATAGTGTATGATATTATGATAAATGCGGGAGAGGAAAATAGGGCAGGGAAAGCGGATCGAGAGCACCAGTGATCACTGTGCTGTTGCAACTTGTAAAAGGGGAAGTAAAAGATTAGAAAGAGATGAGAGAGTAAACCATGGTTGGCATTTGGGTAAAGAAAAGTTTATGCAGAGAGAATATCCATTGCCCAGCCTTGAGGTCAAAGCGGGTCACATCTTTTAAAAGTATATTTTATTATAGCAAGAATACCTGGGAAGCTGGAGTGCAGGGAAAGAAAAGGATGAGAGTAGTAGGGGATATTGTTGGAGAGATGACAGAAGGCCACATTTGTAGAATCTTTAGGCCATTTCAAGTACTTAGGCTTTCCCGGAAGGGGTGGAAACCCACCATTAGCAGGTTATAAGCAAATATGCAGCATGGGTCATTCAGATGCTGTTATTCGTAGACCGAATGGGAGCAAGGCTCAAAGAAGACAGTCTAATTAGAAGACAATGGTGATAGTCCAGATGATGATAATGATGCCTTGTCCTAAGGGGGCAGCAGCTGGTGACAAGCAATTACATTCTAGGTATGTTTTAAATATTGAACATAAAGGAATTGACATTGAACAATATGTGAAGTATGAGAGCAGAGTTGAGAATAATGGCAAAAACATGTAGAATGATGGCATTACAGCTTGCTGAGATTGGAGAAGAGGTAAGAAGAGCAGGTATGGGGCAGAAAATTATCACCAATTTGGCTTTGTGGATGGAAAGTTTGGTAAACTCACTGGATATCTCAATAAACATGATGAGTAGGCAGCTGGAGATACAAATACAGAGTCCAGACAGTAGTCTGAAGATTTGCATTTGGAAGTCATTAGCAAATTGCTTTATAATGGTTTCTACTTTGTGAATGAGCTGGAAATAAAGGTCATCAACTGAGAGTGAGAATGGGGAACAGTGGATTGGAAGTTTGAAGAGTTAGAAAGAATCATGAAATAGTGGTCTAGGAGAGCAGTGGAGTCAACAGATTAGGGATGTGATATGATTTCCTGTTGCTGACTTGAGCTGATGATGATGCTTGTCTCTTTTACACATGTGAGTGCAGGCAGAGCTGACTGAGCGTACAATTTAACAACTTCCCTGACTTTTGTCCCATAAAGCTCCAAAGGTTTCTTGGGAATGCACACTCTCGCACGTCTCAAACCCTTTGTATTCCTCTTTCCTACATACCTTGCATTTCTTGTATTCTGTTATTTAAATCATAACCAACTTTTAAAGCCATTCTCATGTCCTTCCTCCTTTATCAATTTTCTTTCTGATTTCACCTAGTATTTATTTATACCACCTATCATATATCCCAGAATTTTATGTAATAATGAATAGTAGAGTAATAGAGTGAAAACTTTGGAGTAAAATAATTGGAATTAAATTTTGGCTATGTCACATATTATCTGAGAGATCTAGGAAAGTCACTTAATTTCTTTAAACTCCAATTTATTCTTTTAAAGAATGAGAACAAGTGTAATAATCTTATTTCACAAAGTTCTAAGAATTGAATGAGAAGTGATCTCAAAATAGTTTGTAAATTATACGGGGTTAAATAGATATAAAGATTGTACCTTCGATTCAAGTTTTATACTTTTCTAACTAAATTACGGATATTCGATCCACCAATTTAGTTTTCTTCCCAAGAGTTAGATTTTAAGATCTTGTAGCTATAAGTGATTTTTCAGAATCTATTTTATCTCTTGTAGCTGGCAAGCCAGGCCTAGTAAGCTTGTCTTATACCCACAGCAAAATTTTTAATAAAAAGTAAAGTGTGTTAACATACAAACGCTTAGTAAAGAGATCAATTCAGGTCCATTTTGACGAATAAATTAGTAAAAATACAACACACTTTTAATGAAGGATTTTTACCCAGGAAATTCCAGAATTTATAATACAAACAGAATATAACCCACATATTGGTTAAGATTCTTTTAATTTGAGGTTGCCAGATTTAGCAAATAAACAACCAGGATGACCAGTTAAATTTAAATTTCAAGTAAACAAAAAATAATTTTTAGTACATATATATGTTTCATGCAATATTAGGGACATACCTATACTAAGACATTTTTCCTTCTGTTTGTCTGGTTTTGAATTTAACTGGGTACCAGGGTTTGAATATTTGTCTCCTCCGAAACTCGTTGAAATTTAACAGCCATTGTGATGATATTGAGAAGTGGGACTTTTGAGAGGTGTTCAGGTCACAAGAGTCCTTCCCTGGTGAGTAGACTAGTGCCATGATGAAGAGACTGGGTTTATTATCATGAGAGTGTGATCATCCCCTCTCTTACTTTCTCTCTCTCTCATGGTTTCTTGCCCTTCTTCTTTCCCCCAAATAGGACACAGCAATAAGACCCGGTTAGATGTTGGCACCTTGATATTTGGTTTTCCAGGGTCCAGAACCATGAGCCAGTACATTTCTATTTGTTATAATCACCCAGCCTCTGGTATTTGGTTGCAGCAGGACGAAACAGACTAAGACATTGGGCATACTCTATTTTATTTGGCGACCCTATAAATTTAGTTACAAATTAAAGGAATCCACCTCAAAGTAGCTTAGATCAAAAAAGAATAATTTAATGGACCATTTGTCCGAACTGTTGGCAGGGCAGGGAGTAAAGCAGCCTCTCGTTCAGTGGGCAGAATGCGCAAATATCATTAGAAGTTTGGCTATTATTAACCTTTGCTTTTCTCTGTAGGAGCTTCATTACCTCTGATGGTCTCATTCTGCCAGACACTTTGGGCTCACATCTTTCTAGAGTTGTCATCACACAAAATAAAGACTTTTTAAATGTTTAAATCACATAATCCCAGGCAAGGTCTAGGTTGTTCGACCAGGACCAGGTCACCTGTCCATCCCCCAGAGCAATGACTGTAGAGAAGGAAATGTGATCTTTAGATTGGGAAACGTTTCCACACCTGGACCATATCCTCTGACCACAGAAGTAGATGGAGGCACCATTTCAGGTCACATATTTGTATAAGGAAGGAGAAACTGTTTCTCCAAAACAGGGAGAAAGAGATTTCCCCCCACCAAAAAGAGAAGAGATTCAGAACAGAAAAAGTAATAAATATTCACTATTACTTGAAATGTGAACAAATTGATTTTCTTCTAACATTATTAAACTGACTTCTTTCCCTAATTTTGACTGACAGCTTCACGGAAATCTGCGTAATCTCTCCCGCTGTGATATGTATGTAGGTACATGGCTCAAAATTCTTGTGAGTCCTCACTGAAAACCTTGAATTAATTTTTGGATAGTTTTATACAACTTTAGATTCAAATGCCTCAGTCAAACTGTCCCAAGCTTTTATTCTTTTGCCTTGATAAAGGGCATTCCACATGAAATAAGAGGCCCGTGTTTCCTAATTTAGTAAGACAGGTTGTAGATCCTTTCTCAAATCTTTATAACTGGTACTTGAGAACTCTGCAAATAAATTCTAGAAAATATATGCAAATCTAAGTGACCAGTTCAGAATTTTATCTCCTGAAGAAGTTGGCCAGGCATTTTAGAATGAAATAAATGCATTGCCCAGACTCTAAATTGAAAATGAGCATGTTTTAAACAAGTCCAGTGGAAAAGAATTAACAGTGGAACTAAAAACACCATATGCTTGTAACAGGAAAAGTCTCTCAGAGCAATATGCTATAATGATATAATTGAGTAAGGACCCAATTACATCAGGACAAAAGCTAAGATGCAGTGAGTAAGTTAGGCCTGATAATTCATGTTGCCTAGTTAAATTTACATATAAAAAACAAGGAGAATTTTATTGCCTTTTATTTATATTACAGAACAGAAATATCTCTGGTTGGACTTCTGCTTTTAGTAATAATGTACTAGGCAATTTGGACTGGTGAGGATAACCAGAAAAGTCATTTATATCTTCTCTTTGAAGATGCAAAATTGCTATCAGGACACTGCAAAGTGGCTAGGCCAGGATACAGAGGAGGAAAGAGATCTAATGAACAGGAGCCTGAGATTTGGAATCATTTTTCTCCTGGGGGAAGTTGCCATTCAAAATGGGGTGGTTGAGAGGAGAAGAGATCATCAATGATTATGACCATCCAAGGAGACTAGAGAATCAGAGAACAGAGTCTGGAACTTGGCAAAGGAGACCCAGATGAACATCCTTGTTTAAGCTGATCCACAGAAGAATTCACAGCTTAGGAGGAAGAGTAAAGTGGATGTTGACAGTCTCTCATAGAAATTGCAGCTCAGCTTTGAATCTTCCTAACCAACAAATTGGATGAAGAAAATTCCATTTTGATATTGCCCCCAGTACCTGGTAGAAACAACTGTTCATCATCCCTAAAGGAGGGGACATTATCCTAGCCCTTACACTATTTCTACAAATAATTTTAAAAATATAACTTAAAGCACACAATAAAATTTCATCAGCTTATATAAAAAAAAGTAACATGAATAAAAGCCAGCAAAAACCTAAAAAGCACTACACAAAGCTGTTCAAGAGCTTGAGGGATTGGGACTATCAAACACAGAATTTAAAATATTCATGCCTACTATATACCAGGGCATGGAACATAACCCACAGGTCAAAGAAAAAGTCAAAATGAGAATTAAAAACATATCTGAAGCTGGGTGATAATAAAAAAGTATGATATCTAAAAACAATGAAAGACATCTAAAGCCATGCTTAAAGGAATATTTCTAGCCTTAAATGCACACCTTGGTAAATAAGAAAGACTGAAAGGCAATAAACTAAAAATTCACCTCAGGTAAGAAAGAGAACAAACCAGCACCAAAAGAAGTAAAAAAAATGAAATAATGAATATAAGAGCAAAAATTAATTAAAAGTAACTGCATCATAGAGAGAATCAAGACAGCCAAAAGTTGTTCACTGGAAAATAAAATAAAATTGCTGTACTTGTAATGAATTTGTTCAAGAAATATCTGAGAAGGAGCAATTAACTTATATCTGAGCCATAACCACGAATCCTATGATAAAAAGATTTAAGTATAAAAGAGGATAAAAGAAGATATTTTTGACAAAACTTGTGTTAATAAATTTCAAAATTTAGATTAAAAGGCAAACTTCTAAAAAATTTATTTAGCAAAATAAATACAAAAATGAATGGGAGCATTGACTAATACCACTACTTAAAAAAAAAATTGAATCGATAATGTAAAATTCTTGCCTCAAGGAAAACTCTTCTATAAATTAATGATAAGGAAAAGGCAACCAATTAGAAAAATTGACACCAGCCTTGTAAAGGGATTTCATAAAAGACTATGTCCATATGATCAAAAACATACAAAAGAGCACTCAACATTATCGTGTATAATAGAAACAAAATTAGAATCATGAATAATAGAAACAAAGTGATACTACTAAATATCTACCAGAATGTCTAAATTAAAAGAAATAAAAAACCAGAAACACTGGCTGTGTGAAGCAATGCAAACACATCCAGGTGTGTAAATTGGTCACATCCACTTTGAGAAACTGTTTTAGAATTTTTTCTAACATTGAGGATATGCATCTCGTGTGATTTCTTAATTTGATTCCTAGGTATATACCCAGCAAAATGTGTTCAAATATCCACCACGAGACGGTGATATGGTTTGGCTGTGTCCCCACCCAAATCTCGTCTTGAATTGTAATCCTCATAATCCCCATGGGTTGAGGGAGGATCCAGGAGAGAGGTGATTGGATCATGGCAGCAGTTTTTCCAATGCTGTTCTTGTGATAGTGAGTGAGTTGTCATGACATCTAATGGTTTTCTAAGGCAGTTTTTACTGCTCTTTCTCATACATGTAAGACCTGCCTGCTTCCCCTCCCACCATAATTGTTAAGTTTCCTGAGGCCTCCCCAGCAATGCAGAACTGGGAGTCAATTAAACTTCCTTTGTTTATAAATTACCCAGTCTTGGGCAGTATCTTGGGTAGTAGCAGTGTGAGAACAGACTAATACAGATACAAGAAAGTTCATAGAGGCATCATTTTTAATAAACTTAAACTAAAACAACCCAAATGTCCAACAATAACAGAATGGGTAAATAATTACAATCCCATAATAATGGAATATACAAGAAGACTTATGAACTACAGTTTCCCATAGTAACTTAATGAATCTCTCAAGCACAATGGATATAAATGAAGCCAGACACAATAGAATATGAAGTTTACATAAAGTTCAAAAGAAGACAAGACTCAACTGCCATGTTTAAGGATGCATATGTAGGTGATCAATGTATAAAGAGAGCAAATAAATAATGTTCTCAAAAGTCAGAAGTGTAGTGATCTTTAGAAGAAGGAGTGGTGCTGTGATTGGGAACAGATTTGCTGGAGACTGGGTTTCTGGGAGCATTCTAACTTTTGACACAGTGTGGATTACACATGCATGTGTTGATAATAATTCATTGAACTCCTTTGTGTGTGTCATTGATGCATTTTTGTATGTGTTTTATATTTATAATAATTAAAGCTTTAAGATAAGGTTAATATATAATATCTTCATGTATGCCATTATTCATACAAATATGTAAAATAAGAATAAAACAAGGTTTGTCAATCACTTGGAACTTTTAAATTACTCCTCGGGTTGCCACCAGATCACAAAGCAGATAGCTAACAATCCTCTCCTCCACCCACACATTTCTAAAGAAAAGAGAGTTTTCTCTTGACTCTCTCAGAAACTTGATAACATTTAGTCTCTCCTATTCATTTCTTTCTGAAATCTTACTTTGTTATCTCATGTTCTATGAACATGGGATGCCAATTAAAAATTCTTTTATTTTTCTCACAGGAGATTTCAAAATATAAGGGGTTGGTGTGCAGTTGAACTCCCAAGTGTCAGACAGTATGCAAAAAGATGGTCAACATAGTTTTCAAAACACAGCAAACTTTATATGTCACATTTAGACTATGACTTCATGTATGTGCCATTAGCCCAGCTTAAGACATATATTTCTCATGTATTTCTAAACACTGAAATTTGTAGAGACTGAGTTCAGAGGATAATCACCCAACACATATCTCTGGTCCCTTGTCATACAGGTTCTGCATAAGCCAGAGAGACATCTGTGGGGAGGGTTAGATATTTGATGCCTTTTACAGTACTCTCAGTATCACTGTGTAGTAACATGACTGGTTGTACAAGCCACAAATCTTAAATTTTTGAGAAAGATATAAGAACATATATTTTATGACCAATATATGTATCAAATAGCCATGCCAACTAACCATCATGGAAATATCATAGGATTTAGAAAATATAGGTTCAAATTCTGATCCTGTCTCTTACTGGTATGTGATCCAGGACCATTTTTAGTGTGGACATCAATTTCCCATCTACATTGACAGTGAACATTATATGAGATAATGCAAGTGTAAGTGGCTAGCTGTTACTTGTGATACGGGCTATACAGTAGGTGCTCAATAAATGTTGGTCAAGTATTCACAGAAAATTCCCAAAACAATAAATAGAATGCATTGGGGAATATTTTAAAGGAAAGACACAATTTTGGAAAGCATATCTTGAGAGATGGTTAATGCTTAACTTGATGGATTTTATTTTCCTTTGTCAAAGATCCAAAGAGAACTAGAAATAAAGTGTACACTCCTGTGGGATAGAGACCATTCTTCTGAGGTCCCTTTGAGGCTTCTTCCTTCCCTGCCCAGTAGTCAATGCTAGTGTTTCACAGGGTTCTGAGGCTAGTCCTCTCCTCTTTCAATTACATCTGCTCTCTCCTCACTCATCAGTCCTCCCTGCTAAGTCACCATCTTTACACTGGCCATGTCCAAATCTCCATCTTCATCACCATTGTACCACCTGAGCTCCAAACCCCAGAATCATGGAAGAGATCCTTCCTGCATCAAGTCTGCAGCTCTTTTTCTTTTAAATGAATATTTTAATGGAGTTTGGAATACTTAAATGATGAGTTTTGACAGCACACTTCAGCCTGTGTTATATATATATCTGAGAAGCCAGTCAAGCAGAGGTCTCCTGGAATGCTTCTCAGGTTACCGCTGGTGCTCTGAGGGATTCAGTTCACCTGAAGTTATGATTGATTCTGAGCCTCAGGCAGTAAATGAGCAGCTGTCTACACAGACATCTCCTTTAGTTTTTCAGTTATTGCCATGACAGTCTCATGTACTTGCAGTGGAACTGTTACTGGTATAACAGTCCAGTTTATATACAAATTTTAATTCATTTAATTTTTAAGGAATTCAGTTTTCTATCAGCAAGAAGGATATAATTGAGTTTCCATGAAGGTGTAATTAAATACAGTGTATCTTGGCCTTGCGGAGATTTAACTCACTTCACACAGGTTTGTATTCCAATGCCTTCAAATAATTTCCATCAAAATAATTGGTGTTTCCCTGGAAAATAGTAACAGAAAATGTGTTCACCATGTCTTCCCCAGTCCTTCAATGACTTAGCAGTCCATTACAGAGTTCCAGGCACTAGGTTAGAAACCGAGACTCTCCAAATAACTTAAAAACTCAACTGACTACAAAAGCGCAATCCAACATTGCGGTTTGAGGAAGCAGACAAAAAAGACTAGCTTGTAGATTCAAAGTAACTAACATAATCTATGATATAGATGCGTATCTATATTTAAATTTAAATAAGGGAGATCCCTTATTTAAATTTTTTGAAAAAAACGACTCAGAACGTTTCCTTTTTTCTCCTCCCTCACTCTTCACATCTTTGTAATTTGTCTTGGGCCCCTATGCACCCCTAAGAATGCTCCAACTAAGTCCACCAATGACTTATTCACTCCTTAAAATTATATAGATGTTTATCAATCCTCACGGTTTACTTTACTTCCTTGAAATATACCACACTTGGCCTTTACTTCTTTCTTGACGTGTTCTTTTTCCTTGGTTTCTGTGGGAATGAATTCTCCCTCGGGGTTTCCTCCTACTTCTCCGGTATTTCTTCTTAGCCCTCTATCCAAATCATAATAGCTTTTTTTTCCAACTGGCACAAAATAGTTTCTATTCTGAAAGTAAACACACCATAGAAATACACACCTTCTTAGACATCCCAAATGAATGTTTCATAGGCAACTTAAACCCTACACTGAAACAATCGGACTCCATATTTTCTGCCTGGAACAGGTTCTTTCTACTGAGTCCCTATCAACCAAAGATATCACTGCCTTGCAGTTTCTTGGAACAGAAATTTGTGTATTCTGTGTTTCTTTGTATTTGGCTCCCATACTCAAGTAGTCAACAGTCTCTGTTGATTCTGTTTCCTGATAATTGCTGACTCTCCAGACTTTTCTCCATTCCACTAACCTTTCACTGCATTCAGATCTCCACAATGACTCACCTGTAAGTCCTAACTTCCATTGTCCTAGTAAGAAAATATAAATTCTTAATCCTTTACAGACTGACCTCTGCTTAATTATCCAGTCTATTTTTTAATTCTATTCTTACCATTGAATTCTATATTTAAACCAATTCGTTCTACCTGTAGTTTTCCCCCCAAAATGTGTTCTTCTGACAAGAAAAAGCATTCATTATCAATTTCCTAATGATATAAAGTCTTTTTTTTTTTTTTTTTTTGCCTTTTCCCTATTTCTGCTTGGGTCATGACCTTAACCCAACAAGGAAGATGCCCTTCTTGCATGGCCCTATATCTTGAGCTTATGTATATTTATTACAACTGGCTGTTACTTCTCTCCCTTGAGCTCATGGGGGATGTCTTGGTCCTGATTATACTTCAAGCTGTAAGTAACACGGTTTCTAAAAGTGTAATAAGTTGTGTTGACTGTTGAATGAATCAAAGAATATCCAAAATCCCACTGGGAGCGCAGAGGAGGGAGCAGTACATGCACGTTCTGGAATGGCTAAGTGTTTCATAATGGAAATGACATTAGGACTAGGTCTTACAAGAATTTGAAGAGTGATACACAATTATGCGTCTATTATTGAAGTGATACCTCGGTTATGTTTATCCTTGCAACATAAGGTAAAATGCATCTGGTTATTCCGGCCTTCCTTCTGATTCAAACTATCCCCTTTCCTGGTATGATATTTAAATTAGATGTTAGTCAACATTGGCCAATACATGAAACTCACTGATTCTAGCTATGGAAGAAAGTGACCTAATTCTGAATAGTGTCCACTATCCAGGCCAATACTTTGTGAGTTGAACAAAGTTAAATGGAAATAAGAGATTAAATTAGTATGATTTCAGCTTGTACATTTAATCAGCATAAGTTAGAGAACAAAGACAGGCCAGGGAGGCAGTGAGGCTCATGGCGGCAGTTTATTGTATCACTGTTGTTCAATTACATGGCTGCTTCCTCCTCCAGTCCCTATGTTATAAAACTGGTGGGCCTGGGGCTGCCTTTGGATTACAGCCCCTTGAAGTGATAAACATGCTGTTTCTCTGAGATTTGCCCCAGGAGATAAACATTTCCGATGGATTTTTCTGACAAAGGCAAGAAAGCTAATAATTGCAATGTCAGGCAAAGAAAAAAAGTGAAAACTAATTCAGTGGGATCCCTTATGAAAGAAGGAAGAAGAGCAAAAGATGTTTCACAACTGGAAGCATGAATTGTCAAAGCCTTTTGAGGATCTTTTGAATAAGCACATCCGCCAGGTTATAAATAATGACAACAGACAGTAATTTGCATGGATTAGGGTTGTTAACATTTATCAATTTCTGCATTTTAAGATACTCCCAAATTCTGGATGAGGAGTGTCTCTTTGTAGTGAAGGATTGATAGTGGGAGTAAAAGAATCTGATGAATTTAAAACTCAGATGAGAGAAAGCAAAGCTGTCTAGATCTAAACGGAGATACCATTAGTAGTTCCCATAAATCAAATCATGTTTATAGTGAGGATACAGTTGAATTGCCATCTGGACTTTTTAACCTCGACATTTATTTCCGAATCATTCCCTAATATTGGAAGTAAACTTAACCCTTGCTTTCATCTCCAGGGTTTGCCTTGATGCCAGTTTGTTTCTCTTTGAGAGAAATGATCTGATTTTTGATAAGGACAGAATGCCATGTGTGGCATGAAGTTGGAAGAACCAGAGAAATTCTTGTGTAATGTTAAGCTATAAAAGAAAGAAAACATACTCAGCTTTAAACCACATCAGTTGAGAAGAATTTAAAATGAAGTCAGGGGTTGGGGAAAAGCAGGAAATCTATATTTCATCTGCTTAAGATTGAAGTTAAAATATATAATTATTTGATTTCTTTCCCCCCAAAAAATCCTATGTACATATAGAAAGGTTTGACTACAAATAGAGAGAAATCCACATAGATTTTCAACAACTAAGACTAAAGCTTTCATTGAATGACTAAATAATCAAGTCACATATATCTTGAACCTTTTGGAACTCTTATTTTTCTTTTATAATTTTCTATTGACAATGTTTACAGTGACAAAAGAAAAGCCAAACTTCACATATGGAGTACTCTTTTTTTTTTGACAGAGGCTACAGTGCAGTCTTGCCATCTCAGCTCACTGCAAACTCTGCCTCTGGGTTCAAGCGATTCTCCTGCCTCAGTCTCCAAAGTCGCTGGGATTACAGGCACCCGCCACCATGCCCATCTAATTTTTATATTTTTAGTAGGGACAGGGCTTCACCATGTTTGCCAAGCTGGTCTCAAACTCCTCACCTCAAATGATGCACCATGTCCAGCCCTCTTTTCTTTTTAATCTTTAGACTTTCACACTTTACAAGGTGGGACTCATCAACTGCTTTAGTAATTAGTATAGTGTTAAGCATAAATCAAGTGGCTCAACAGGAAAGAGAACCTTAGGGTAGGTATTGGCACTGATGGTGATGGGTGAGGAGTGGTGCTGAACAGTGGATACATTGCTTCCTCTGGAACTGAAGGGACAGACAAGAGGCATGTGGATTCTTCTTGGAACAAATTTGGAATCAGATTATGAGAAAGCATCTTTGACTACTGAGATATTGCTATCCTATATAAGAAAAAACCATTGCTTTAAGGGAATAGACATTTATGATTGAAGGGAAGTTTGTAAGCTGCAAGGCTATATAGTGGAAAGGATGAAGAATACAGACTTGGGAAATAGAAACACAGAGGCTCAAATTTCAGATGTTACTTATTGGTGAAACAAAGTTGAACAAGTTTCTTAAATTATCCTGAGTCAAAATTGGTATTACCCTTAAACTGAAGATAACAGCATCTAGCTGGAAGTTTTAACATGAAACCTAAATTATAAACAGTGCAGGTCATGACTGGATATATGGGTAGGTGATAGCTGATGTTCTATATAAATAAAACATTTAAAAAATGGGTTTTGTGTCAAATCATGAGATGATGGATGGGTGCAGCCCAAGAAACATGTGTGAAATTCACATTTGAGGGGCTTAGATAACCCCTAGAAAAACATGAAGAAACAATGAACAAGACAACCTGTGGTTTCAGATGTCACCCTCAAACTCCAATTCAGAATGGCCGGCAATCCATAGTGATGGCTCCAACAGGCATGCAAGTGACTTTTCACCCAAGAATGTGCTGTGTTCCAGGGCAGTTAGCAATTTCTCTGATGGTTAATGATCCTCCCTATCAACCCTGGTGGAAGACAGTTATTCACTGCTACCAAGTGCAGAACTTTTTCACTTACTTTACCATTTAACTGTGAATACTATTAAAGAAAAGATCTTTTCTTCTCCCTTCCAACATGTTAAACTAAGAACCTTCCCACTGTGAATTACTGGCACCTTACTTTTTGACCCCTTGACAAGAAGAGTTGGAGTTACTAAAATGCTGTCATTTAAAGTGTTGGGGTGGAAACCAGAACATTACCTATATCAAGAAGGGGTTCCTTCTCAGGCATTCAGGTCTGGATAACATTTGTGCAAAATGAGTGGTCCATTTGGAAATGAGTGGTTGAAAACAGTCTGAAACTTAATACAGAATGGTGAGTCAGACTTTAGAAGCAGGTACCTTAGCTCAGGCTGTTATAGCACCCAACTTAGACTTGGAGGCTTATAAACAATAAACATTTATTTCTTACAATTCTCAGGCTAGAAGTGCAAGACCAGGGAGCCAGCATGATCAGGTTCTGGTGAGGGCCCTCTTCTAGGTTAGAGATTGCTGACTTATATTTTCACATGGTGGAGAGAGACAGCCCTCTCTGGGGTCCCTTGAATAAGAGCACTAATCCCATTCATGAGCACTCTGCCATCATGACTTAACTCCCAAATCCCCCACCTCGTAATGCCATCACATTTGTAGAAGTGTACTGGGATTTCAACATATTAATTTTGGGGGGACAAATATTTAATTCACTGAAGCCCAAAGAAACAATCTTTTCAATTGCAGGATCTCTGAAATTAGCCTATCCTTTTCCCCCATGATACAATTCTGATCTCATTGTTAACGTCTTTCTCAGAAGTTCAGCATTTCTAGTGCCAGGAGAACTAAATGTTAACTCCTGAGAAAAAATACATTCCTTCTCCCTGGAATGTGCTATTTCATCTTCCAATTTTAAAGTGGAATGGAACATTTTTCTTTTCTCATTTTATATGTGAACCAATTCTCTTGTCAATACCAACTGTATCTCATCAGTGTCATTTATAGTTACTATGAAAAGTGAAATGGAATGAAATTTGATAAAAAATATAAACCACTTATTAAAGCTACCTAATTGGGGAAAGGTGAGTTTAATCTACTGTTTCATTTTTAAGTTTCTGTTTCCTCTCCTTTTCCTCATAAATAGGAAAAAAAAAAAAATTGGCACAGAAACTTGGCTCTTGAGATTGTGAAGAAAGTTTATTCTACATGGAACTTGACACAAGCTGATCAGGGAATCTCTTTTGTCTGCGGACTTTCTTTAAAAAAGAAGAATTGGTTTCTTAACTGCTTTCAAAGGTTGCCTTGATAAGTTTCTTTGTGTCATTGTATCTTTCATTTTGAGTTGAAGGTTTTTCACCCAGCCCTTATTATAGATGACCTAACATTTTGCTCCGGGGCTGATGCCAGAATCCTTTTCCTTTAGTTCCTGGCAAGGTTGCTGCCATTTCCTATCTCACGCCTTCCTGAATTTACCTAAACTGAAGTTCCAGGCTTTTGTTGAAATGCTTTTCTCCCTTCCGCTCTTGTGTACCCTGTGTCACATTATCTGCAAAAGGTTGCAACCAACTTCCCTTCACTGTGGACACAGGAAGGGGAAATGAAGAGGGGAGAAGTTACTGATCTGATTCTAGAGGTCAAGGGTGTGGGAGGGTGAATGTACATTTCTCAATAGCTTTCGCTGCCATGTGTGCTTTCCTTTGTTGACCATCCCTTGCTATTGTGTTGGGGAGTCTTTTAATAACACCCAGCAGAGTTGACTCAATGGCAATACTAAGATGAAAAAGACTTGGTAAAAGAAAAAAAATTACATGTGCACATTTGCCTGGCACATACGCAACAAATAACCAGCTATTTATTTCTGCAGGATATTCTGCGTCTGCAGCTTTTCTCACGTCATAGAGAGTATCAACGTACTTAATTCTCACAGCATCTCATTAAAATAAGTGTTCTTTCACCACTCTAAAGTGAATAAAACTATAAACAGAGAATTAGGGAGGAGCAGTCCATTGTCTAGGATCACACAGCAAGCCACAGGGTCACTATTCAAAATCGATGCCCACCCCTGCTTTTTCAATCTTCCAGGCTGCTGTTAATGTATGAGCACCCAGGCTGCTGACATGGAAATCAAAGTTACAATCTAGGACAACTTTTTCACATCAAAAGGGCAGTGAGATTATCTTTTGCATTTAAATTATTCTCTTCTGGTGCAGCAGGCTAATTAATGTTAGTGTATTTCCATTTTTCCAGCCCAGAGATCCTTGGATGACTCTCACGGTGCCTCACTTGCAACCTGGGTCTCTTGCAGGCCTTAATTTCCGTAGTGAGATTCCTCTGCTCCACTGTCTCTGCAGGGCTGATGGTAGCCCTGTGGCTCTTCCATCCAGTTTGCGGTGATTACAAAAGGAGCCTCGGAGTCATGTAATAGGCAGGACCACTGCTCTTAACAGGGTCCAGCATCTGGGAGGGCAAGGCCTGGCATGGGGCTGGGACAAAGCATGTTTACAACAGCCTGAAGAGTGAGCTTCAGCTTTTCAAGACCATCGAGAGGATACTTTGGAAAGTGCAGGAGTGCATTAATGAACACACAAATGTCTTTGATTTATTAGCATCCCTTAAGCATGAGAACTAATAGAATAACACATCAAAGGTAACATTTGCCTTTTGAAGGGAGGGCTCTGTAAACATGAACAATGGAGAGAAAGAAAATAGACCTTCTGTAGAGATGTCATATCCATCCTCACACCTGCTTCTGGTCGGAAGACGCAATCCTTCATTCTGAACATTTCCTCTGGCTACGTCCATACTTTGGGGCCAGAATTAAAGGGAAAGAAAAGAAATAAAGAGAGAAGAAAACAGAAAGGAAAGAGAGGAGAGGTGAAGCAGATAAATGGAAAAATCAGTGAGGACCTAGAGAAGTAATTGTTTGCACTTACTTTAAATGTTGAAAGTTGTCTTCTTCATTACTTAATTCAAGGACAGATAGTGAAAGTATTTTCTAGAGGGAAATAATGAGGCATCGAGAGGTTAAGTGAGCGGCTGGGAGGAGCATCCGGGGCTCTGACTTTCCATCCCCATCCAGCTGCTCTTCCTCCTCAGTTGGGGCCAAGTCCAAGACCACAAAAGACTCACTAGGCATCCAAATAAAGCAAATAAAACAGAACATGCAAACCTTTATGCAGACTTAATCAAAGCAAATGGATGGGACATTTTAAAGATATAACTTTAACCAGACCATTGCCTAATGGCCATATTTTCAAGTCAAAATGTATCACAATCACATACTAATTTAAATTATCACTCTTACAGAAATTAGATAGGAAAATTTTAAAACTGTACGCATCTCTGAAACATTTAGAAATTGCATTGCTCTCCAAAGCTAAATTTTGAGAGAAGCTGAGAGCTTACACTTATCAACATAATTTTTCTTCACCCTTAACCTGCCTTTTATGTTACTTCCTTAATGGTCTTTCTTAAACAAACACAAAAGTAAAGATTTTCTTCTGATTTTAGAAGCAGTAGGTACCTGTTGTAGAAAATTTGGAAAGCACACAAAAGTATCAACAACAAAAATAAAAGCCACCTAGAAATGCAAACATACCTTTACTTTGGAGCGCCATATGGGGTAAGAGGCACTGGGAGTTAGAGATAAGCTGACCCAGGTTTAGCCCCAGCTCTGTCGCTCAATATTGATGAGTCTCCAGGAAAATTACTTAGCCCTTTCAGGACTCACAATGTCCTTTGCAAAATGGAAGTACTAAGAGTGCTTATACTGTAGGATGCCAAAGAGGACTAAAGGGTGTGTGTCCAGTGCCTGGCATGACAGCACTCAGCAGGTTTTATTGAGCACTAACTCTTTGCCAGATGATAAGTTCAGCTTTATGTACAGATTATCAAGTTATCAGTGGGGGAGTTGAGATTTGACACACCACCCACAATGATAAAAAAAATTGTATTAAGATTCTTGCGATTATGTTTCCCAGAAATATTTTTCTAAAGTTGATATTATAAAATATGTATAATTTTGCATATTATATGGAGTGCTGTAGCATAAATCCCCCGATAATATATACACTCAAATATTTGTGACAGCTGCATGATACTTCAATATAGACTATTACATGGTTTACGTAAGTAATCCTCGATTATTGGACTTCTAAGTTTTGTTTGGTTGCTTTTGAAGAAAACACTTTTGCTTATCAACCTTTTAAGGTATCTTAGATTTCCCTTTACTTAGAATAATATGATTGGGTCAACATTAAGGTACACTTTTAAGGTGTAAGTTTCATCTTGATGAATTACTTTCTATATTATTATGTCAATTATTCACGTTAATATATAAAGACAATGCAACTCCAATTAAAACCCTAAAATGATTTATTTGAAGATTGGCTCTTTGACAAAAATTGTAAATTTCACCCAAAACACTAGTTGTTAGAATAGAAAGAACTTTTCTCAGGTGAAAATTGAGATCTACAAAAGTTCAATT
Source organism: Rhinopithecus bieti (assembly GCF_001698545.2). Classification (NCBI taxonomy): domain Eukaryota; kingdom Metazoa; phylum Chordata; class Mammalia; order Primates; family Cercopithecidae; genus Rhinopithecus; species Rhinopithecus bieti. Next base: position 222,524 of record NW_016804792.1, on the reverse strand, counting down.
TCCTTATTTCTAAAATTTAAAATGAAAATTATATATGTATGTATAATTGGCTCTGAATTTTACTCTCTGAATATAACAACAATTTGGTCTTACTATGCTGCCACCAGATTTAAATATTGTGCTTTTATGTTTTAAAATACTAAAATGAATTAACCCCAATTTGCCATAGGTAAACCAGTCAATACTTAGAACTCTGATTTTTTCCCCAAAGCTGTGGGGTTTGCATATGCACAGTAATGAAGTTCAAAAATCTCACTTAGCACATACATCATATAACAGAAATATTTACCAGTTGTTCTCAAAAAATAAATAGAGGTAAAAAAATAATTTCTGGACAAATGGATTCAAAATCCCAAATTGGGACCCCAACTACGTAATGACATCCCTGCTTTGTCCCAGCTCACCTGCCCACCAGACAGCAGCTCCTGTCTCAGTTGCTGGATGTATCTGGTGGCTTAGTGCAGGGTTTAAGGCAGGCAGGGTGAGGGCTGCTTTTGCGTTGTTAAGGGAGGCTGGAGAAGGGGATGGTAGAAGCTCAGGGCTGTGACCCTGTGGTGTAATGCTTGTCAGAAACTTGAAAGTCTTTAGCCTTTTATCCATTCCAAGTGTTATACATTTGGTCAATTTGTTTTGATGTCTACTTTTCCTAGCTTTCTCAAATCGTTATCACCATCACATCCTGGTTATTGCTTATCAACTCAAATCCTCATTATCCTGATACATTTAGAAGGCAAATCAACGCAGCCACAGCACAGTAAGATACAAGGACTTGGCTGAGAGTGAGATCAGAACTTCCTGTGAGGAAGCTACAATGGACTATAAAAGAGGTCATTTAAAGCCCTTGTTAGATGTAGTAACATTCCTTAAAATCATGTGGTTTGCTTAGGATTAGGGTGCTTGTAAGTCAGTTGGAAAAAGGATACTCGTAAAAATCAGTCTTTCCTTAGCCTCTTCACTCATAAGCTACTTTTCATATTCCTTATGAGAATATCCTATTCATTATTCTTATATAATGGTTTTAATGTTTGCCTGATATTTTCTTTATGAATGTATCCTGATTTTATAAAATACCCTTCTTTGAAGACTTAGATTTTTTTCTTTCTAATTTTGACTTGCTATAAACTACACCAGGATGAACATAGTTTTAGCTATTGCATTATAAATGTTCGTGATTATTATCTTAGGGCAAATTCCTGGAGAGGGAAATGCTGCACCAATGGCCTCCCAGAAAAATCATACCAAGGTTTTTCCTGCCAATAAATATATATAATACATGTATACATACACAGATATAAGCACACAATTGTATAAGCCAATGAATAGCATATATTTGTCCACATGCTTATACATAAATATATTATATAATTGTCATTTTCAGTTTTTAGAACTAAAGAAATTGAACTTTTATAGTCCTCAATTTTTTCGCTTAAAAATTCTATCTATTCTAAGAATAAGTTTCTTTGGTGAAATTTAGAATGTTTTGTCAAATAGCCAATCTCCAGATAATTTATGTTGGGGTTTTAATTAGAATTGCATTGTCTTTATATATTAACTTGTGAATAATTGACATTTGTTTAACAATTAATTTTTGGATTAGAGCATTCCATGTTTCACTGTCTATTCAAGTCCTTTTAAGTGTCAGAAAAATACTTTGTAATTTTGTAAGTGCTTATTGATACAAGAATTTCTAGACATTTTATAATATTAATCTTATAGTATATGGGATATTTTTTAATGTTAGAATCTAACCGATATGGTTATCTATAAGCAAAAGTGTTTATTTCATTATGTTAACTGTGTAACTGGTAATTTTAGAGCTTCTCCTATCAATTTCAGTAGTTCACTTTTTTAAGTTAATTATTTTCAGTTTTCCAGCCAGACAGTTATATTATCTGCAAATGATGATAATTGTTTTTCATTATATATACTTAATTACATATATTATCTATATTAGATGTTTACAGATATAATTTTTTATTATGTTGTATTTGTTAGCATTTGAAAACAACATTACACAGTGATGGGAATAGTTGGAATTCCTTTCCCTAGCTTTAATGAGAATATCTCTAGTGAATTATCGTTAGGCATAATGTTGGTGGCTTATTTTATCAGAATATAGAATTTGTAAATGTCATTCAATTTGTATATATTTTGAAAGTTTTATTCCAAATGTATGTTGAACTCTACCAGATGCCTTTTGGAAGAATTTTAGATGAATAGATGGTGCTTCCTCTTTGATATATTGATGAGGTAGCATATTAGTAGATGTCTTCACATTGAAAGATCCTCATACTTATAGGATAAACCCCATTTTACCGTGGATATTAGTCACCTGATATGATACTGCTGTGGCATTCTTTAATTATGGAAAGTTGATTTTGCATCTATACTCAAGTCTGAGAGAAATTCATTTTGTTTTTATGGTGTGCCACCTCATGATAATAATTGTAGTTTTCCATATTTTTTTCATCCTTGAAATTGGTATAAGAAGTAACTATTCCTTGATGTGTGAAACACTTACATGTACTTAAGTGATGTGCCTTTGGTTGGACATAAGGTGGACATTAGAAGCTGCTGTATTTTGACAAATTTTCAAATTCCTGCCAGAGTTTTGGACAAAAGTTTGTATGTCTAGTTTGGTTATTTAGTAGAAAACCACTTATTTTAACAAAATGTTCAACTTTATTACCAGTAAAATGAAATATTTCCTTATAAATGGTCTACTGAATCTTTTTATAGATGTGAAATTTTAGAAAATTTCTATGTAGGTTATTCTGTCCTTTCTTCTCAGTAACAGAGATCTTTTCAAGAAACTATTCTCAGATCTTATTGGTCTTTTCAAAGTCCATTCCAGATTAACCAATATTTACTGCTCTTTTAATTCATTAATTTCTGCTTTTATCTATATTATCTTCTTTCTTCTATTTTCCTTACATTCCATTCATTTTTTTGGTTTTTTTTTTTTTTTTTTTTTTTTTTTGTTCAGTTGAATTATGTGATTTATTTACCTTCTTTTTAATATTTTGTGTTTAATAAACACTAATACAAATCACTTTGATTTTTCTTTACCTCTACGATATGGCCATCCGTACCCACAGCATAATTGCTAGGTCTGCTAGTAAGTATTCTACTTAAACTTAATTTCCCGCTCACTCAACTTTTGATTTTTACTGTGAGCTGACTTGAAAGCACTGTAGTTTCTCTATAGTTTGATTTCCTTTACTTAACGTGGGAAGAGGATAAGTCTGAAGGAGATGGTTGTAAGGTTGTAATGGTCACTTTAAGCATGGGAAGTGTTGATCTGAGTCATTCATTTATCAGTTTTTGGCTCTTAAGCACAGGTAGTTAAACACCAGAAATTAAGGACCTAGGTCCTGAAACTATAAAGTATGGAGCTTATTTTATGAATTTCTCTTTATTTGAATGGTTATTTTCTTCATCTTTGACTGATTGTCTATATTTACAATTACATCCTTCCATTTGTCCTTCCCAGAATTAAACCATAAATACAACTTAAAGCTGCTAGTTTCTTAAAATATTTGTAATCATCCAGAGATTCCATGCACAAATGACAAATCTTTTTCTCTCTCCTAGCATATTAACAAAAAGTCTTACCCTTGTACCTACTTTAATCAGATCTGGCCTAATAAACACGGTAGGGAGGCTATGAACAGAAGTTAGAAACAGCATGAGCCTCAAAGTAGAAATATGAATCTAGAAAAATTATTTGCTGAATGGGGAAGATAGCAGGAATGATTGGGGAAAACACATGCCTCAACAGCCATGAAGCAGAACTTTCATTCCACACCATCTTTACATTAAGTTTATTTTATATTTAAATTACATTTTTATATATAGATTCATGATTGACTGCACCATGTACTATTTCTATTGTTGCATTTTATATATGGGACTCAAGATGAGGAAGGCATATTAATGAAAGAATTCTTCTGTTGGAAAATTTATTTCACTATAAATTTATTTTTTCATCTTCTGTTGAGGAAAAGGCTTATCCTGTACTTTATTATTTGAAGGACTGGTTTTGCAGAAAGAAGAGCAAAAGGATACTTAGAAAAAGGAAAATACTCAGGGAAAATAGGATGATAAGAAGAAATAAAAGTTGGGAAAATTAGTACAGCTTGTATGGAAAGAGAGTGGGAGAAGAGGCTGCACATTTACTGACTTGTTTCAAGACCCAAGTAACTTGCAATCCTTTTTCAGGGCACAAAGAACCCCTATCTTAGTAGGTGTGGTACCTGCGTCACAAGTCAGGCTCTCCTGGATTCTCTGAATTTTTTTTTTTTTTTTTTTTTTTTGCTTTCCTAATGACTAATAAGAGACATCAACTTCTCCTGTGACTTCCACATCCTTGTTCAGTTTAGGGCCTTGGGAGCCTGAGCTTCCTAGTCTTCCAAAAGTAAGGATTACCGATATGGATCTCAAGGTCCTTATGCAACTACAAACGTGATGGAGGATTTGTCTCTAGCTCAACTAGAATTGTTGCCCATATAATCCATTAGATTTTCTGAGGCCCTCATAAAACCTACCCTGGTCTCTCCATGCTTTATCAGAAATCATCTATTGCCTGAGAGAAGATAATGGGAAAACAATGTCAATCTTATTAAGTCTTCTTGTTCATTTCTCTGTTGTCTGTATCCACTCCCTAGAATAATTTTTATGCGAGCAGTGATTTAGTTTTCTTATTCCCTATCATGTCCCCAATGCCTGAATCAGTGTCTGACACATAGTAGGCCATCAGTAAATACATGTTGAACAAATAATAAACACTTACAGAGGAATATTTTCATACAATCTGGCTGATTGTCACAAAGACAAAGTATGTTCATCTTAAATGAAATTCAGAAGGTTGTAAACAGCATTTCAAACTTGGAACTGCTCTTTAACTGTTAAGTACATTTACAGTTCAGTTTAACACAGCCTGTATCTTCATTTATAAGCCTAGTGAGGGTAAGGATTTGTGGCTTTTGTAATTATTTTGTTAATTCTCTTTCCCCAGAAGCCCCATGGTTTTGTCAGCTGAAATAGTACACCCACTAGAGTGAATTCAGTGTTTATTTCTGCTGATGATGAAGGAACCATTCCAAATTACTGTACCGGATTTACACTGAACATGGACAAAAATCTTTAATCAAATAAATTCATAAAAAAGGAACTCAGGGTATTTAATAAGAAGAGAAGGAGACAGAGGAGGCAAAGATGCCATCTTCAAGTGTCGGGGAGTCCATATTGTCATTTAGAAGAGGGCGTGGTCCTGATCAGTGTTGCATATATTATTGCTCTTTTCCATGCCTATCTCAGTAAAGAAAATAGAGCAGATTTTAGTTCAATATAATCAGTAAACAACACTCAAGTATAACACAGAAGCAACAGTTCTCTAGAAATACAAAGCTCTCCAAAATTGTATCAATTCAAATAGAAGCTAAGTTCCTATATGACTTTTTATAAATATGGTAAGAATGACTTCTTGCCTATGTGAAAAATGGGATTCAACTAGATGGCCCATAATTTGCATTCCAACTCCAAATTTCTAGTGTATATGACTGAATGAGTACCTGTAAAATAGTTTGCGTTCCCTAAGAGGTTAGGGAGCTCTTAAAAAGTGTAAAACTGGACACAAATATTAATTAAGAAGGTTGCAATCTATTGAGGAGCTCAGTGTCAGTTCTAAGAGAAAGAAATGAAAGAATGCAATGCAGAAGTTCAATAAAGAAATTTCAGAATACATTGCTGCTTAGTCCTGTAATTTTCTACAGCTACAACATCTAAGGCAGATAAGTGGTGTGTCCAGCCCAATCAAATATCCTTTGCTATATGAGCACAAATCCTTTTACTATAGGGGTTGTAGAATGGTCTTTAAAAAGTCAAGAAACTGGATTTGGAGAGTAAGGTATACTGTGATCAATAAAAGACCTTACTAGCCAAAGGCCCAATAAGGTGAGTTCTATCAATCCTCAGAGATAAGTGAATGGATATTTGAGGACTGGATTAAATATTCTCAACTTGAAGCATTTCTAAAGCTTTTTAACTTTGCTCACTCATGAGCTTAAATGTAGAAGAACAGGTGCCACTGAGCTAGACGATCAGTGCTTAAATCCGTAAGCATCTGCATCAGAGTTCATTGATCTGTTTCTTATCTAATACATAGTTCCATTCATTCCTCACATCTGCCCCATGAATACAGAATATAGCCCTAATACAGCCCAAAACCTGGACTAACATACCTGGAATGATGAATGGGTTTTGGGAGTGAAATAGGAGATTGGAGAATAACACCCACATGGAAAGATGGAGGACTACATGTTTGGCTCCTTCAAGCTGTCTGTTCTCAGTCATATTTGGAGAAACGGAGGTAGTTGAATAACTCCTGTGGTTGAAAGCCCCTAGGATAGCTCCCAGTGACCCTGCCTCCTGACATTCACCCACTGTGTAATCCCTTCCCCTGGAGTATAGGTTGAATTATTTTATTCTCTAGAATAGAATACAAAAAAAAAAAAGTGATAGGTTGTCACTTCTGAGATTAGGTTACAAAAGCATCGTGACTTCCGTCTTGCTTGTCCTCTCTGGCTCTCTGGGAGAACCCCCGTGCCATATTGTGGTGGAACTCTGGAAAGGCCCAGATAGCAAGAAACTGCCATCTCCAGGAGTAAATAAGGACTTGAGGCCTCCCAACAGTAGTGTGAGTGAGCCTGGAAACAAGTCCTTCCCATGGAGCCTTGAGGTGACTGCTGTGCAGGCTGATACCTTGATTGCAACCTTGTGAGAAGCCCTGAGTCAGAGACACTTAGCTAAGCCATACCTGGATTCCTGACTCACATAAATTATGAGATAATAAGTTTGCTGTTTTAAGCTGATAAATCTTGCTATAACCTGTTACACAACAAATGATAACTCATACACTCCTGTTAAAAGTGAGTTATCTTTGGGATCTAGGAGAGTTTAGGAAGATTTTAGGAGGAGGAGTGGAAGTTTGAACTAGAAAATCTCAGCTAATAGAAAGTCTTGAATCAGTGCAGAAAACAAACTGGGAATATACAAAGATGCTGAGACTGATTTTCCCCGATATAGATTAGCAGAGCAGGAACTATAGAGCCACTAATATTAAGTGACAGATGATGCGCCAGGAAATAATGAAACTTAAAACAGCTACCTGAACAGGTAGGGCAGTTGTTCCTAAATTTTTCAATTACAAGGATGCTTTATTCTGTTTTACTCTGGGGGTGTAGAAAACCAACCTTGTCACACGCTCATCCAGCACCTTTCCTTGACTCCCTACTATCTACACAAACGTGCCTGATTTTTCTAGTGAGGCACAGCAGGCCCTCCCGTTGTCAAGCATCTTCCTGCCCCTTCAGGTTCACCTCTTGCCCATCACTTCCTCAGACTTTATGCAAGGAGGTCTCTAAATGCATCAAAGACTTTAACACCTCTTGACCTTACAGCGATGATCTCATGTTCCTGGAACGTTCTTTATCACCTTCTTCAAAGGTTAACTCCTCAGATGCTTTTATGATTTCCTGGAACCGTCCTACTGCCAAGGCAGAGTTTCCTTTCTGTGTGTCCCCTGAGGACCGGTTGTAAAGGCAACTGTAGAACACCCCATGTTGTATTGAGATGATCTTTTCCTAGGTCTTTCTTTCCATCCCTCCCTACGGTAGGCACTGAGCTGAACTGCCCTATCACTTGAAATATTTTGTGTGTAAACCCAATTTTATAACTGCGTTTTGCTTCATCAAAAGCTTATATAGCTGCCCATTAGAGCTGAATATCAGACTAAGACAAGATTAGGATAGATTCAAACATACTCAATATATATCATTTATGTCAAAAGCAGATCATCTCAACATTTTTGTTACTTTACAGAGATGATGGTATGGTTGCTTGGTTGCTCTTAGTCTCTTTAAAATGTTTTAGTAGCTCAAAGACACCTCCCTCCCCACTACTGGTGTTCTTAAAACCTGTAGAGGTCCTTGTGCAGCCCTGTGATTTCTTGTTTTCCTGTAGAATCTGTTGACTTTTTGTGAGCTACAAAGCAAAAATAAAATAAGGAAACCCATATGTATGCTTGTGTTATATATGCATCTTGAGTAAGTTCTCAGAAGTGCTGGAGCAGTGTTTTTCAACATGTTGCAGCCTCTGTGGTAGGGTTTAATGTTGTTGTTAATTTCAATCAAACATAATGCCAACTACTATAGTCCACGCACCCTTTTGTCATATCTGCAAAATGAAACAGGGACATCTCATGGTTCTTCTCAACTCGTGTTTAGTAAAAAACCTCATATAATATTAGAAAAAAAGGAGATAGTGGCCAAAATGTCTCTAAAAGAGTGACATAGTTCGAAGGCTGGAAAGTATGTCAGAGACCGGCTGGTGTAACATCCTCACTTTTCCAGTGGCAAAGGTGACTGAAAGTTGTGAACTAACAGACTCAGTCACACAGCTGGTTAGTAGCAATGCTGGGAGTGATGTGGGAACAGAGGCAAGTCAACAATTTTCTATTTTATAGGCAAAGGCAAATATCCTCAATTTTGCTTCAACTCTCTGAATATTTGGGACAGATCATATATTACCGTTAACAATGCAGATATCAGCCTTGGGCTCTGCTTCTTTTTGTCTATATAAAGAGCTCACACTAGATCAATCAACATGTTGCATTTGCATGGTGGTGTACTGGCTCACATTTTCTCTTGGATCCTGCCTTCTGTTCTTTCCATATCCCTTTTGTGTATGAAAACATGGAACACGTTGCGGTCTGCAGTTACACTGGCTGAGAACAGACATTGAATCAATCCCTGGGAGCAATAGATTCAACCTTGGGAAGCTCCAGCATGTTCTGGCAGCTGCTAGTGAAACTTGTACTATACATGTCTCCCAGAAATTTCCTGGGCATGTTGCTTTTTAAGAGAAACATTTATATAAACTACCCATTGTGAAAACTTAACATCAGTTAGTGGTTTCTCATGCAACTTGTAGAAACTTTGCACAATTCTCTGAAGAGAAAGCAGTGACTAACCCAGAAAGAGACCTGCTGAGAGAAGTAGGACCCCGAGTAACTAGAAAGAAAACCCAAGTCTGTTGGAGACAGGGTTACTGAGGTTCTGATTCTTCCTTTGCCTTTTCCTTGCTGTGCTAGAGAGAAATCAGTCCACATGAAAAGATTTGAAGTATATATGAAATCTTACTTTTTAGGAGTTCAAGGAGAAAAACAAACTGAAACAAAAAAACAGCAGGTATATAAAAAACAAGTGTGAAAAGGTGAGCATTTCAAAGGAGAGAGGGATAACAAATAATGAAGAAATGCACTGAAATATCCTCAAACAGATGTAAAGCAAAGGAATAATGCTGTAGTCCTTTCTGCAAATTAAATTAAATATACTACATTTTATTAAATTAATTTTTGTGGGTGCATAGTAGGCTTATAGATTTATGCAGTGCATGAAATATTTGGATACAGGTATGCAGTGTGTAATAATCTCATCAGGGTAAATGGGGTATACATCACTTCTACTATTTATCCTTTGCGTTAAAAACAATCCAGTGATACTCTTTGTTATTTTAAAATGTAAAATTAAATTGTTTTTGATGATAGTCTCCCTGTTGCTTTATCAAATACTAGAACTTATTTATTCTCTCCATTTTTGTATCAATTAACCACCCCAGCTTCTGGCAACCATTCTTCTACTCTCTGTGTCCATGACTTCAGTTATTTCAATTTTTAGCTTTCACAAATAAGTGACAACATGCAAAGTTTGTCTTTCTGTGCCTGTCTTATTTAACTTATAATGACATCCAGTTCCATCCATGTTGTGGCAAATGACAGAATCTCATTATTTTTTATGGCTGAAAAGTACTCCATTGTGTATATGTACCACATTTTCTTTATCCATTTATGTGTTGATGGACACTTAGCTTGTCTCCTAATCTTGGCTATTGTGAATAGTGCTGCAATAAGCATGAGAGTGCAGACATCTCTTTCACATATTGATTTTTCCCTTTGGGTGTCTACCCAGCAGTGGGATTGTTGGATCATATGTGTGTTAGATCATTCTCACATTACTATAAAGAAAGAGATGGGGTAATTTATACAGAAAAGAGGTTTAATTGGCTCACAGTTTCATGGGCTATACAAGCAGAATGATGCTGGCATCTGCTCAGGATCTGGTGAGATCTCAGGAAACTTATAATCATGGCAGAAGGTGAAGGGGGGAAAAGGCTTGTCACATGGCCAGAGCAGGAGCAAAAGTGGGAGAGGAGAGATGCCACATACTTTTAAATGGCCAGATCTCATGGAACTCACTCACTATTGTGAGAACAGTACCAAGGAGTTGATACTAAACCATTCATGAGAAATACACCCCCATGATCCAGTTAGTTCCTACCAGGCCCCAACTCTGACATTGGTGATTATATTTCAATATGAGATTTGAGCGAGGACATACATCCAAACTGTATCAGTATGTAGCTTTATTTTTAGTTTTTCAAGGAACCTCCAAACTCTTTTCCATAGTGATTGTACTAATTTACATTGCCACCAACAGTATACAAGAATTCCCTTTCTTCACATCCTTGTCAACATTTGTTATTGCCTGCCTTCTGAATGAAAGGCATTTAAACAGGGTAGGATGATGTCTCAAGGTAGTTTTGATTTGCATATATCTGCTGCCATTTGTATGTCTTCTTTTAAAAAACATCTATTCAGATCTTTTGCCCATTTTAAAATCAGATTATTAGATATTTTTCCTGTAGAGTTGTTTAAGCTTCTTATATATTCTGGTTATTAATTCCTTGTCAGATGGATAGTTTGCACATATATTCTCTCATTATATAGGTTGTATTTTCACTTTGTTGATTGTTTCGTTTGCTGTGAAGAAGCTTTTTAACTTTATGTAATCCAATATATCCATTTTTTGCTTTGGATGCCTCTGCTTATAGTGTATTACTCAAGAAATCTTTGCCCAGTCTAATGCCTTGGAGATTTTCCCTCAAGTTTTCTTTTAGTAGTCTGAGGTCTTAGATTTAAGTCTTTAATACATTTTGATTTGATTTGTGTATATGGTGAGAGAGATAGGGGACTAGTTGCGTTCTTTTGCATATGGATGTCTGGTTTTACCAGCACCATTTATTGAGGAGACTACCTTTTTCCCAGTGTATGTTCTTGGTTACTTTGTCAAAAATGAGTTCACTGTAGCTGTGTGGATTTGTTTCTGGGTTCTCTATTCTGTTCCATTGCTCTATGTGTTTGTTTTAATGACCTTTCCCTGCCATTTTGGTTACTATATCTTTGTAGTATAATTTGAAGTCAGGTAATGTGATTCTTCCAGGTTTTTCTTTTTACTAGAATATTGGCTATTCTGGATCTTTTGTCGTTCCACATAAATGTTAGGATTTTTGTCTATTTCTGTGAAGAATGTCATTGGTATTTTGATAGGCATTGCATTGAATTTGTAGATTGCTTTGGGTAGTATCGACATTTTAACAATATTGATTTTTTTCAATTCATATATATGGACCATATTTCCATTTTTTTGGTGTCCCCTTTAATTTCTTGCATCAATGCTTGATAATTTTCCTTGTAGAGATCTTTCACTTCTTTGATTAATTCTTAAATATTTTACTTAATTTATTTCTATTATAAATGGGATTATTTTATTGATTTTTTTTTCAGATTGTTCACTGTTGACATAGAAGGATGCTACTGATTTTTGTATGTTGATTTTGCATCCTGCAACTTTGCTGAATTTGTTTATGAGTTCTAACAGTTTTTTGGTAGAGCCTTTAGGCTTTTCCAAATATAAGATCGATCATCTGCAAACAAGGATAATTTGACTTCTTCCTTTTCAATTTGGATGTCCTTTATTTCTTTTTCTTGTTTGGTTGCTCCAGCTAGGACTTCTAGTCCTATGTTAAATAACAGTGGTGACAGTGAGCATCCAGATCTTAGAGGAAAGGCTTTCAGTTTTTCCCTATTCAGTATGATACCTACCTATGAGTCTGTCATATATGGCATTTATTATGTTGAGGTATGCTCCTTCTGTTCCCAGTATTTTTGAGTGTTTTTATCATAAAGGGAGTTGAATTTTATCAAATGCTTTTCCAGCATTAATTTAAAGGATCATGTGGGTTTTGTCCTTCATTCTATTGATATATGTATCACATTGATCGATTTGTGCATGTCAAACTATCCTTGCATCACTGGGATAAATCCCCTTGGTCATGATTAATAATCCTCTTAATGTAAGATAATAGTTTACACATCACAATTATAGTATTACAGTATTTTGTGTCTTTCTGTGTGTGTGCTTACTATTACCAATGAGCTTTGTACCCTCAGATGATTTATTCTTGCTCATGAACACCCTTTTCTTTCAGAATGAAGAACTCCCTTTAGCATTTCCTATAAGACAGGTCTGGTGGTGATGAAATCCTTCAGTTTTTGTTTGTCTGTAAAGAACTTTATATCTTCATCATAAGCTTGAAGGATATTTTTGTCAGATATATTATTCTAGGGTAAAAGTTTTATTTTTTCTTCAGCACTTTAAGTATGTCATGCCACTCTCTTTTATCCTGTGAGATTTCTACTGAAAAGCCCACTGCCAAATGTATTTGAACTTCATCATATGCTATTTGTTTCTTTTCTTTTGCTGCTTTTAGAATTCTTTCTTTATCCTTGACTTGGGGGATTTAATCATTAATGCCTTGAAGTAGTCACCTTTGGGTTATATCTGCTTGGTGTTCTCTAACCTTCTTGTACTTGAGTATTGATATCTTTCCCTAGGTTTGGGAAGTTCTCTAATATTATCTCTTTGAATAACTTTTTCATCCCTGTCTCTTTTTCTACCTCCTCTTTAAGACTATTGACTCTTAACATTTGCCCTTTAGAGGCCATTTTCAAGATCTTATAGGCATGCTTCATTGTTTTCCATTCTTTTTTCTTTTGTCTCCTCTGAGTGTGTATTTTCTTTTCTTTTTCTTTTTTTCTTTTTTTTATTTTTGAGACAGTCTTGCTGTATCACCCAGGCTAGAGTGCAGTGGTGCAATCTTGGCTCACTGCAACCTCCAACTCCCAGGTTCGCTGTCTCACAGGTTCAAACGATTCTCATGCCTCAGCCTCCTGAGTAGCAGGGACTACAGGTGCACACCACCATGTATGGCTACTTTTCTTTAATTTTTAGTTTTAGTGGAGACAGGGTTTCACTAGGTTGCCCAGGCTGGTCTCAAACTCCTGGGGAAACGTGCAGGTATCTACCAGCTTTGGCCTTCCAAAGTGCTAGGATTATAGGTGTGAGCGACCATGCCCAGCCTGACTGTATTTTCAAATAGCCTGCCTTCAAGCTCACTAATTCTTTCTTCTGCTTGATTAATTCTGCTATTAAGAGACTCTGACGCTTTCATCAACATAACAATTGCATTTTTCAACTGCAGAATTCCTGGTTAATTCTTTTAATTTCTTTGTTAAGTTTATCTGATAGAATTCTGAATTCCTTCTCTGTGTTATCTTTAATTTCTTTGAATTTCCTCAAAGCAGCTATTTGAATCCTCTGACTGATAGGTTACATAGCTCTGCTTCTCTAGAATTGGTCTTATTTATTTCATTTGGTGAGGTCATGTTTTCCCAGATGGCCTTGATGCTTTTTGATGTTCATCTGTGTCTGGGCATTGAAGAGTTAGTTTTATTATAGTTTTCACATTCTGGGCTTGTGTGAGCCTGTCCTTTTTGAGAGAGATTTCCAAGTATTCAAAGGGACTTGGGCCCCAAGTCCAATAATGCTGTGTTTTTTGTAGGCTTGTATAGGTACTACCTTGGTGGTCTTGGATAAGATCCAGAAGAGTTCTCTGGATTAACAGGCAAAGGCTCTTATTCTTTTTCCGTACTTTCTCCCAAACAAATGGAGTCTCTCTCTCTGTACTGAGCCACCTGGAACTGGGGGTATATTGATGTAAACACCCCTATGGCCACCACCACTGAGACTGCACTAGGTCAGACCTGAAACTAGCACAGCTTTGGGTCTGGTTGAAAGTCCTTCCCTTCAGGACAGCAAGCTCCCCGAGACCCTGGATATGTCCAGCGATGCTGTCTGGGAGCCAGGGATTGAAGTCAAAAGCCTTAGCAATTTACATGATGTTCTACTCTACTACAGCTAAGCTGGCACTCAAATTATAATACAAAGTCCTTCCCACTCTTGCCTCCTCTTTCCACAGTGGTTGAACTGGTCCCTTTCTCTGTGGTCACAGCCAACAGTGGTCAATAGAGGATTCTGCCAGGTAATTGCCATCGCTCACTAGCCCAAGGGCTCTTCAGTCAGCTTGTGGAGAATGCTGACTGGCCAGGGATTCACCCTTCATGGTAGGTCCAGAAATGCTGTCCAAGAGCCTAGGACTGGACTCAGAGCCCCCAAGAGCCTGCTTGTTGCTCTGCTCCACTGAGGCTGAGTTGGCACCTGATTTTTAGTCTCTGTGACAGTGTTTATCTGTGTGCAGATAGTTGTTAAAATTTGGTGTTCTAGCTGTGGGGATGAATGGTATAGGTTTCTATTCCATCATCTTGCTCCACCAAAAAAAAAAAAAAAGCAACATACAAAGATACTTTATTTCACTTATTGATAATACACTTATTATTTATGTAGAATATTTTATTCATGCTAAAATTAGAGTCAACTTTAATATCCATCTAAAAGAGCAAATAATTATTTTATCTGTTACATTAGGGAAATTTTAATAAACATAGTAACAGTGTGTTACCTGTCGAAAACACTTTTTTAACTTTTATCTCAGCTGTTTTCACAAAAAAGTCTCATGAGGAAAGGAGAGTAAGAATTATCCCGATTTTACAAATATAAGCAATTCATCTCAGAGATTAAGTAATTTGGCCAAGGTCATCAAAAGTTAGAAGTGTAGTTGGCAAAGATTCAAGACTTGATTATTCCCAGGGACATTCCTATGATATTAACCTGCCTTGGAAGGCCTGGAAAGCCCCTTATAGACCCAGAAAACTTGATTAAGAATTGAGGAGAGCTGCAAGAGTATGGATCAGGGCATCTCAAAAGTGGCAGGTACCTAGTGGGTTATCCACTGGAGTGGAGTAAAGAGAACAGGCCCAAGGATACCTCATGTGGGCTCCTACCCAAAATGAGCAGGCCTAGAATCCAGCAGAGGAGAGAACTGAGATGAGAGGGAAGTCAAATACTAAAGGAAGAGATCAGGGGACATTAAAGAGAAACTGACTTGTTGACAATTTAAACCATGGTCCTTTTAATCACCACAATCTATTTTTCCTTCTACAGTAATTGAGTTGGAGGCGGGCACATGGCAAGACAACATTTCTCAGCCACCCTTTCAGTAAGGTTTGGCAAGGATCTAAGCTGTCCCCAGTGGATATGAGCACACATGATATGTATCTTCAGGTGTGGCTCATGATAGAGCGTGTGGCTTCTCCCTGTTTCCTTCTGCTTTCCCACCTGCTAGAACCCAGATATGGTGGTACCATGCAATACTAAGGAATGCAGTCCTTGATTGTCTATGTGGGGCAGGCTGACTGCCAGCCGAAACTCTCACCTGTGTCTATATGAGCAAGAGAAAAATATCTTTGTTTCCCCAAACTTTTTGGCATCAGGGACTGGTTTCCTGGAAAGCAATTTTTCCACGGACTGGGAGGGAGATGGTTTTGGGTTGATTCAAGTACATTACCTTTATTGTGCACTTTCTTTGTTATTATTACATTGTAATATATAATGAAAAAGTTATGTAACTCACCATTAATATAGAATCAGTGGGAATCCTCAGCTTGTTTTCCTGCAACTAGACAGTCCCATCTGGGGGAGATGAGAGAGACAGCAACAAATCATCAGGCATTACAGTCTCATAAGGAATACGCAACCTAGATCCCTTGCATGTGCAGTTTGCAATAGGGTTTGTGCTCCTATGAGAATCTAATGCTGCTACTAATCTGACAGAAGGTGGAGCTCTGGCAGTAATGCAAGCGATGGGGAGTGACTGTAAATACCGATGAAGTTTCACTTGCTGCCCACCTCCTGCTGTGTGGCCCACTTCTTAACAGGCTATAGAACAGTACCAGTTCATGACCCTGGGGTTGGGGACCCCTGTCCTAAGATATCTATTTTTTTCAAATTGTATCAACTTTGTCTTACCTCCCGAATGCAGCAGTAAACTAATATTTACATCCTATGCCCACACCCAATTAGATGCTTTGCGAGTGTCTGATCAGATAGTTGCAACAACTCTGCAAGGTGAATATAATTCTTCTTATTCTGTAAATGAGAAAACTGGGTCTAAGAAGAGGTTAACTGACTTGATGAAGGCTCCATGGGAGACAGTGAAATGTAAGGGTGGGAAGTGGAGTTTTGACTAGCTGGTTGCAAACCCTGCCTGTGCTCTTCATTGGAATGTAATTTTTAATCTCCCTAAGCCTCATTTTCTTCTTCTGTAAAATAGGGATAATTACAGAACCTGTCTCTTAGGGTTCTTGGGAAATTCAATAAGATAATCAATCTGAAGTGTCTGATATATAGTAAGAGCCCAGTAAGTGCTGATGTCTTTATTCCACAGCTAGTAAACGGTTGAGATAAGATCCAAACCAAATTCTCTGACGCTCCAAAACCCATAATCTTGTCACCCAGGGAGCAAGATCTGATCCGTCTTTGTGCTGCCTGTTTCCTGCTTTTAGAGCACCTTTTTCCTCCCTTCCCACACTTGTAACTGCTACCTTTTTAGTGGATTGCTTGTGAGGCTTAGGCCCAGTATTATATCTGCTACTGAAACTAAAAGTGGTCATAAAGAAAATATAGTTTCCTGCCATTAGAAAGACTTTCCTCTGTGTCCAGGGAAAGATGTTTCATCCATTTAATACATAACACAGTTATACAGGTCCTCCAGTCAAAACACTCCAAAATATATATTTGTAAAAACATAGTTAAGATGTCATAGTTTTCCCTACAGTACTTTATTTATTTATTTATATATATATAGTAGTAATATATATACGTCATACCCTAGTATATTTTTTTTTTTTTTTTTTTTTTTTTTTTTTTTGAGGCGGAGTCTCGCTCTGTCACCCGGGACTGGAGTGCATGTGGCGCCGATCTCAGCTGCGCGCGCGCGGAGCGCAGAGGCGCTCCGCCTGCCCTGGGTTTACGGCCATTCTCCTGGCTCAGCCCTCACTGAGTAGGCTGGACTACAGGCGCCGCCAGCCGTCCGCCCGGCTAGTTTTTGTAATTTTGGTAAAGAGATGGGGTGTTCAACGCCACGCGTGTTAGCCAGGATGGTCCTCAATCTCCTGACCATCGTGATCCGGCCCGTCTCGGCCCGTCCCAAAGTGCTGGGATTACCAGGCTTGAGCCACGCGCCACCGCGCCCGGCCTACAGTACCTTAGAACTAAATGTGCAGCATCATTTGTTTCTGTTTCCTTGTCCTGAGGTCCCTCCCCTTTCTTCCAGGTTACCCGTCTGCTGACTGTTCTGGTCCTTTTTATGTAAGCACATCAATGTGGCCACTCGAAGATCCACACACCTGAAGGAATTCACTTCCAGGAAATGTAAATGCATTTGCCCAATATCAGTCTCCCATTTTATTTTTAGTCCTTTTCTTTCCTAATAGAATGCTTATCACCATCAGTGAAAACAAAAATTGGGGGTTGGGGAGAGGTGGGTCAAAGGACATAACTTTAAGTTAGGAGAAATAAGTTCAAGAGATCTTGTGTTGTACAATAGTTAATAACAACAAATTGTATTCTTGAAAATTGCTAAGAGAATAGATTTTAAGTGTTTTTACCACACAGACACAAAAATGGTAGGTGTGTGAGGTAATGCATATGTTAATTAGCTCAATTCCACCATTCCATAATGTATACATATTTCAAAACATCACATTGTACACAATAAATGCATTATTTTTGGTCAATGAAAAAAAAAGGGAAGCCTTTTTCATATTCCTCTAGGGCATCCCTGCTCGTTAGAACTGTATTAGTCCATTTTCAAGCTGCTGATAAAGACATACCTGAGACTGGGTAGTTTATAAAAGAGAGGCTTAATGGAGTCACAGTTCCACATGGCTAGGAAGGCCTCACAATCATGGTGGAAGGTGAAAGGTGTGTCTTACATGGTGGAAGACAAGAGAGAATGAGAACCAAGCAAAAGGGGATTCCCCTTATGAAATCATCAGATCTCCTGAGACTTATCCACTATTAATTATCTCCCACCAGGGCCCTCCCACAATATGTGGGAATTATGGGAGCTACAATTCAAGATGAAATTTGGGTGGGGATACAGCCAAACCATATTAAGAACTCTGCAATGATGGAAATGATTTATATCTGTGCTATGCTGGCCAGTATGGTAGCCTCTAGCCACATGTGCTGTTGAGCACTTGAAATATGGCTAGTTTAACTCAAGAAACCAAAATTATAATTGTAGCATATTTAATTTTTATTAACTTAAATTTAAACTGCAATAGGTAGCCAGTGGCTACTGTATTGGCAGCACATTTCTAAAGTCTAGACAAGCACCACCCAGTAGGAAGCATAATATAAGCCACATATGTAATTTAAAATTTTCTAGTAGCCACGTTAAAAACCTAAAAGAAAAGAAATGAATGCAGATAAAAGTTATTTTAGCAACATATTTTATTATCATGTTATTATGTAATCTTCACATACAATAAAATAAACATGTAATTAATGTTAACTTTTTTCAGACTTTTTTTTTACACTAATTCTTTGGAAATCTCTTTTGTATTATATTTTAGGCTTTCAGACATCTCAGTTGAAACCACTCAGATTTCAAGCGCTCAACAGACACAGGACCTGTGGCTACCATATTGGATGATGCAGCCCTGTAGCATTAAAGTGTATGCTTCTTAGCGGCAGGGGTCTGTCTTGTCTGTCAATAAATCCCTTTCTTTCAACACTACACTGGCCCATAAGAAGTCTTTAATAAATGTGTTTATTGACACCCATTCAGGATGATCAATTCTCACACTGGATTTACAGTTAAACCAAATAATGCTTACAAAAATATATTAAGCTCTTATATTAGCGCATCCATTTAGAGTTAAATCTGTTTTATTTTTACAAGTACCTAAATGTTATGAGTTTCCATGTATATTGTGAATTTTAATGCTTGAGAGCAGGAATCAACAACCATTTTCTATAAAGGACCAGATAGTAAATATTTTAAGCTTTGCAAGTCATATAATCTCTGCTGTAACTACTCAACTCTGCTGCTCTAGGGCAAAGTGATCATAAACCATATGTAAACATATGGGTGTGGCTGTTTCAATAAAACTTTATTTACAAAATCAAGCATCGGGCAGGATTTGATCCTGAATGCTGAATTTTGCTAGCCCTTGCTGTACCTTACAGTAAGGTCTGTATTTTAAATATATGTTGTCCTTAACACTTAACATGGTACTGCATAAACTAGAGGTGCTCAATATGTAAATGCTGACCTAATATGAGAAAAGTATTCTGCTTCTGTTTAAAACCATCAGTTCACGTAGTTACTCTTTTATGAAACATTTATTGCATGTTTAAATTGCTGCATCCTCAGCACTTTGAACCATGCCAGACACATAACAAGTAATTAACAAATGTTTATTAATGACTAATAAATGGATTAAATAGCTTACTAGGGGCTGAAGGAATCCAGGAAGACTTCAAAAAGGTGGTAGCATTTGAAATGAGTATTAAAGGTGAGTAAGAGATAGCAGAGAAACCTGTCAAATACTACCTCAGCTAGGTGAAAAAAGTCAAGGTCAATATCAGTAGTCATAAATTATGTTAATAGTAGGTATTCTTCTTTGGGAGGTTGGGGCGTGTGCAGCGTTTCACTCTGTCACCCAGGCTGGAGTGCAATGGCGCCATCTCGCCTCACTGCAACCTCCGCCTCCCAGGTTAAAGCAGTTCTCCTGCCTCATCCTCCAGAATAGCTGGGATTACAGGCGAGCGCCATCACGCCCGGCTAACTTTTGTATTTTTTGTAGAGACGGAGTTTCTCCATGTTGGCCAGGCTGGTCTCGAACTGACTCAAATGATCGCCCATCTCAGCCTCCCAAAGTGCTGGGATTACAGGCATGTGCTACCGCGCCCAGCTGATAGTAGGTGTTCTTGATGTGGTGTAATAAAAATAGCCCTTTACCTCTGCATTTTTCTTCCCAATAACTCATAGAACCAGTCTTATTATGTGAAAAATATTAGATAAATTCCCATAGAGAGACATCCTACAGAACATTTGAACAGTACGCCCAAATTGTCAAGGTCATCAAAAACAAAGTCAGAGAAACTATCATGACCAGGAGGAGCCTAAGGAGACATGAGCACTAAATGTCACGTGTTATCCTGGTACAGAAAAGGGAATTCTGTAAAGACTAAGGAAATCTGAATAAAGTATGGATTTTAGTATATGATCACGTATCAGTATCGATTCATTAGTTGTGACAAATATCCCATAATAATCTAAGATGTTAATAATAGGGGACACTGAATCTGGGGTATATGGAAACACTGTGTACTCTCTGCTTATTTTTTTCTGTAAATATAAAAGTTTTTTAAAAAATAAAGTCTATTTAAAAATAAAGAGCAGATGCAATTTACCAGCCAGCAGGACTGGAATGCTAATTGTAAAACTGGCCAAAAATTTAAAAGTAGGGTTCTCTAGAAAGAAGAAAAAGGCACCTAAATCCAGGTACAATGAACAGCATGAGCAAGGACATGGAGACTTGGCATATTCAGTGGCATACACTTCTTGCTAATGACAGGATGAGACATGAAAGGTTTGGAGGTGGGGTGGAAAAACATGACCAAATTTGTGTTTTAAATCTGAGGAGTGGGACAGTGACATTGGTGGTGGGAGTCACCTCTATGTGTTTTATAGTGGACAATATCACATTGTATCACATCAAGAATAGTGCAGCATTACTCTGTTTTTTACTGTTAAAAGAACCCTCTAGGTTCAGCCCTTTTACACTGGCAGAAGGAGGCAGATGAACTCATAGAACAAAATCAATTAGTTCTAAATAGTTTCTTTTTTCCTTTTCTTCTGTTTTGTTTTTAAATTAGTGATATGGTAACAGTACTGAGAGCCAAAGCTTGCAGTTTCAAGAACTAGACTGAGGACCTCAGCATGAAGTTGAGACAGTGAATGCCAACTACATCTCTGCTCATAGCCTCATTTTCTAGATGAGTAAATAGAGCCATGGAGGGATTAAGTTACTGATCCAAGGCCTTACAGTCAGAATTCAAACCTTAATACCACACAGTACTATTGTTGCTGTAACAGGTATCATTCTGGTTAAAATCATACTCTCTTGTTTAAGTGAGAAATGATTAAGGTTATCACTTTGGTTTTTAAAACTTCCATTAATGGGTAAGTGAAGCCATGTAGACTTGCAAATATATATATATGCCTGATATCCTAGCCACTTAGAGGGAGATTTTGAAAAGATGCCACATTGAATCACCAGATGGTGCAACGTTCATGTCAGTGGTAATGATAATAACACAGAATTGGAAAGAACCTATCTGTAGAAAGCTGTTCAATCATGTTGAATCCAGTATGTAAGTTTCTTGTGGCTGCTGTAACAAATAAGGACAAGAATGGTGGCGTAAAACAACAGAAATCAATTCCCTCACAATTCTCAAAGCAAGAAATCAATTTAAACTTCTTCCTTATGCGTCATATTAAACCACATGAATTAATTTTATGCTCTCACCACCTGTACCTTGGAATGTCAATGATTTAAGATACCAAGAAGTAGTTCTTTCATACTCTAATTTTTTTTTTTTTTTTTTTTTTGAGACAGAGTCTTGCTGTCACCCAGGCTGGAGTGCAGTGGCAAGATCTCAGCTCACTGCAACCTCTGCCTCCCAGGTTCAATCAATCATTCTGCCTCAGCCTCCTAAGTATCTGGGATTACAGGCACCCACCACTGCACCCAGCTAATTTTTGTATTTTTAGTAGAGACGGGGTTTCACCATGTTGGCCAGGCTGGTTTTGAACTCCTGACCTCAGGTGATCTGCCTGCCTCGGCCTCCTAAAGTGCAGGGATTACACATACTCTGAATTTAAGGACCTCTAGTATAAGGCATTTTTAGTTGCCTGACTTCCAGTTATCTTAATACAAATATATTCCATTTACTCTTGTGAGTTGGTCTGTATAGAGAATTCATGTGGGTATCTGGTTTGAATATGAAAATGTACCCTTGGAGACAGGTGTCCATATATCTGTCTATTCTCATGGCTATGGTCACCACAATTCTAAGATCAAAAACAATGGAGTGAGATGGTATTCAGACTGATGAGAACGTGTTTTGCAGAGACTTTCAGTGCTGAATCTCAGTGGCTTTGGATGCAAAGCCTGTGTTTCAGGCCTAGTGTGTGAGGGATGAGGCCTTCAAACTCTGACTGTCTTCGTACTCTGACAGAGTTTTTACCACAGGCGTGGGGCTTCAGATATTTATTATTTTCATCCCTTCTTAACAATGATGATAGCTTCTTATATCTGAGTTCATCATTATTATGGAATTTCCTCAGAGTGTTGGAGACTTTACCTTCAACTCTGCTGTGGAAATTTCACATACCAAGGAGATTACAACACCATGGCTCTCTATATCATTTGTCTCCTAAGTATGCATTTGAAAGCGCTGCAAAAGTAGCATGAGTTTGTGGTTGAACATGAGGTGTATGACTATAGCTGTGACTTCATGGCCTGAGGTTGCTGACAGATTTGGTGATTGTCCAATTAATTCG
The DNA here is from genome assembly GCF_001698545.2 of Rhinopithecus bieti. Classification (NCBI taxonomy): domain Eukaryota; kingdom Metazoa; phylum Chordata; class Mammalia; order Primates; family Cercopithecidae; genus Rhinopithecus; species Rhinopithecus bieti. The sequence continues at coordinate 199,748 of NW_016804792.1, read as the reverse complement.
ATTAAGATTGACAACATAAACAGGCATCTCATCTCAATGTGAGACATGTCTGTTTTACATTTTTAAAAACAGGTTTATTGAGATTTAATTCCATGTCATCGAGTGTAATAGTTTAATGTGTACAAGTAAGTGGTTTTTACTATATTCATAAAAGTTCAGTTTTGTGTAGATCAGCATTGGCTAATTTCAGAACATTTTCATCACCCCTAAAAGAAACCTCATACATATTACCAGTCACCTCCCATTCTCCCGACCCCCAGCCCATGGCAACCACTACTATAATTTCTGTCTCTGTGGATTTGCTTCTTCTGAACATTTCATATATGTGGAATCACATAACACTACAGCCTTTTGTGCCTGATTTCTTTCACTTAACATAACATTGTTAAGGTTTGTCCCATGTTTATAGCACACATCAGAACTTCATTCCTTTTTGTGTATCAGTAACATTCTGTTGCATGTATATATCACATGTTAATCTTTTCAACACACATATGGTGTATACATGCAATAGAATGGACATAGATTGTTTCTACTTTTTTGCTATTAGGAATAATGCTGCTATAACAATTTGTGATAATTTGTTGTGTGGATACATTACCATATCTCTTGAGTATATGTCTAATAGTAGAATTATGAAGCCACTTGGTAACTATGTTTAACATTCTGAAGACCTGGCAAACAGATTTTCAATGTGGCTTCATCATTTTACCTTGCCGTCAGCAATGTATGTATGCTCCAGTTTCTCCAGACCCTCTTCAATACTTCTTAGTGCCCACCGTTTGTTACTATGGTCATAGTACTGGGTATGAAGTAGCATCTCATTTTGGTTTTAATTTTTATTACTCCAGTGACAATGATGTTGAGCATTGTTTCATGTACCTATTGGCCATTTCTATATGCTCTTTGGAGAAATGTCTATGTAGATCCTTTGTCTATTTTATATTTGAGTTGTCTTTCTATTGTTGAGTTTAATCAATTCATTAAATACTTGGAAAGTGGTCTCTTGCCAGACATATGACTTTTAAATACGCATTCAATTCTTGCATTCAATGGATTGTCTTTTCACATTATTGATAGTGCCCTTTGAAGCACAAACATTTCAAATTGTTATAATGTTCAATTATCTATTTTTCTTTTGTTGCTTGAGCTTTTGTTGTCATATCAAACATCTCCTAATCCAAGGTCATGAAGCTCTATAACTGCTTTCTTCTAAGAATTATATAGTTTTAACATATACATTTGGCTTCTGATCCAATAAGAGTTAACATATGTATGTGGTATGTGGTAAGAGGTCAACTTTATTTATTTATTTTTTTGTATGTGGATATCTAGTAGTCCTAGTCCCATTTGTTGGAAAGCATTTTCTTGCTCTTATTCAACTGTCTTGCAACACTTGTCAAAAAATCAGTTCCCCATAAATGTAAGGGTTTATTTCTGTACACTCAATTTCATTTCATTGACTTACATAGCTATCCTATGCCAGCACCACACTGTCTTGATTACTGTAGTTTTGTAGCAAGTTTTGAAAATCAGAAAGTATGAGTTTTTCAATGATGTGTTTTTTCATTTGTTTGGTTCTTCCTTAGTTTATTTCAATAATGTTTTGCAGTTTTCAATGTGTAAGTGTTTCACTTCTTTTGCTGCAGTTATTTTTAAATATCATATTATTTTATGGTCTTATAGATGGAATTTTTTAAATTTCATCTTTGTTACTCATTTTTTTTACATTGGCTTGTATCTTGCAATCTTGTTGAACTCATTTATTAAATCCAATAGTTTTTTGGCAGATTTGATAGAAATTTCTATATACACAGTAACGTCATCTGCAAATAGAGATAGTTTCACTTCTTTCTTTTCAATTTGGATGTCTTTAATTTATTTCCTTGCTTAATTGCCCTGGCTAGAATCACCAGTACAATGTTGAATAGAAATGATGGGAGTGGACATCTCCATCTTATTCCTGATCTTCAGGGAAAGTATGCAGTCTTTACCATTAAATGTAATATTAATTGTGAGGTTTTTGTAGATGCTCTTTATCAGATTGAGGAAGTTTCATTCTATTTCTACTGTGTTAGTTGTTTTTATCGTGAAAATATATTGAATTTTGTCAAATGCTTTCTGTTCATCTATTCGGCTGATTACGTAGATTTTGCCCTTTCCTCTATTAACAGGGTGCATTACACTGATTAACTTTAGTACGTTAAAGTAACCTTGAATTCTTGGAGTATATTCCACTTTGTTGCAGTGTTTAAGTCTTTATATATGCTGCCAATAGTGACCTCATAGAATGAATTAGAAATTGTTCTTTCCTCTGGAATTTTTTGGAAAAGTTTGAGAAGGATTGGTGTCAATTCTTCGAAAGTTTGATAGAATTCACCCAAGAGTCCATAGAGGCCTAGGTTTCTCATAGTGGAATTTTTTTTATTGCAATTCAATATCTTCATTTGTTATAGGTCTATTTCTTTTTTTATTATACTTTAAGTTCTGGGATACACGTGCAGAACATGCAGGTTTGTTACATAGGTATACACGTGTCATGGTGGTTTGCTGCACCCATCAACCCATCATCTACATTAAGTATTTCTCCTAATGCTATCCCTCCCCTAGTCCCCACCCTGCTGACAGACCCCAGTGTA